>NC_092394.1:59691189-60029186 GCF_030028105.1 Mobula birostris
AGAGTAATGGGGATAGTAATGTCAGAGTGATGGGACAGTAATGTCAGAGTGACAGGGTATTAATGTCAGATGATGGCGTAGTAATGTCAGAGTGATGGGGGTAGAAATGTCAGAGTGACTGGGTAGTAATGTCAGAGTGATAGGGAAGTAATGTCAGAGTGATGGGGAGAGTAATATCAGAGTGATGGGGACAGTAATGACAGAGTGATGGGGACAGTAATGTCAGAGTGATGGGACAGTAATGTCACAGTAATGGGGGTAGTAATGTCAGAGTGACAGGGTATTAATGTCAGAGTGATGGGGGTAGTAATGTCATATGATGGGTTAGTAATGTCAGAGTGATGGGGGTAGAAATTTCAGAGTGATGGGGGTAGTAATGTCTGAGAGATGGGGACAGTAATGACAGAGTGATGGGATAGTAATGTCAGAGTGATGGGGACAGAAATGTCAGAGTGATGCGACAGTAATGTCAGAGTGATGGGGACAGTAATGTCAGAGTGACAGGGTATTAATGTCAGAGTGATGGGGACAGTAATGTCAGACAGATGGGTTAGTAATGTCAGACTGATGGGGATAGTAATGTCAGAGTGATGGGGAAGCAATGTCAGAGTGATAGGGTAGTAATGTCAGAGTGATGGGGGTAGTAATGTCAGAGTGATGGGGACAGTAATGTCAGAGTGATGGGAACAGTAATGACAGAGTGATGGGGTAGTAATCTCAGAGTGATGGGGTAGTAACGTCAGCGTGATGGGGGTAGAAATGTCAGAGTGTTGGGGTAGTAATGTCAGAGTGATGGGGGTAGAAAGGGCAGAGTGATGGGGAAGTAATGTCAGAGTGATGGGGTAGTCACGTCAGAGTGATGGGGACAATAATGTCAGAGTGACAGGGTAGTAATGTCAGAGTGATGGGGGTAGAAATGTCAGAGTGATGGGACAGTAATGTCAGAGTGACAGGGTATTAATGTCAGAGTGATGGGGGTAGTAATGTCAGACAGATGGGTTAGTAATGTCAGAGTGATGGGGATAGAAATGTCAGAGTGATGGGGAAGTAATGTCAGACTGACGGGGACAGTAATGTCAGAGTGATGGGGATAGTAATGTCAGAGTGATGGGGATAGAAATGTCAGAGTGATGGGGAAGTAATGTCAGACTGACGGGGACATTAATGTCAGAGTGATGGGACAGTAATGTCAGAGTGATTGGGACAGTAATGTCAGAGTGATGGGGGTAGTAATGACAGAGTGATTGGGTAGTAATGTCAGAGCGATGGGGTAGTAATGTAAGAGTGATGGGGTAGTAATGTCAGAGTTATGGGGTGGTAATGTCAGAGTGATGGGGGAGTAATGTCAGAGTGATGGGGATAGAAATGTCAGAGTGATGGGGGTAGTAATGTCTGAGAGATGGGGACAGTAATGACAGAGTGATGGGATAGTAATGTCAGAGTGATGGGGGTAGTAATGTCAGACAGATGGGTTAGTAATGTCAGAGTGATGGGGATTGAAATGTCAGAGTGATGGGGAAGTAATGTCAGAGTGATGGGGACAGTAATGTCAGAGTGATGGGGACAGTAATGACAGAGTGATGGGGTAGTAATGTCAGAGCGATGGGGTAGTAATGTCAGAGTGATGGGGGTAGTAATGTCCGAGTGATGGGATAGCAATGTCAGAGTGATGGGGACAGCAATCACAGAGTGATGGGACAGTAATGTCAGAGTGATGGGGACAGTAATGTCAGAGTGACAGGGTATTAATGTCAGAGTGATAGGTGTAGTAATGTCAGAGTGATGGGGAAGCAATGTCAAAGTGATAGGGACAGTAATGTCAGAGTGATGGGGGTAGTAATGTCAGAGTGATGGGGACAGTAATGACAGAGTGATGGGATAGTAATGTCCGAGTGATGAGGACAGTAATGTCAGAGTGATGGGGACAGTAATGACAGAGTGATGGGGTATTAATCTCAGAGTGATGGGGTAGTTACGTCAGGGTGATGGGGGTAGAAATGTCAGAGTGATGGGGAAGTAATGTCAGAGTGATGGGACAGTAATGTCAGAGTCATGGGGATAGTAATGTCAGAGTAATGGGGATAGTAATGTCAGAGTGATGGGACAGTAATGTCAGAGTCATGGGGATAGTAATGTCAGAGTGATGGGAAAGCAATGTCAGAGTGATAGGGTAGTAATGTCAGAGTGATGGGGTAGTCATGTCAGAGTGATGGGGACAATAATGTCAGAGTGACAGGGTAGTAATGTTAGAGTGATGAGGACAGTAATGTCACAGTAATGGGGAGAGTAATGTCAGAGTAATGGGGATAGTAATGTCAGAGTGATGGGACAGTAATGTCAGAGGGACAGGGTATTAATGTCAGATGATGGCGTAGTAATGTCAGAGTGATGGGGGTAGAAATGTCAGAGTGACGGGGTAGTAATGTCAGAGTGATAGGGAAGTAATGTCAGAGTGATGGGGAGAGTAATATCAGAGTGATGGGGACAGTAATGACAGAGTGATGGGGACAGTAATGTCAGAGTGATGGGACAGTAATGTCACAGTAATGGGGGTAGTAATGTCAGAGTGACAGGGTATTAATGTCAGAGTGATGGGGGTAGTAATGTCATATGATGGGGTAGTAATGTCAGAGTGATGGGGGTAGAAATTTCAGAGTGATGGGGGTAGTAATGTCTGAGAGATGGGGACAGTAATGACAGAGTGATGGGATAGTAATGTCAGAGTGATGGGGACAGAAATGTCAGAGTGATGCGACAGTAATGTCAGAGTGATGGGGACAGTAATGTCAGAGTGACAGGGTATTAATGTCAGAGTGATGGGGACAGTAATGTCAGACAGATGGGTTAGTAATGTCAGACTGATGGGGATAGTAATGTCAGAGTGATGGGGAAGCAATGTCAGAGTGATAGGGTAGTAATGTCAGAGTGATGGGGGTAGTAATGTCAGAGTGATGGGGACAGTAATGTCAGAGTGATGGGAACAGTAATGACAGAGTGATGGGGTAGTAATCTCAGAGTGATGGGGTAGTAACGTCAGCGTGATGGGGGTAGAAATGTCAGAGTGTTGGGGTAGTAATGTCAGAGTGATGGGGACAGTAATGACAGAGTGATGGGGTAGTAATGTCAGAGCGATGGGGTAGTAATGTCAGAGTGATGGGGGTAGTAATGTCCGAGTGATGGGATAGCAATGTCAGAGTGATGGGGACAGCAATCACAGAGTGATGGGACAGTAATGTCAGAGTGATGGGGACAGTAATGTCAGAGTGACAGGGTATTAATGTCAGAGTGATAGGTGTAGTAATGTCAGAGTGATGGGGAAGCAATGTCAAAGTGATAGGAACAGTTATGTCAGAGTGATGGGGGTAGTAATGTCAGAGTGATGGGGACAGTAATGACAGAGTGATGGGATAGTAATGTCCGAGTGATGAGGACAGTAATGTCAGAGTGATGGGGACAGTAATGACAGAGTGATGGGGTAGTAATCTCAGAGTGATGGGGTAGTAACGTCAGGGTGATGGGGGTAGAAATGTCAGAGTGATGGGGAAGTAATGTCAGAGTGATGGGACAGTAATGTCAGAGTCATGGGGATAGTAATGTCAGAGTAATGGGGATAGTAATGTCAGAGTGATGGGACAGTAATGTCAGAGTCATGGGGATAGTAATGTCAGAGTGATGGGGAAGCAATGTCAGAGTGATAGGGTAGTAATGTCAGAGTGATGGGGTAGTCATGTCAGAGTGATGGGGACAATAATGTCAGAGTGACAGGGTAGTAATGTTAGAGTGATGAGGACAGTAATGTCACAGTAATGGGGAGAGTAATGTCAGAGTAATGGGGATAGTAATGTCAGAGTGATGGGACAGTAATGTCAGAGTGACAGGGTATTAATGTCAGATGATGGCGTAGTAATGTCAGAGTGATGGGGGTAGAAATGTCAGAGTGACGGGGGTAGAAATGTCAGAGTGACTGGGTAGTAATGTCAGAGTGATAGGGAAGTAATGTCAGAGTGATGGGGAGAGTAATATCAGAGTGATGGGGACAGTAATGACAGAGTGATGGGGACAGTAATGTCAGAGTGATGGGACAGTAATGTCACAGTAATGGGGGTAGTAATGTCAGAGTGACAGGGTATTAATGTCAGAGTGATGGGGGTAGTAATGTCATATGATGGGTTAGTAATGTCAGAGTGATGGGGGTAGAAATTTCAGAGTGATGGGGGTAGTAATGTCTGAGAGATGGGGACAGTAATGACAGAGTGATGGGATAGTAATGTCAGAGTGATGGGGACAGAAATGTCAGAGTGATGCGACAGTAATGTCAGAGTGATGGGGACAGTAATGTCAGAGTGACAGGGTATTAATGTCAGAGTGATGGGGACAGTAATGTCAGACAGATGGGTTAGTAATGTCAGACTGATGGGGATAGTAATGTCAGAGTGATGGGGAAGCAATGTCAGAGTGATAGGGTAGTAATGTCAGAGTGATGGGGGTAGTAATGTCAGAGTGATGGGGACAGTAATGTCAGAGTGATGGGAACAGTAATGACAGAGTGATGGGGTAGTAATCTCAGAGTGATGGGGTAGTAACGTCAGCGTGATGGGGGTAGAAATGTCAGAGTGTTGGGGTAGTAATGTCAGAGTGATGGGGGTAGAAAGGGCAGAGTGATGGGGAAGTAATGTCAGAGTGATGGGGTAGTCACGTCAGAGTGATGGGGACAATAATGTCAGAGTGACAGGGTAGTAATGTCAGAGTGATGGGGGTAGAAATGTCAGAGTGATGGGACAGTAATGTCAGAGTGACAGGGTATTAATGTCAGAGTGATGGGGGTAGTAATGTCAGACAGATGGGTTAGTAATGTCAGAGTGATGGGGATAGAAATGTCAGAGTGATGGGGAAGTAATGTCAGACTGACGGGGACAGTAATGTCAGAGTGATGGGGATAGTAATGTCAGAGTGATGGGGATAGAAATGTCAGAGTGATGGGGAAGTAATGTCAGACTGACGGGGACATTAATGTCAGAGTGATGGGACAGTAATGTCAGAGTGATTGGGACAGTAATGTCAGAGTGATGGGGGTAGTAATGACAGAGTGATTGGGTAGTAATGTCAGAGCGATGGGGTAGTAATGTAAGAGTGATGGGGTAGTAATGTCAGAGTTATGGGGTGGTAATGTCAGAGTGATGGGGGAGTAATGTCAGAGTGATGGGGATAGAAATGTCAGAGTGATGGGGGTAGTAATGTCTGAGAGATGGGGACAGTAATGACAGAGTGATGGGATAGTAATGTCAGAGTGATGGGGGTAGTAATGTCAGACAGATGGGTTAGTAATGTCAGAGTGATGGGGATTGAAATGTCAGAGTGATGGGGAAGTAATGTCAGAGTGATGGGGACAGTAATGTCAGAGTGATGGGGACAGTAATGACAGAGTGATGGGGTAGTAATGTCAGAGCGATGGGGTAGTAATGTCAGAGTGATGGGGGTAGTAATGTCCGAGTGATGGGATAGCAATGTCAGAGTGATGGGGACAGCAATCACAGAGTGATGGGACAGTAATGTCAGAGTGATGGGGACAGTAATGTCAGAGTGACAGGGTATTAATGTCAGAGTGATAGGTGTAGTAATGTCAGAGTGATGGGGAAGCAATGTCAAAGTGATAGGGACAGTAATGTCAGAGTGATGGGGGTAGTAATGTCAGAGTGATGGGGACAGTAATGACAGAGTGATGGGATAGTAATGTCCGAGTGATGAGGACAGTAATGTCAGAGTGATGGGGACAGTAATGACAGAGTGATGGGGTATTAATCTCAGAGTGATGGGGTAGTTACGTCAGGGTGATGGGGGTAGAAATGTCAGAGTGATGGGGAAGTAATGTCAGAGTGATGGGACAGTAATGTCAGAGTCATGGGGATAGTAATGTCAGAGTAATGGGGATAGTAATGTCAGAGTGATGGGACAGTAATGTCAGAGTCATGGGGATAGTAATGTCAGAGTGATGGGAAAGCAATGTCAGAGTGATAGGGTAGTAATGTCAGAGTGATGGGGTAGTCATGTCAGAGTGATGGGGACAATAATGTCAGAGTGACAGGGTAGTAATGTTAGAGTGATGAGGACAGTAATGTCACAGTAATGGGGAGAGTAATGTCAGAGTAATGGGGATAGTAATGTCAGAGTGATGGGACAGTAATGTCAGAGTGACAGGGTATTAATGTCAGATGATGGCGTAGTAATGTCAGAGTGATGGGGGTAGAAATGTCAGAGTGATGGGGTAGTAATGTCAGAGTGATGGGGTAGTAATGTCAGAGTGATGGGGAGAGTAATATCAGAGTGATGGGGACAGTAATGACAGAGTGATGGGGACAGTAATGTCAGAGTGATGGGACAGTAATGTCACAGTAATGGGGGTAGTAATGTCAGAGTGACAGGGTATTAATGTCAGAGTGATGGGGGTAGTAATGTCATATGATGGGGTAGTAATGTCAGAGTGATGGGGGTAGAAATTTCAGAGTGATGGGGGTAGTAATGTCTGAGAGATGGGGACAGTAATGACAGAGTGATGGGATAGTAATGTCAGAGTGATGGGGACAGAAATGTCAGAGTGATGCGACAGTAATGTCAGAGTGATGGGGACAGTAATGTCAGAGTGACAGGGTATTAATGTCAGAGTGATGGGGACAGTAATGTCAGACAGATGGGTTAGTAATGTCAGACTGATGGGGATAGTAATGTCAGAGTGATGGGGAAGCAATGTCAGAGTGATAGGGTAGTAATGTCAGAGTGATGGGGGTAGTAATGTCAGAGTGATGGGGACAGTAATGTCAGAGTGATGGGAACAGTAATGACAGAGTGATGGGGTAGTAATCTCAGAGTGATGGGGTAGTAACGTCAGCGTGATGGGGGTAGAAATGTCAGAGTGTTGGGGTAGTAATGTCAGAGTGATGGGGGTAGAAAGGGCAGAGTGATGGGGAAGTAATGTCAGAGTGATGGGGTAGTCACGTCAGAGTGATGGGGACAATAATGTCAGAGTGACAGGGTAGTAATGTCAGAGTGATGGGGGTAGAAATGTCAGAGTCATGGGGATAGAAATGTCAGAGTAATGGGGATAGTAATGTCAGAGTGATGGGACAGTAATGTCAGAGTGACAGGGTATTAATGTCAGAGTGATGGGGGTAGTAATGTCAGACAGGTGGGTTAGTAATGTCAGAGTGATGGGGATAGAAATGTCAGAGTGATGGGGAAGTAATGTCAGACTGACGGGGACAGTAATGTCAGAGTGATGGGGGTAGTAATGTCAGAGTGATTGGGACAGTAATGTCAGAGAGATAGGGGTAGTAATGTCAGAGCGATGGGGTAGTAATGTCAGAGTGATGGGGTAGTAATGTCAGAGTGATGGGAACAGTAATGACAGAGTGATGGAGTAGTAATGTCAGAGTTATGGGGTGGTAATGTCAGAATGATGGGGTAGTAACGTCAGATGATGGGGGAGTAATGTCAGAGTGATGGGGATAGAAATGTCAGAGTGATGGGGGTAGTAATGTCTGAGAGATGGGAACAGTAATGACAGAGTGATGGGATAGTAATGTCAGAGTGATGGGGACAGTAATGTCAGAGTGATGGGACAGTAATGTCAGAGTGATGGGAACAGTAATGTCAGAGTGATGGGGTAGTATTGTCAGAGTGATGGGGGTAGTAATGTCAGAGTGATGGGGGTAGAAAGGTCAGAGTGATGGGACAGTAATGTCAGAATGATGGGGACAATAATGCAAGAGTGATGCGATTGTAATGTCAGAGTGATGGGGGTAGTAATGTCAAATTGTTGGGGGTAGTAATATCAGATGATGGGGGTAGAAATGTCAGAGCGATGGGGTAGTAATGTCAGAGTGATGGTGACAGTAATATCAGAGTGATAAGGTAGTAATGTCAGAGTAAAGGGGTAGTAACGTCAGGGTGATGGGGGTAGAAATGTCAGAGTAATGGGGACAGTAATGTCAGAGTGATGGGGACAGTAATGTCAGAGTGATGGGGGTAGTAAAGTCAGAGTGATGGGGACAGTAATGTCAGAGTGATATGGACAGTATGACAGAGTGATGGGGTAGTAATGTCAGAGTGATGGGGCAGTAATGTCAGAGTGATGGGGGTAGCAATGTCAGAGTGATTGGAACAGTAATGTCAGACTGATGAGGTTGTAATGTCACAGTGATTGGGCAGTAATGTCAGGGTGATGGGGGTATTAATGCCATAGTGATGGGGATAGTAATGTCAGAGTGATTGGAATAGTAATGTCAGAGTGATACAGTAGTTATGTCAGAATAATGTGGACAGTAATGTCAGAGTGATGGGGGTAGTAATGTCAGGGTGATGGGGGTAGTAATGTCAGACAGATGGAGTAGTAATGTCAGAGTGATGGGGATAGTAATGTCAGAGTGATGGGGAAGTAATGTCAGAGCACTGGGGACAGTAATGTCAGAGTGATGGGGGTAGTAATGTCTATGTGATGGGGACAGTAATATCAGAGTGATAGGTACAGTAATGACAGAGTGATGGTGTTGCAATGTCAGAATGATGGGGGCAGTAATGTCAGAGGATAGGGTTGTAATGTCAGAGTGATGGGGGTAGAAATGTCAGAGTGATGGCGTACTAATGTCAGAGTGATAGGGCAGTAATGTCAGAGTGATGGGGACAGTAATGTCAGAACGCTGGGGGTAGTAATGTCAGAGTGATAGGTACAGTAATGACAGAGTGATGGGGTTGCAATGTCAGAGTGATGGGGACAGTAATGTCAGAGTGATGGGGGTAGTAATGTCAGAGTGATGGGGAAGTAATTTCAGAGTGATGGGGACAGTAATGTCAGAGTGATGTGGGTAGTTATGTCAGAGCGATGGGGACAGTAATGTCAGAGTGATGGGGACAGTAATGTCAGAGTGATGGGGGTAGTAATGTCAGAGTGATGGGGAAGTAATTTCAGAGTGATGGGATAGTAATGTCAGAGTGATGGGGACAGTAATGTCAGAGTGATGGGGGTAGTAATGTCAGAGTGATGGGGAAGTAATTTCAGAGTGATGGGGACAGTAATGTCAGAGTGATGTGGGTAGTAATGTAAGAGTGATGGGGACATTGATGTCAGAGTGATGGGGAGAGTAATGTCAGAGTGATGGGGTAGTGATATCAGAGTGATGGCGGTAGTAATGTCAGAGTGATGGGGACAGTAATCTCAGATAGATGAGGACAGTAATGTCAGAGTGATGGGGTAGTAAGATCAGAGTGATAGGGTAGTAATGTCAGAGTGATGGGGGTAGTAATGTCAGAGTGATGGGGGTAGTAATGTCAGATGATGGGGTAGTAATGTCAGAGTGATGGGGATAGTAACTTCTGAGTGATGGGGACAGTATTGCCAGAGTGATGGGATAGTCATGTCAGTGTGTTGGGGACAGTAATATCAGAGTGATGGGGACAGTAGTGACACAGTGATGGGGTAGTAATGTCAGTGTGATGGGGGTAGTAATGTTAGAGTGATGGGGTTAGTAATATCAGATGATGGGGTAGTAATGTCAGAGTTATGGGGACAGTAATGTGAGAGTGATGGGGACAGTAATGTCAGAGTGATGGGGTTAGAAATGTCTGAGTGATGGGGTAGTAATGCCAGACTGATGGGTTAGTAATGTCAGAGTGATGGGGATTGAAATGTCAGAGTGATGGGGAAGTAATGTCAGAGTGATGGGGACAGTAATGTCAGAGTGATGGGGACAGTAATGACAGAGTGATGGGGTAGTAATGTCAGAGCGATGGGGTAGTAATGTCAGAGTGATGGGGGTAGTAATGTCCGAGTGATGGGATAGCAATGTCAGAGTGATGGGGACAGCAATCACAGAGTGATGGGACAGTAATGTCAGAGTGATGGGGACAGTAATGTCAGAGTGACAGGGTATTAATGTCAGAGTGATAGGTGTAGTAATGTCAGAGTGATGGGGAAGCAATGTCAAAGTGATAGGGACAGTAATGTCAGAGTGATGGGGGTAGTAATGTCAGAGTGATGGGGACAGTAATGACAGAGTGATGGGATAGTAATGTCCGAGTGATGAGGACAGTAATGTCAGAGTGATGGGGACAGTAATGACAGAGTGATGGGGTATTAATCTCAGAGTGATGGGGTAGTTACGTCAGGGTGATGGGGGTAGAAATGTCAGAGTGATGGGGAAGTAATGTCAGAGTGATGGGACAGTAATGTCAGAGTCATGGGGATAGTAATGTCAGAGTAATGGGGATAGTAATGTCAGAGTGATGGGACAGTAATGTCAGAGTCATGGGGATAGTAATGTCAGAGTGATGGGAAAGCAATGTCAGAGTGATAGGGTAGTAATGTCAGAGTGATGGGGTAGTCATGTCAGAGTGATGGGGACAATAATGTCAGAGTGACAGGGTAGTAATGTTAGAGTGATGAGGACAGTAATGTCACAGTAATGGGGAGAGTAATGTCAGAGTAATGGGGATAGTAATGTCAGAGTGATGGGACAGTAATGTCAGAGGGACAGGGTATTAATGTCAGATGATGGCGTAGTAATGTCAGAGTGATGGGGGTAGAAATGTCAGAGTGACGGGGTAGTAATGTCAGAGTGATAGGGAAGTAATGTCAGAGTGATGGGGAGAGTAATATCAGAGTGATGGGGACAGTAATGACAGAGTGATGGGGACAGTAATGTCAGAGTGATGGGACAGTAATGTCACAGTAATGGGGGTAGTAATGTCAGAGTGACAGGGTATTAATGTCAGAGTGATGGGGGTAGTAATGTCATATGATGGGGTAGTAATGTCAGAGTGATGGGGGTAGAAATTTCAGAGTGATGGGGGTAGTAATGTCTGAGAGATGGGGACAGTAATGACAGAGTGATGGGATAGTAATGTCAGAGTGATGGGGACAGAAATGTCAGAGTGATGCGACAGTAATGTCAGAGTGATGGGGACAGTAATGTCAGAGTGACAGGGTATTAATGTCAGAGTGATGGGGACAGTAATGTCAGACAGATGGGTTAGTAATGTCAGACTGATGGGGATAGTAATGTCAGAGTGATGGGGAAGCAATGTCAGAGTGATAGGGTAGTAATGTCAGAGTGATGGGGGTAGTAATGTCAGAGTGATGGGGACAGTAATGTCAGAGTGATGGGAACAGTAATGACAGAGTGATGGGGTAGTAATCTCAGAGTGATGGGGTAGTAACGTCAGCGTGATGGGGGTAGAAATGTCAGAGTGTTGGGGTAGTAATGTCAGAGTGATGGGGACAGTAATGACAGAGTGATGGGGTAGTAATGTCAGAGCGATGGGGTAGTAATGTCAGAGTGATGGGGGTAGTAATGTCCGAGTGATGGGATAGCAATGTCAGAGTGATGGGGACAGCAATCACAGAGTGATGGGACAGTAATGTCAGAGTGATGGGGACAGTAATGTCAGAGTGACAGGGTATTAATGTCAGAGTGATAGGTGTAGTAATGTCAGAGTGATGGGGAAGCAATGTCAAAGTGATAGGAACAGTTATGTCAGAGTGATGGGGGTAGTAATGTCAGAGTGATGGGGACAGTAATGACAGAGTGATGGGATAGTAATGTCCGAGTGATGAGGACAGTAATGTCAGAGTGATGGGGACAGTAATGACAGAGTGATGGGGTAGTAATCTCAGAGTGATGGGGTAGTAACGTCAGGGTGATGGGGGTAGAAATGTCAGAGTGATGGGGAAGTAATGTCAGAGTGATGGGACAGTAATGTCAGAGTCATGGGGATAGTAATGTCAGAGTAATGGGGATAGTAATGTCAGAGTGATGGGACAGTAATGTCAGAGTCATGGGGATAGTAATGTCAGAGTGATGGGGAAGCAATGTCAGAGTGATAGGGTAGTAATGTCAGAGTGATGGGGTAGTCATGTCAGAGTGATGGGGACAATAATGTCAGAGTGACAGGGTAGTAATGTTAGAGTGATGAGGACAGTAATGTCACAGTAATGGGGAGAGTAATGTCAGAGTAATGGGGATAGTAATGTCAGAGTGATGGGACAGTAATGTCAGAGTGACAGGGTATTAATGTCAGATGATGGCGTAGTAATGTCAGAGTGATGGGGGTAGAAATGTCAGAGTGACGGGGGTAGAAATGTCAGAGTGACTGGGTAGTAATGTCAGAGTGATAGGGAAGTAATGTCAGAGTGATGGGGAGAGTAATATCAGAGTGATGGGGACAGTAATGACAGAGTGATGGGGACAGTAATGTCAGAGTGATGGGACAGTAATGTCACAGTAATGGGGGTAGTAATGTCAGAGTGACAGGGTATTAATGTCAGAGTGATGGGGGTAGTAATGTCATATGATGGGTTAGTAATGTCAGAGTGATGGGGGTAGAAATTTCAGAGTGATGGGGGTAGTAATGTCTGAGAGATGGGGACAGTAATGACAGAGTGATGGGATAGTAATGTCAGAGTGATGGGGACAGAAATGTCAGAGTGATGCGACAGTAATGTCAGAGTGATGGGGACAGTAATGTCAGAGTGACAGGGTATTAATGTCAGAGTGATGGGGACAGTAATGTCAGACAGATGGGTTAGTAATGTCAGACTGATGGGGATAGTAATGTCAGAGTGATGGGGAAGCAATGTCAGAGTGATAGGGTAGTAATGTCAGAGTGATGGGGGTAGTAATGTCAGAGTGATGGGGACAGTAATGTCAGAGTGATGGGAACAGTAATGACAGAGTGATGGGGTAGTAATCTCAGAGTGATGGGGTAGTAACGTCAGCGTGATGGGGGTAGAAATGTCAGAGTGTTGGGGTAGTAATGTCAGAGTGATGGGGGTAGAAAGGGCAGAGTGATGGGGAAGTAATGTCAGAGTGATGGGGTAGTCACGTCAGAGTGATGGGGACAATAATGTCAGAGTGACAGGGTAGTAATGTCAGAGTGATGGGGGTAGAAATGTCAGAGTGATGGGACAGTAATGTCAGAGTGACAGGGTATTAATGTCAGAGTGATG
Organism: Mobula birostris; assembly: GCF_030028105.1. NCBI lineage: Eukaryota > Metazoa > Chordata > Chondrichthyes > Myliobatiformes > Myliobatidae > Mobula > Mobula birostris. The sequence continues at coordinate 59,704,184 of NC_092394.1, forward strand.
GGGGTAGTAATGTCAGACAGATGGGTTAGTAATGTCAGAGTGATGGGGATAGAAATGTCAGAGTGATGGGGAAGTAATGTCAGACTGACGGGGACAGTAATGTCAGAGTGATGGGGATAGTAATGTCAGAGTGATGGGGATAGAAATGTCAGAGTGATGGGGAAGTAATGTCAGACTGACGGGGACATTAATGTCAGAGTGATGGGACAGTAATGTCAGAGTGATTGGGACAGTAATGTCAGAGTGATGGGGGTAGTAATGACAGAGTGATTGGGTAGTAATGTCAGAGCGATGGGGTAGTAATGTAAGAGTGATGGGGTAGTAATGTCAGAGTTATGGGGTGGTAATGTCAGAGTGATGGGGGAGTAATGTCAGAGTGATGGGGATAGAAATGTCAGAGTGATGGGGGTAGTAATGTCTGAGAGATGGGGACAGTAATGACAGAGTGATGGGATAGTAATGTCAGAGTGATGGGGGTAGTAATGTCAGACAGATGGGTTAGTAATGTCAGAGTGATGGGGATTGAAATGTCAGAGTGATGGGGAAGTAATGTCAGAGTGATGGGGACAGTAATGTCAGAGTGATGGGGACAGTAATGACAGAGTGATGGGGTAGTAATGTCAGAGCGATGGGGTAGTAATGTCAGAGTGATGGGGGTAGTAATGTCCGAGTGATGTGGGTAGTAATGTAAGAGTGATGGGGACATTGATGTCAGAGTCATGGGGGTAGTAATGTCAGAGTAATGGGACAGTAATGTCAGAATGATGGGGACAGTAATGTCAGACTGAATGGGTAGTAATGTCAGAGTGATGGGGTAGTAATGTCACGGTGATGGGTGTAGTAATGCCAGAGTGATGGGGAGAGTAATGTCAGAGTGATGGGGATAGTAATGTCAGAGTAATGGGACAGTAATGTCAGAGTGATGGGGACAGTAATGTCAGAGTGATTGGGTTAGTAATGTCAGAGTGATGGGACAGTAATGTCAGAGTGATAGAATATTAATGTCAGAGTGATGGGGGTAGTAAAGTCAGAGTGATGGGGGTAGTAATGTCAGATGATGGGGTAGTAATGTCAGAGTGATGGGGACAGTAATGTCAGAGTGATGGGGGTAGTAATGTCAGAGTGATGGGGAAGTAATTTCAGAGTGATGGGATAGTAATGTCAGAGTGATGGGGACAGTAATGTCAGAGTGATGGGGGTAGTAATGTGGGAGTGATGGGGAAGTAATTTCAGAGTGATGGGGACAGTAATGTCAGAGTGATGTGGGTAGTAATGTAAGAGTGATGGGGACATTGATGTCAGAGTGATGGGGGGAGTAATGTCAGAGTGATGGGGTAGTGATATCAGAGTGATGGCGGTAGTAATGTCAGAGTGATGGGGACAGTAATCTCAGATAGATGAGGACAGTAATGTCAGAGTGATGGGGTAGTAAGATCAGAGTGATAGGGTAGTAATGTCAGAGTGATGGGGGTAGTAATGTCAGAGTGATGGGGGTAGTAATGTCAGATGATGGGGTAGTAATGTCAGAGTGATGGGGATAGTAACTTCTGAGTGATGGGGACAGTATTGCCAGAGTGATGGGATAGTCATGTCAGTGTGTTGGGGACAGTAATATCAGAGTGATGGGGACAGTAGTGACACAGTGATGGGGTAGTAATGTCAGTGTGATGGGGGTAGTAATGTTAGAGTGATGGGGTTAGTAATATCAGATGATGGGGTAGTAATGTCAGAGTTATGGGGACAGTAATGTGAGAGTGATGGGGACAGTAATGTCAGAGTGTTGGGGTTAGAAATGTCTGAGTGATGGGGTAGTAAGGCCAGACTGATGGGACAGTAATGTCAGAGTCATGGGGGTAGTAATGTCAGAGTAATGGGACAGTAATGTCAGAATGATGGGGACAGTAATGTCAGACTGAATGGGTAGTAATGTCAGAGTGATGGGGTAGTAATGTCACGGTGATGGGTGTAGTAATGCCAGAGTGATGGGGAGAGTAATGTCAGAGTGATGGGGATAGTAATGTCAGAGTAATGGGACAGTAATGTCAGAGTGATGGGGACAGTAATGTCAGAGTGATTGGGTTAGTAATGTCAGAGTGATGGGACAGTAATGTCAGAGTGATAGAATATTAATGTCAGAGTGATGGGGGTAGTAAAGTCAGAGTGATGGGGGTAGTAATGTCAGATGATGGGGTAGTAATGTCAGAGTGATGGGGATAGTAAATTCTGAGTGATGGGGACAGTATTGCCAGAGTGATGGGATAGTAATGTTAGTGTGTTGGGGACAGTAATATCAGAGTGATGGGGACAGTAGTGTCACAGTGATGGGGTAGTAATGTCAGTGTGATGGGGGTAGTAATGTTAGAGTGATGGGGTTAGTAATATCAGATGATGGGGTAGTAATGTCAGAGTTATGGGGACAGTAATGTGAGAGTGATGGGGACAGTAATGTCAGAGTGATGGGGTTAGAAATGTCTGAGTGATGAGGTAGTAATGCCAGACTGATGGGACAGTAATGTCAGAGTCATGGGGGTAGTAATGTCAGAGTAATGGGACAGTAATGTCAGAATGATGGGGACAGTAATGTCAGACTGAATGGGTAGTAATGTCAGAGTGATGGGGTAGTAATGTCACAGTGATGGGTGTAGTAATGCCAGAGTGATGGGGAGAGTAATGTCAGAGTGATGGGGATAGTAATGTCAGAGTAATGGGACAGTAATGTCAGAGTGATGGGGACAGTAATGTCAGAGTGATTGGGTTAGTAATGTCAGAGTGATGGGACAGTAATGTCAGAGTGATAGAATATTAATGTCAGAGTGATGGGGGTAGTAATGTCAGACAGATGGGGTAGAAATGTCAGAGTGATGGGGATAGTAATGACAGAATGATTGGGAAGAAATGTCAGATTACTGGGGACAGTAATGTCAGAGTGATGGGGGTAGTAATGTCAGAGTGTTGGGGACAGTAATGACACAGTGATGGGGTAGTAATGTCAGAGTGATGGAGACAGTAATGTCAGAGTGATGGGGACAGTAATGACAGAGTGATGGGGTAGTAATGTCAGATGATGGGGTAGTAATGTCAGTTTGATGGAGGTAGAAATGTCAGAGTGATGTTGTAGTAATGTCAGAGTGATAGGGTAGGAATGTCAGAGTGATGGGGGCTGTAATGTCAGAGTGATGGGGAAGTAATGTCAGAGTGATGTGGGCAGTAATGCCAGAGTGATGGGGACAGTAATGTCAGACTGATGGGGGTAGTAATGTCAGAGTGATGGGGGTAGTAAAGTCAGTGTGATGGGGACAGTAATGTCAGAGTGATGGGATAGTAATGTCAGAGTGATGGGGACAGTAATGTCAGAGTGATGGGGAAGTAATGTCAGAGTGATGTGGAAATAATGCCAGAGTGATGGGATAGTAATGTCAGACTGATGGGGACAGTAATGTCAGAGTGATGGGGTAGTAATGTCAGATTGATGGGGGTAGTAATGTCAGAGTGATGGGGGTAGAAAGGTCAGAGTGATGGGTTAGTAATGTCAGAGTGATAGGGTAGTAACGTCAGAGTGATGGGGACAGTAATGTCAGAGTGATGGGGGTAGTAATGTCAGAGTGATGGGGAAGTAATGTCTGAGTGATGGGGACAGTAATGTCAGAGTGATGGGGGTAGTAAAGTCAGTGTGATGGGGACAGTAATGTCAGAGTGATGGGATAGTAATGTCAGAGTGATGGGGACAGTAATGTCAGAGTGATGGGGACAGTAGCGTCAGAGTGATGGGGGCTGTAATGTCAGAGTGATGGGACAGTAATGTCAGAGTGATAGAATATTAATGTCAGAGTGATGGGGGTAGTAATGTCAGACAGATGGGGTAGAAATGTCAGAGTGATGGGGATAGTAATGACAGAATGATTGGGAAGAAATGTCAGATTACTGGGGACAGTAATGTCAGGGTGATGGGGGTAGTAATGTCAGAGTGATGGGGAAGTAATGTCAGAGTGATGGGGACAGTAATGTCAGAGTGATGGGGGTAGTAATGTCAGAGTGTTGGGGACAGTAATGACACAGAGATGGGGTAGTAATGTCAGAGTGATGGGGACAGTAATGTCAGAGTGATGGGGACAGTAATGACAGAGTGATGGGGTAGTAATGTCAGATGATGGGGTAGTAATGTCAGTTTGATGGAGGTAGAAATGTCAGAGTGATGGTGTAGTAATGTCAGAGTGATAGGGTAAGAATGTCAGAGTGATGGGGGCTGTAATGTCAGAGTGATGGGGAAGTAATGTCAGAGTGATGTGGGCATTAATGCCAGAATGATGGGATAGTAATGTCAGACTGATGGGGACAGTAATGTCAGAGTGATGGGGTAGTAATGTCAGATTGATGGGGGTAGTAATGTCAGAGTGATGGGGGTAGAAAGGTCAGAGTGATGGGGTAGTAATGTCAGAGTGATAGGGTAGTAACGTCAGAGTGATGGGGACAGTAATGTCAGAGTGATGGGGGTAGTAATGTCAGAGTGATGGGATAGTAATGTCAGAGTGATGGGGACAGTAATGTCAGAGTGATGGGGACAGTAGCGTCAGAGTGATGGGGTAGTAAAGTCAGAGTGATGGGGACAGTAATGTCAGAGTGATGGGGACAGTTGTGTCAGAGTGATGGGGTAGTAATGTCAGAGTGATCAGGTAGTAATGTCAGGGTGATGGGGGTAGTAATGTCACAGTGATGGGGACAGTACTGTCAGAGTGATGTTTGTAATAAAGTCAGAGTGATGGGGACAGTAATGTCAGAGTGATGGGATAGTAATATCAGAGTGATGGGGACAGTAGTGTGAGAGTGATGGGGTAATAATGCCAGAGTGATGGGGACAGTAATGTGAGTGTGATGGGGACAGTAATGTCGGAGAGATGAGGGTAGAAATGTCAGTGATGGGGAAGGAATGTCAGAGTGATGGGGACAGTAATGCAAGAGTGAACGGATAGTAATGTCAGAGTGATGGGGTAGGAATGTCAAAGTGATGGGGGTAGTAATATCAGATGATGGGGTTGTAATGTCAGAGTGTTGGGGACAGTAATGTGAGAGTGATGGGGACAGTAATGTCAGAGCGATGGGGTAGTAATGCCAGAGTGATGGGACAGTAACGTCAGAATCATGGGGACAGTAATGTCGGAGTGATGGGGTAGTAACGTCAGAGTGATGGGGACAGTAATGTCAGAGTGATGGGGGTAGTAACGTCTGAGTGATGGGGACAGTATTGCCAGAGTGATGGGATAGTAATGTCAGTGTGATGGGGACAGTAATGTCAGAGTGATGGGGACAGCAGTTTCAGAGTGATGAGGTGGTAATGTCAGTGTGATGGGGGTAGTAATGTTAGAGTGATGGGGTAGTAATGTCAGAGTTATGGGGACAGTAATGTGAGAGTGATGGGGACAGTAATGTCAGAGTGATGGAGACAGTAATGTCAGACTGAATGGGTAGTAATCTCAGAGTGATGGGGTAGTAATGTCAGGGTGATGGGTGTAGTAATGCCAGAGTGATGGGGACAGTAATGTCAGAGTGATGGGGATAGTAATGTCAGAGTAATGGGACAGTAATGTCAGAGTGATGGGGACAGTAATGTCAAAGTGATGGGGTTAGTAATGTCAGAATAATGGGACAGTAATGTCAGAGTGATGGGGACAGTAATGTCAGAGTGATGGTGTTAGTAATGTCAGAGAGATGGGACAGTAATGTCAGAGTGATAGAATATTAATGTCAGAGTGATGGGGGAAGTAATGTCAGACAGATGGGGTAGAAATGTCAGAATGATGGGGTTAGTAATGTCAGAATGATTGGGAAGAAATGTCAGATTATTGTGGACAGTAATGTCAGATTGATGGGGGTAGCAATGTCAGAGTGATGGGGCAGTAATGTCAGAGTGATGGGGACAGTAATGTCAGAGTGATGGGGGTAGTAAAATCAGAGTGCTGGGGACAGTAATGACACAGTGATGGGGTAGTAATGTCAGAGTGATGGGGACAGTAATGTCAGATTCATGGGGGCAGAAATGTCAGAGTCATGGGGTAGTAATGTCAGAGTGATGGGAACATTATTGTCAGACTGATGGGGTATTATTGTCAGAGTGATGGGGTAGTAATGTCAGGGTGATGGGGGTAGTAATACCAGAGTGATGGGGGTAGTAATGTCAGAATTGTGGGTCAGTAATTTCAGAGTGATAGAATGTTAATGTCAGAGTGATGGGGCTAGTAATGTCAGACATCAGGGGTAGCAATGTCAGAGAGATGTGGATAGTAATGTCAGAGTGATTGGGAATTAATGTCATAGTTCTGGGGACAGTAATATCAGATGATGTGGTAGTAATCTCAGAGTGATGGGGGTAGAAATGTCAGAGTGATGGGGCATTAATGTCAGAGTGATAGGGTAGTAATCGTAGAGTGATGGGGACAGCAATGTCAGAGTGATAGGGACAGCAATGACAGAGTGATGGGGTAGTAATTTCAGAGTGATGGGGACAGTAATTTCAGAGTGATGGGGAGGAAATGTCAGAGTGCTAGGGACAGTAATGTCAGAGTGATAGGGTAGTAATCTCAGAGTGATGGGGACAGTAATGTCAGAGTGATAGGGACAGCAATGACAGAGTGATGGGGTAGTAATGTCAGAGTGATGGGTGTAGTAATGTCAGAGTGATGGGGATATTAATGTCAGAGTGATGGGGACAGTAATGTCAGAGTGATGGGGTAGTAATGTCAGAGTAAAGGGGTAGTAACGTCAGGGTGATGGGGGTAGAAATGTCAGAGTGATGGGGTAGTAATGTCAGAGTGATGGGGACAGTAATGGCAGAGTGATAGGGGTAGTAATGTCAGAGTGATGGGGACAGTAATGTCAGAGTGATAGGGACAGTAATGGAAGAGTGATGGGATAGTAATGTCAGAGTGATGGGGGTAGTAATGTCAAAGTGATGGGGGCAGTAATATCAGATGATGGGGGTAGAAATGTCAGAGCGATGGGGTAGTAATGTCAGAGTGATGGCGACAGTAATGTCAGAGTGATGGGGTAGTAATGTCAGAGTAAAGGGGTAGTAACGTCAGGGTGATGGGGGTAGAAATGTCAGAGTAATGGGGTAGTAATGTCAGAGTGATGGGGACTGTAATGTCAGAGTGATAGGGGTAGTAATGTCAGAGTGATGGGGACAGTAATGTCAGAGTGATATGGACAGTATGACAGATTGATGGGGTAGTAATGTCAGAGTGATGGGGGTAGAAAGGTCAGAGTGATGGGGAAGCAATGTCAGAATGATGGGGACAGTAATGTCAAAGTGATGGGGGTAGTAATGTCAGAGTGATGGGGAAGTAATGTCAGAGTGATGGGGACAGTAATGTCTGAGTGATGGGGATAGTAATGCCAGAGTGATGGGATAGTAATGTCAGAGTGATGGGGACAGTAATGTCAGAGTGATGGGGATAGTAATGCCAGAGTGATGGGGTAGTAATGTCAGAGTGATGGGAACAGTAATGTCAGACTGATGGGGTAGTAATGTCACAGTGATTGGGTAGTAATGTCAGACAGATGGGTTAGTAATGTCAGAGTGATGGGGATAGAAATGTCAGAGTGATGGGGAAGTAATGTCAGACTGACGGGGACAGTAATGTCAGAGTGATGGGGATAGTAATGTCAGAGTGATGGGGATAGAAATGTCAGAGTGATGGGGAAGTAATGTCAGACTGACGGGGACATTAATGTCAGAGTGATGGGACAGTAATGTCAGAGTGATTGGGACAGTAATGTCAGAGTGATGGGGGTAGTAATGACAGAGTGATTGGGTAGTAATGTCAGAGCGATGGGGTAGTAATGTAAGAGTGATGGGGTAGTAATGTCAGAGTTATGGGGTGGTAATGTCAGAGTGATGGGGGAGTAATGTCAGAGTGATGGGGATAGAAATGTCAGAGTGATGGGGGTAGTAATGTCTGAGAGATGGGGACAGTAATGACAGAGTGATGGGATAGTAATGTCAGAGTGATGGGGGTAGTAATGTCAGACAGATGGGTTAGTAATGTCAGAGTGATGGGGATTGAAATGTCAGAGTGATGGGGAAGTAATGTCAGAGTGATGGGGACAGTAATGTCAGAGTGATGGGGACAGTAATGACAGAGTGATGGGGTAGTAATGTCAGAGCGATGGGGTAGTAATGTCAGAGTGATGGGGGTAGTAATGTCCGAGTGATGGGATAGCAATGTCAGAGTGATGGGGACAGCAATCACAGAGTGATGGGACAGTAATGTCAGAGTGATGGGGACAGTAATGTCAGAGTGACAGGGTATTAATGTCAGAGTGATAGGTGTAGTAATGTCAGAGTGATGGGGAAGCAATGTCAAAGTGATAGGGACAGTAATGTCAGAGTGATGGGGGTAGTAATGTCAGAGTGATGGGGACAGTAATGACAGAGTGATGGGATAGTAATGTCCGAGTGATGAGGACAGTAATGTCAGAGTGATGGGGACAGTAATGACAGAGTGATGGGGTATTAATCTCAGAGTGATGGGGTAGTTACGTCAGGGTGATGGGGGTAGAAATGTCAGAGTGATGGGGAAGTAATGTCAGAGTGATGGGACAGTAATGTCAGAGTCATGGGGATAGTAATGTCAGAGTAATGGGGATAGTAATGTCAGAGTGATGGGACAGTAATGTCAGAGTCATGGGGATAGTAATGTCAGAGTGATGGGAAAGCAATGTCAGAGTGATAGGGTAGTAATGTCAGAGTGATGGGGTAGTCATGTCAGAGTGATGGGGACAATAATGTCAGAGTGACAGGGTAGTAATGTTAGAGTGATGAGGACAGTAATGTCACAGTAATGGGGAGAGTAATGTCAGAGTAATGGGGATAGTAATGTCAGAGTGATGGGACAGTAATGTCAGAGTGACAGGGTATTAATGTCAGATGATGGCGTAGTAATGTCAGAGTGATGGGGGTAGAAATGTCAGAGTGACGGGGTAGTAATGTCAGAGTGATAGGGAAGTAATGTCAGAGTGATGGGGAGAGTAATATCAGAGTGATGGGGACAGTAATGACAGAGTGATGGGGACAGTAATGTCAGAGTGATGGGACAGTAATGTCACAGTAATGGGGGTAGTAATGTCAGAGTGACAGGGTATTAATGTCAGAGTGATGGGGGTAGTAATGTCATATGATGGGGTAGTAATGTCAGAGTGATGGGGGTAGAAATTTCAGAGTGATGGGGGTAGTAATGTCTGAGAGATGGGGACAGTAATGACAGAGTGATGGGATAGTAATGTCAGAGTGATGGGGACAGAAATGTCAGAGTGATGCGACAGTAATGTCAGAGTGATGGGGACAGTAATGTCAGAGTGACAGGGTATTAATGTCAGAGTGATGGGGACAGTAATGTCAGACAGATGGGTTAGTAATGTCAGACTGATGGGGATAGTAATGTCAGAGTGATGGGGAAGCAATGTCAGAGTGATAGGGTAGTAATGTCAGAGTGATGGGGGTAGTAATGTCAGAGTGATGGGGACAGTAATGTCAGAGTGATGGGAACAGTAATGACAGAGTGATGGGGTAGTAATCTCAGAGTGATGGGGTAGTAACGTCAGCGTGATGGGGGTAGAAATGTCAGAGTGTTGGGGTAGTAATGTCAGAGTGATGGGGGTAGAAAGGGCAGAGTGATGGGGAAGTAATGTCAGAGTGATGGGGTAGTCACGTCAGAGTGATGGGGACAATAATGTCAGAGTGACAGGGTAGTAATGTCAGAGTGATGGGGGTAGAAATGTCAGAGTCATGGGGATAGAAATGTCAGAGTAATGGGGATAGTAATGTCAGAGTGATGGGACAGTAATGTCAGAGTGACAGGGTATTAATGTCAGAGTGATGGGGGTAGTAATGTCAGACAGGTGGGTTAGTAATGTCAGAGTGATGGGGATAGAAATGTCAGAGTGATGGGGAAGTAATGTCAGACTGACGGGGACAGTAATGTCAGAGTGATGGGGGTAGTAATGTCAGAGTGATTGGGACAGTAATGTCAGAGAGATAGGGGTAGTAATGTCAGAGCGATGGGGTAGTAATGTCAGAGTGATGGGGTAGTAATGTCAGAGTGATGGGAACAGTAATGACAGAGTGATGGAGTAGTAATGTCAGAGTTATGGGGTGGTAATGTCAGAATGATGGGGTAGTAACGTCAGATGATGGGGGAGTAATGTCAGAGTGATGGGGATAGAAATGTCAGAGTGATGGGGGTAGTAATGTCTGAGAGATGGGGACAGTAATGACAGAGTGATGGGATAGTAATGTCAGAGTGATGGGGACAGTAATGTCAGAGTGATGGGACAGTAATGTCAGAGTGATGGGAACAGTAATGTCAGAGTGATGGGGTAGTATTGTCAGAGTGATGGGGGTAGTAATGTCAGAGTGATGGGGGTAGAAAGGTCAGAGTGATGGGACAGTAATGTCAGAATGATGGGGACAATAATGCAAGAGTGATGCGATTGTAATGTCAGAGTGATGGGGGTAGTAATGTCAAATTGTTGGGGGTAGTAATATCAGATGATGGGGGTAGAAATGTCAGAGCGATGGGGTAGTAATGTCAGAGTGATGGTGACAGTAATATCAGAGTGATAAGGTAGTAATGTCAGAGTAAAGGGGTAGTAACGTCAGGGTGATGGGGGTAGAAATGTCAGAGTAATGGGGACAGTAATGTCAGAGTGATGGGGACAGTAATGTCAGAGTGATGGGGGTAGTAAAGTCAGAGTGATGGGGCAGTAATGTCAGAGTGATGGGGGTAGTAATGTCAGAGTGATGGGGCAGTAATGTCAGAGTGGTGGGGTAGTAACGTCAGGCTGATGGGGGTAGCAATGTCAGAGTGATTGGAACAGTAATGTCAGACTGATGAGGTTGTAATGTCACAGTGATTGGGCAGTAATGTCAGGGTGATGGGGGTATTAATGCCATAGTGATGGGGATAGTAATGTCAGAGTGATTGGAATAGTAATGTCAGAGTGATACAGTAGTTATGTCAGAATAATGTGGACAGTAATGTCAGAGTGATGGGGGTAGTAATGTCAGGGTGATGGAGTAGTAATGTCAGACAGATGGAGTAGTAATGTCAGAGTGATGGGGATAGTAATGTCAGAGTGATGGGGAAGTAATGTCAGAGCACTGGGGACAGTAATGTCAGAGTGATGGGGGTAGTAATGTCTATGTGATGGGGACAGTAATATCAGAGTGATAGGTACAGTAATGACAGAGTGATGGTGTTGCAATGTCAGAATGATGGGGGCAGTAATGTCAGAGGATAGGGTTGTAATGTCAGAGTGATGGGGGTAGAAATGTCAGAGTGATGGCGTACTAATGTCAGAGTGATAGGGCAGTAATGTCAGAGTGATGGGGACAGTAATGTCAGAACGCTGGGGGTAGTAATGTCAGAGTGATGGGGAAGTAATTTCAGAGTGATGGGGACAGTAATGTCAGAGTGATGTGGGTAGTAATGTCAGAGTGATGGGGACGGTAATGTCAGAGTGATGGGGACAGCAATGTCAGAGTGATGGGGGTAGTAATGTCAGAGTGATAGGTACAGTAATGACAGAGTGATGGGGTTGCAATGTCAGAGTGATGGGGACAGTAATGTCAGAGTGATGGGGGTAGTAATGTCAGAGTGATGGGGAAGTAATTTCAGAGTGATGGGGACAGTAATGTCAGAGTGATGTGGGTAGTTATGTCAGAGTGATGGGGAAGTAATTTCAGAGTGATGGGATAGTAATGTCAGAGTGATGGGGACAGTAATGTCAGAGTGATGGGGGTAGTAATGTCAGAGTGATGGGGAAGTAATTTCAGAGTGATGGGGACAGTAATGTCAGAGTGATGTGGGTAGTAATGTAAGAGTGATGGGGACATTGATGTCAGAGTGATGGGGGGAGTAATGTCAGAGTGATGGGGTAGTGATATCAGAGTGATGGCGGTAGTAATGTCAGAGTGATGGGGACAGTAATCTCAGATAGATGAGGACAGTAATGTCAGAGTGATGGGGTAGTAAGATCAGAGTGATAGGGTAGTAATGTCAGAGTGATGGGGGTAGTAATGTCAGAGTGATGGGGGTAGTAATGTCAGATGATGGGGTAGTAATGTCAGAGTGATGGGGATAGTAACTTCTGAGTGATGGGGACAGTATTGCCAGAGTGATGGGATAGTCATGTCAGTGTGTTGGGGACAGTAATATCAGAGTGATGGGGACAGTAGTGACACAGTGATGGGGTAGTAATGTCAGTGTGATGGGGGTAGTAATGTTAGAGTGATGGGGTTAGTAATATCAGATGATGGGGTAGTAATGTCAGAGTTATGGGGACAGTAATGTGAGAGTGATGGGGACAGTAATGTCAGAGTGATGGGGTTAGAAATGTCTGAGTGATGGGGTAGTAATGCCAGACTGATGGGACAGTAATGTCAGAGTCATGGGGGTAGTAATGTCAGAGTAATGGGACAGTAATGTCAGAATGATGGGGACAGTAATGTCAGACTGAATGGGTAGTAATGTCAGAGTGATGGGGTAGTAATGTCACGGTGATGGGTGTAGTAATGCCAGAGTGATGGGGAGAGTAATGTCAGAGTGATGGGGATAGTAATGTCAGAGTAATGGGACAGTAATGTCAGAGTGATGGGGACAGTAATGTCAGAGTGATTGGGTTAGTAATGTCAGAGTGATGGGACAGTAATGTCAGAGTGATAGAATATTAATGTCAGAGTGATGGGGGTAGTAAAGTCAGAGTGATGGGGGTAGTAATGTCAGATGATGGGGTAGTAATGTCAGAGTGATGGGGACAGTAATGTCAGAGTGATGGGGGTAGTAATGTCAGAGTGATGGGGAAGTAATTTCAGAGTGATGGGATAGTAATGTCAGAGTGATGGGGACAGTAATGTCAGAGTGATGGGGGTAGTAATGTGGGAGTGATGGGGAAGTAATTTCAGAGTGATGGGGACAGTAATGTCAGAGTGATGTGGGTAGTAATGTAAGAGTGATGGGGACATTGATGTCAGAGTGATGGGGGGAGTAATGTCAGAGTGATGGGGTAGTGATATCAGAGTGATGGCGGTAGTAATGTCAGAGTGATGGGGACAGTAATCTCAGATAGATGAGGACAGTAATGTCAGAGTGATGGGGTAGTAAGATCAGAGTGATAGGGTAGTAATGTCAGAGTGATGGGGGTAGTAATGTCAGAGTGATGGGGGTAGTAATGTCAGATGATGGGGTAGTAATGTCAGAGTGATGGGGATAGTAACTTCTGAGTGATGGGGACAGTATTGCCAGAGTGATGGGATAGTCATGTCAGTGTGTTGGGGACAGTAATATCAGAGTGATGGGGACAGTAGTGACACAGTGATGGGGTAGTAATGTCAGTGTGATGGGGGTAGTAATGTTAGAGTGATGGGGTTAGTAATATCAGATGATGGGGTAGTAATGTCAGAGTTATGGGGACAGTAATGTGAGAGTGATGGGGACAGTAATGTCAGAGTGTTGGGGTTAGAAATGTCTGAGTGATGGGGTAGTAAGGCCAGACTGATGGGACAGTAATGTCAGAGTCATGGGGGTAGTAATGTCAGAGTAATGGGACAGTAATGTCAGAATGATGGGGACAGTAATGTCAGACTGAATGGGTAGTAATGTCAGAGTGATGGGGTAGTAATGTCACGGTGATGGGTGTAGTAATGCCAGAGTGATGGGGAGAGTAATGTCAGAGTGATGGGGATAGTAATGTCAGAGTAATGGGACAGTAATGTCAGAGTGATGGGGACAGTAATGTCAGAGTGATTGGGTTAGTAATGTCAGAGTGATGGGACAGTAATGTCAGAGTGATAGAATATTAATGTCAGAGTGATGGGGGTAGTAAAGTCAGAGTGATGGGGGTAGTAATGTCAGATGATGGGGTAGTAATGTCAGAGTGATGGGGATAGTAAATTCTGAGTGATGGGGACAGTATTGCCAGAGTGATGGGATAGTAATGTTAGTGTGTTGGGGACAGTAATATCAGAGTGATGGGGACAGTAGTGTCACAGTGATGGGGTAGTAATGTCAGTGTGATGGGGGTAGTAATGTTAGAGTGATGGGGTTAGTAATATCAGATGATGGGGTAGTAATGTCAGAGTTATGGGGACAGTAATGTGAGAGTGATGGGGACAGTAATGTCAGAGTGATGGGGTTAGAAATGTCTGAGTGATGAGGTAGTAATGCCAGACTGATGGGACAGTAATGTCAGAGTCATGGGGGTAGTAATGTCAGAGTAATGGGACAGTAATGTCAGAATGATGGGGACAGTAATGTCAGACTGAATGGGTAGTAATGTCAGAGTGATGGGGTAGTAATGTCACAGTGATGGGTGTAGTAATGCCAGAGTGATGGGGAGAGTAATGTCAGAGTGATGGGGATAGTAATGTCAGAGTAATGGGACAGTAATGTCAGAGTGATGGGGACAGTAATGTCAGAGTGATTGGGTTAGTAATGTCAGAGTGATGGGACAGTAATGTCAGAGTGATAGAATATTAATGTCAGAGTGATGGGGGTAGTAATGTCAGACAGATGGGGTAGAAATGTCAGAGTGATGGGGATAGTAATGACAGAATGATTGGGAAGAAATGTCAGATTACTGGGGACAGTAATGTCAGAGTGATGGGGGTAGTAATGTCAGAGTGTTGGGGACAGTAATGACACAGTGATGGGGTAGTAATGTCAGAGTGATGGAGACAGTAATGTCAGAGTGATGGGGACAGTAATGACAGAGTGATGGGGTAGTAATGTCAGATGATGGGGTAGTAATGTCAGTTTGATGGAGGTAGAAATGTCAGAGTGATGTTGTAGTAATGTCAGAGTGATAGGGTAGGAATGTCAGAGTGATGGGGGCTGTAATGTCAGAGTGATGGGGAAGTAATGTCAGAGTGATGTGGGCAGTAATGCCAGAGTGATGGGGACAGTAATGTCAGACTGATGGGGGTAGTAATGTCAGAGTGATGGGGGTAGTAAAGTCAGTGTGATGGGGGCAGTAATGTCAGATTGATGAGGACAGTAATGTCAGAGTGATGGGGATAGTAATGTCAGAGTGATGGGATAGTAATGTCAGAGTGATGGGATAGTAATGTCAGAGTGATGGGGACAGTAATGTCAGAGTGATGGGGAAGTAATGTCAGAGTGATGTGGAAATAATGCCAGAGTGATGGGATAGTAATGTCAGACTGATGGGGACAGTAATGTCAGAGTGATGGGGTAGTAATGTCAGATTGATGGGGGTAGTAATGTCAGAGTGATGGGGGTAGAAAGGTCAGAGTGATGGGTTAGTAATGTCAGAGTGATAGGGTAGTAACGTCAGAGTGATGGGGACAGTAATGTCAGAGTGATGGGGGTAGTAATGTCAGAGTGATGGGGAAGTAATGTCTGAGTGATGGGGACAGTAATGTCAGAGTGATGGGGGTAGTAAAGTCAGTGTGATGGGGACAGTAATGTCAGAGTGATGGGATAGTAATGTCAGAGTGATGGGGACAGTAATGTCAGAGTGATGGGGACAGTAGCGTCAGAGTGATGGGGGCTGTAATGTCAGAGTGATGGGACAGTAATGTCAGAGTGATAGAATATTAATGTCAGAGTGATGGGGGTAGTAATGTCAGACAGATGGGGTAGAAATGTCAGAGTGATGGGGATAGTAATGACAGAATGATTGGGAAGAAATGTCAGATTACTGGGGACAGTAATGTCAGGGTGATGGGGGTAGTAATGTCAGAGTGATGGGGAAGTAATGTCAGAGTGATGGGGACAGTAATGTCAGAGTGATGGGGGTAGTAATGTCAGAGTGTTGGGGACAGTAATGACACAGAGATGGGGTAGTAATGTCAGAGTGATGGGGACAGTAATGTCAGAGTGATGGGGACAGTAATGACAGAGTGATGGGGTAGTAATGTCAGATGATGGGGTAGTAATGTCAGTTTGATGGAGGTAGAAATGTCAGAGTGATGGTGTAGTAATGTCAGAGTGATAGGGTAAGAATGTCAGAGTGATGGGGGCTGTAATGTCAGAGTGATGGGGAAGTAATGTCAGAGTGATGTGGGCATTAATGCCAGAGTGATGGGATAGTAATGTCAGACTGATGGGGACAGTAATGTCAGAGTGATGGGGTAGTAATGTCAGATTGATGGGGGTAGTAATGTCAGAGTGATGGGGGTAGAAAGGTCAGAGTGATGGGGTAGTAATGTCAGAGTGATAGGGTAGTAACGTCAGAGTGATGGGGACAGTAATGTCAGAGTGATGGGGGTAGTAATGTCAGAGTGATGGGGAAGTAATGTCTGAGTGATGGGGACAGTAATGTCAGAGTGATGGGGGTAGTAACGTCAGTGTGATGGGGACAGTAATGTCAGAGTGATGGGATAGTAATGTCAGAGTGATGGGGACAGTAATGTCAGAGTGATGGGGACAGTAGCGTCAGAGTGATGGGGTAGTAAAGTCAGAGTGATGGGGACAGTAATGTCAGAGTGATGGGGACAGTTGTGTCAGAGTGATGGGGTAGTAATGTCAGAGTGATCAGGTAGTAATGTCAGGGTGATGGGGGTAGTAATGTCACAGTGATGGGGACAGTACTGTCAGAGTGATGTTTGTAATAAAGTCAGAGTGATGGGGACAGTAATGTCAGAGTGATGGGATAGTAATATCAGAGTGATGGGGACAGTAGTGTGAGAGTGATGGGGTAATAATGCCAGAGTGATGGGGACAGTAATGTGAGTGTGATGGGGACAGTAATGTCGGAGAGATGAGGGTAGAAATGTCAGTGATGGGGAAGGAATGTCAGAGTGATGGGGACAGTAATGCAAGAGTGAACGGATAGTAATGTCAGAGTGATGGGGTAGGAATGTCAAAGTGATGGGGGTAGTAATATCAGATGATGGGGTTGTAATGTCAGAGTGTTGGGGACAGTAATGTGAGAGTGATGGGGACAGTAATGTCAGAGCGATGGGGTAGTAATGCCAGAGTGATGGGACAGTAACGTCAGAATCATGGGGACAGTAATGTCGGAGTGATGGGGTAGTAACGTCAGAGTGATGGGGACAGTAATGTCAGAGTGATGGGGGTAGTAACGTCTGAGTGATGGGGACAGTATTGCCAGAGTGATGGGATAGTAATGTCAGTGTGATGGGGACAGTAATGTCAGAGTGATGGGGACAGCAGTTTCAGAGTGATGAGGTGGTAATGTCAGTGTGATGGGGGTAGTAATGTTAGAGTGATGGGGTAGTAATGTCAGAGTTATGGGGACAGTAATGTGAGAGTGATGGGGACAGTAATGTCAGAGTGATGGAGACAGTAATGTCAGACTGAATGGGTAGTAATCTCAGAGTGATGGGGTAGTAATGTCAGGGTGATGGGTGTAGTAATGCCAGAGTGATGGGGACAGTAATGTCAGAGTGATGGGGATAGTAATGTCAGAGTAATGGGACAGTAATGTCAGAGTGATGGGGACAGTAATGTCAAAGTGATGGGGTTAGTAATGTCAGAATAATGGGACAGTAATGTCAGAGTGATGGGGACAGTAATGTCAGAGTGATGGTGTTAGTAATGTCAGAGAGATGGGACAGTAATGTCAGAGTGATAGAATATTAATGTCAGAGTGATGGGGGAAGTAATGTCAGACAGATGGGGTAGAAATGTCAGAATGATGGGGTTAGTAATGTCAGAATGATTGGGAAGAAATGTCAGATTATTGTGGACAGTAATGTCAGATTGATGGGGGTAGCAATGTCAGAGTGATGGGGCAGTAATGTCAGAGTGATGGGGACAGTAATGTCAGAGTGATGGGGGTAGTAAAATCAGAGTGCTGGGGACAGTAATGACACAGTGATGGGGTAGTAATGTCAGAGTGATGGGGACAGTAATGTCAGATTCATGGGGGCAGAAATGTCAGAGTCATGGGGTAGTAATGTCAGAGTGATGGGAACATTATTGTCAGACTGATGGGGTATTATTGTCAGAGTGATGGGGTAGTAATGTCAGGGTGATGGGGGTAGTAATACCAGAGTGATGGGGGTAGTAATGTCAGAATTGTGGGTCAGTAATTTCAGAGTGATAGAATGTTAATGTCAGAGTGATGGGGCTAGTAATGTCAGACATCAGGGGTAGCAATGTCAGAGAGATGTGGATAGTAATGTCAGAGTGATTGGGAATTAATGTCATAGTTCTGGGGACAGTAATATCAGATGATGTGGTAGTAATCTCAGAGTGATGGGGGTAGAAATGTCAGAGTGATGGGGCATTAATGTCAGAGTGATAGGGTAGTAATCGTAGAGTGATGGGGACAGCAATGTCAGAGTGATAGGGACAGCAATGACAGAGTGATGGGGTAGTAATTTCAGAGTGATGGGGACAGTAATTTCAGAGTGATGGGGAGGAAATGTCAGAGTGCTAGGGACAGTAATGTCAGAGTGATAGGGTAGTAATCTCAGAGTGATGGGGACAGTAATGTCAGAGTGATAGGGACAGCAATGACAGAGTGATGGGGTAGTAATGTCAGAGTGATGGGTGTAGTAATGTCAGAGTGATGGGGATATTAATGTCAGAGTGATGGGGACAGTAATGTCAGAGTGATGGGGTAGTAATGTCAGAGTAAAGGGGTAGTAACGTCAGGGTGATGGGGGTAGAAATGTCAGAGTGATGGGGTAGTAATGTCAGAGTGATGGGGACAGTAATGGCAGAGTGATAGGGGTAGTAATGTCAGAGTGATGGGGACAGTAATGTCAGAGTGATAGGGACAGTAATGGAAGAGTGATGGGGTAGTAATGTCAGAGTGATGGGGGTAGTAATGTCAAAGTGATGGGGGCAGTAATATCAGATGATGGGGGTAGAAATGTCAGAGCGATGGGGTAGTAATGTCAGAGTGATGGCGACAGTAATGTCAGAGTGATGGGGTAGTAATGTCAGAGTAAAGGGGTAGTAACGTCAGGGTGATGGGGGTAGAAATGTCAGAGTAATGGGGTAGTAATGTCAGAGTGATGGGGACTGTAATGTCAGAGTGATAGGGGTAGTAATGTCAGAGTGATGGGGACAGTAATGTCAGAGTGATATGGACAGTATGACAGATTGATGGGGTAGTAATGTCAGAGTGATGGGGGTAGAAAGGTCAGAGTGATGGGGAAGCAATGTCAGAATGATGGGGACAGTAATGTCAAAGTGATGGGGGTAGTAATGTCAGAGTGATGGGGAAGTAATGTCAGAGTGATGGGGACAGTAATGTCTGAGTGATGGGGATAGTAATGCCAGAGTGATGGGATAGTAATGTCAGAGTGATGGGGACAGTAATGTCAGAGTGATGGGGATAGTAATGCCAGAGTGATGGGGTAGTAATGTCAGAGTGATGGGAACAGTAATGTCAGACTGATGGGGTAGTAATGTCACAGTGATTGGGCAGTAATGTCAGAGTGATGGGGGGAGTAATGTCAGAGTGATGGGATAGTAATGTCAGAGTGATGGGGACAGTAATGTCAGATTGATGGGGACAGTAATGTCAGATGATGGGGTAGTAATGTCAAAGTGATGGGGGTAGTAATGTCAGAGTGATGGGGTAGGAATGTCAGATGATGGGGTAGTAATGTCAGAGTGATGGGGGTAGAAAGGTCAGAGTGATGGGGAAGCAATGTCAGAATGATGGGGACAGTAATGTCAGAGTGATGGGGGTAGTAATGTCAGAGTGATGGGGAAGTAATGTCAGAGTGATGGGGACAGTAATGTCAGAGTGATGGGGATAGTAATGCCAGAGTGATGGGATAGTAATGTCAGAGTGATGGGGACAGTAATGTCAGAGTGATGGGGATAGTAATGCCAGAGTGATGGGATAGTAATGTCAGAGTGATGGGGGTAGTAATGTCAGAGTGATGGGGACAGTAATGTCAGAGTGATAGGGGTAGTAATGTCAGAGTGATAGGGGTAGTAATATCAGAGTGATAGGGACAGTATGACAGAGTGATGGGGTTAGTAATGTCAGAGTGATGGGGACAGTAATGCCAGAGTGATGGGGACAGTAATGTCAGAGTGATAGGGGTAGTAATGTCAGGTGATAGGGACAGTATGACAGAATGATGGGGTAGTAATGTCAGAGTGATGGGGTAGTATCGTCATGGGTGATGGGGGTAGAAATGTCAGAGTGATAGTGTAGTATTGTCAGATAATGTGGTTATAATGTCAGGGTGATGGGGGTAGAAAGGTCAGAGTGATGGGGACAGTAATGTCAGAGTGACAGGGTATTAATGTCAGAGTGATGGGGGTAGTAATGTCACAGTGATGGGGTAGTAATGTCAGGGTGATGGGGGTAGTAATGTCAGATGATGGGGTAGTAATGTCAGAGTGATGGGAGTAGAAAGGGCAGAGTGATGGGGAAGTAATGTCAGAGTGATGGGGACAGTAATGTCAGAGTGATGGGGGTAATAATGTCAGAGTGATGGGGAAGTAATGTCAGAGTGATGGGACAGTAATGTCAGAGTCATGAGGGTAGTAATGTCAGAGTAATGGGATAGTAATGTCAGAGTGATGGAGACAGTAATGTCAGACTGAATGGGTAGTAATGTCAGAGTGATGGGGTAGTAATGTCAGGGTGATGGGTGTAGTTATGCCAGAGTGATGGGGACAGTAATGTCAGAGTGATGGGGGCAGTAATGTCAAAGTGATGGGGTTAGTAATGTCAGAGTAATGGGACAGTAATGTCAGAGTGATGGGGACAGTAATGTCAGAGTGATGGTGTTAGTAATGTCAGAGTGATGGGACAGTAATGTCAGAGTGATAGAATATTAATGTCAGAGTGATGGGGTTAGTAATGTCAGAATGATTGGGAAGAAATGTCAGATTATTGGGGACAGTAATGTCAGAGTGATGGGGGTAGTAATGTCAGAGAGATGGGGAAGTAATGTCAGAATGATGGGGACAGTAATGACACAGTGATGGGGTAGTAATGTCAGAGTGATGGGGACAGTAATGTCAGAGTGATGGGGACAGTAATGACAGAGTGATGGGGTAGTAATGTTAGAGTGATGGGGTAGTAATGTCAGAGTGATTTGGGTAGTAATGTCAGTTGATCAGAGATGGGCACAGGAGATAGGAATCAGACAGGGGCCCAGAGATTGGAATCAGACTGGGTCAGCAGACTGGAATCAGACTGGGCGCAGGAGACCGCAATCAGACAGGGTGGAGGAGTCTGGAATCAGAGAGGGACACAGGAGACTGGAATCAGACAGGGGCCAGGAGAATGGAATCAGACAGGGGCAGGAGTCTGATATCAAAGAGGGCACAGAAGACTGGAATCAGAGAGGGGCACAGGAGACTGGAATCAGACAGGGGCCAGGAGATTGGAATCAGACAGGGGCCAGGAGACTGAAATAAGCCAGGGTGCAGGAGACTGGAATCAGACAGGGGCAGCAGACTGGAATCAGACTGGGCGCAGGAGACCGGAATCAGACAGGGTGGAGGAGTCTGGAATCAGAGAGGGGCACAGGAGACTGGAATCAGATAGGGGCACAGGAGACTGGAATCAGACAGTGTCCAGGAGAATGGAATCAGACAGGGGCAGCAGTCTGAAATCAAAGAGGGCACAGGAGACTGGAATCAGACAGGGGCACAGGAGACTGGAATCAGACAGGGGTCGGGAGATTGGACTCAGATCGGGCCAGGAGACTGGAATCAGACAGGGAGCAGGAGTCTGGAATTAGACAGGGGCCAAGAGACCACAATCAGACAGAGCACAGGAGACTGGAATCAGGCAGGGGCAGGAGACTGGAATCAGACAGGGCAAAGGAGACTGGAATCAGACAGAGAGGAAGAGACTGGAATCAGACAGGGGCACAGGAGACTGGAATCAAACAGGGGCCAGGAGACTGGAATCAGTCACGGACCAGGAGAATGTAATCAGACAGTAAACAGTAGACTGGAATCAGACAGGGGCACCGGAGATTGGAATCAAACACAGGCACAGGAGACTGGAATCAGACAGGGGCACAAGAGACTGGAATCAGATAGGGGCACAGGAGACTGGAATCAGATAGGGGCACAGGAGACTGGAATCAGATAGGGGCACAGGAGACTGGAATCAGATAGGGGCACAGGAGACTGGAATCAGATAGGGGCACAGGAGACTGGAATCAGACAGGGGCAGCAGACTGGAATCAGACTGGGCGCAGGAGACCGCAATCAGACAGGGTGGAGGAGTCTGGAATCAGAGAGGGGCACAGGAGACTGGAATCAGACAGGGGCCAGGAGAATGGAATCAGACAGGGGCAGGAGTCTGAAATCAAAGAGGGCACAGAAGACTGGAATCAGAGAGGGGCACACGAGACTGGAATCAGACAGGGGCCAGGAGATTGGAATCAGACAGGGGCCAGGAGACTGGAATAAGACAGGGAGCAGGAGACTGGAATCAGACAGGGGCAGCAGACTGGAATCAGACTGGTCGCAGGAGACCGGAATCAGACAGGGTGGAGGAGTCTGGAATCAGAGAGGGGCACAGGAGACTGGAATCAGACAGGGGCCAGGAGAATGGAATCAGACAGGGGCAGCAGTCTGAAATCAAAGAGGGCACAGGAGACTGGAATTAGACAGGGGCCAAGAGAGCACAATCAGACAGAGCACAGGAGACTGGAATCAGGCAGGGGCAGGAGACTGGAATCAGACAGTGCACAGGAGACTGGAATCAGACAGAGAGGAAGAGACTGGAATCAGACAGGGGCACAGGAGACTGGAATCAAACAGGGGCCAGGAGACTGGAATCAGTCAGGGGCCAGGAGACTGTAATCAGACAGTAAACAGTAGACTGGAATCAGATAGGGGCACCGGAGACTGGAATCAAACAGGGTGCAGGAGACTGAAATGACAGGGTGCAGGAGACTGGAATCAGACAGGGGCACAGGAGACTGGAATCAGACAGGGGCACAGGAGACTGGAATCAGACAGGGGTCAGGAGATTGGAATCAGTTCCGGCCAGGAGACTGGAATCAGACAGGGAGCAGGAGTCTGGAATTAGACAGGGGCCAAGAGAGCACAATCAGACAGAGCACAGGAGACTGGAATCAGGCAGGGGCAGGAGACTGGAATCAGACAGTGCACAGGAGACTGGAATCAGACAGAGAGGAAGAGACTGGAATCAGACAGGGGCACAGGAGACTGGAATCAAACAGGGGCCAGGAGACTGGAATCAGTCAGGGGCCAGGAGACTGTAATCAGACAGTAAACAGTAGACTGGAATCAGATAGGGGCACCGGAGACTGGAATCAAACAGGGTGCAGGAGACTGAAATGACAGGGTGCAGGAGACAGGAATCAGACACGGGCAGGAGACTGGAATCAGACAGGGCATAGGAGTCATGAATCAGACACGGGCAGGAGACTGGAATCAGACATGGGCACAGGAGATTAGAATCAGACAGGGTGCAGGAGACTGGAATCAGACAGGGTGCAAGAGACGGGAATGAGACAGGGGCAGGAGACTGGAATCAGACAGAGCACAGCAGAATGGAATCAGAAAGGGCGCAGGAGACGGGAATCAGACAGGGTGCAGGAGACTGGAATCAGACAGGGGATAGGAGACTGTAACCAGACAGGGGCCAGGAGACTGAAATCAGACAGGTGCCAGGAGACTGGAATCAGACAGGAGCTAGGAGACTGGAATCAGACATGGGCACAGGAGATAAGAATCAGACACGGTGCAGGAGAATGGAATCAGACAGGGTGCAAGAGACTGGAATCAGACACGGGCAGGAGACTGGAATTAGACAGGGAACAGCAGACTGGAATCAGCCAGGGGCAGGAGACTGCAATCAGACAGGGCACAGGAGACTGGAATCAGACAGAGTGCAACAGACTGGAATCAGACAGGGCGCAGGAGACTGGAATCAGTCAGGGTGCAGGAGACTGGAATTAGGCAGGGACCAGGACACTGGAATCAGACAGGGGCCAGGAGACTGCAATCAGATAGTGGCACAGGAGACTTATATCAGCCAGGGGGACAGGAGACTGGAAACAAACAGGGGCCAGGAGAGTGGAATCAGTCAGGGGCCAGGAGACTGCAATCAGACAGGGCACAGGAGACTGGAATCAGACAGGGCACGGTAGACTGGAATCAGACAGGGGCACAGGAGACTGGAATCTAACAGCACGCAGGAGACTGAAATGACAGGGTAGAGGAGACTGGAATCAGTCACGGGCCGGAGACTGGAATCAGACAGGGCACAGGAGACTCGAATCAGACAGGGGCCAGGAGACTGGAATCAGACACGGGCACAGGAGATTAGAATCAGACAGGGTGCAGGTGACTGGAGTCAGACAGGGTGCAGGAGACTGGAATCAGACAGGGGATAGGAGACTGGAACCAGACAGGGGCCAGGAGACTGGAATCAGACAGGGAACACGAGACTGCATTCAGAGAGGCGTAGCAGACTGGAATCAGACTGGACGCAGGAGACCGGAATCAGACAGGGTGGAGGAGTCTGGAATCAGAGAGGGGCACAGGAGACTGGAATCAGACAGGGGCCAGGAGAATTGAATCAGACAGGGGCAGGAGTCTGAAATCAAAGAGGGCACAGAAGACTGGAATCAGAGAGGGGCACAGGAGACTGGAATCAGACAGGGGCCAGGAGATTGGAATCAGACAGGGGCCAGGAGACTGGAATAAGACAGGGAGCAGGAGACTGGAATCAGACAGGGGCAGCAGACTGGAATCAGACTGGGCGCAGGAGACCGGAATCAGACAGGGTGGAGGAGTCTGGAATCAGAGAGGGGCACAGGAGACTGGAATCAGACAGGGGCCAGGAGAGTGGAATCAGACAGGGGCAGGAGTCTGAAATCAAAGAGGGCACAGGAGACTGGAATCAGACAGGGGCACAGGAGATTGGAATCAGACAGGGGTCAGGAGATTGGAATCAGATCGGGCCAGGAGACTGGAATCAGACAGGGAGCAGGAGTCTGGAATTAGACAGGGGCCAAGAGACCACTATCAGACAGAGCACAAGAGACTGGAATCAGGCAGGGGCAGGAGACTGGAATCAGACAGGGGCACAGGAGACTGGAATCAAACAGGGGCCAGGAGACTGGAATCAGTCAGGGGCCAGGAGATTGTAATCAGACAGTAAACAATAGACTGGAATCAGGCAGGGGCACCGGAGACTGGAATCAAACACAGGCACAGGAGACTGGAATCAGACAGGGGCACTGGAGACTGGAATCAAACAGGGTGCAGGAGACTGGAATCAGACAGGGTGCAAGAGACGGGAATGAGACAGGGGCAGGAGACTGGAATCAGACAGAGCACAGCAGAATGGAATCAGAAAGGGCGCAGGAGACGGGAATCAGACAGGGTGCAGGAGACTGGAATCAGACAGGGGATAGGAGACTGTAACCAGACAGGGGCCAGGAGACTGAAATCAGACAGGTGCCAGGAGACTGGAATCAGACAGGAGCTAGGAGACTGGAATCAGACATGGGCACAGGAGATAAGAATCAGACACGGTGCAGGAGAATGGAATCAGACAGGGTGCAAGAGACTGGAATCAGACACGGGCAGGAGACTGGAATTAGACAGGGAACAGCAGACTGGAATCAGCCAGGGGCAGGAGACTGCAATCAGACAGGGCACAGGAGACTGGAATCAGACAGAGTGCAACAGACTGGAATCAGACAGGGCGCAGGAGACTGGAATCAGTCAGGGTGCAGGAGACTGGAATTAGGCAGGGACCAGGACACTGGAATCAGACAGGGGCCAGGAGACTGCAATCAGATAGTGGCACAGGAGACTTATATCAGCCAGGGGGACAGGAGACTGGAAACAAACAGGGGCCAGGAGAGTGGAATCAGTCAGGGGCCAGGAGACTGCAATCAGACAGGGCACAGGAGACTGGAATCAGACAGGGCACGGTAGACTGGAATCAGACAGGGGCACAGGAGACTGGAATCTAACAGCACGCAGGAGACTGAAATGACAGGGTAGAGGAGACTGGAATCAGTCACGGGCCGGAGACTGGAATCAGACAGGGCACAGGAGACTCGAATCAGACAGGGGCCAGGAGACTGGAATCAGACACGGGCACAGGAGATTAGAATCAGACAGGGTGCAGGTGACTGGAGTCAGACAGGGTGCAGGAGACTGGAATCAGACAGGGGATAGGAGACTGGAACCAGACAGGGGCCAGGAGACTGGAATCAGACAGGGAACACGAGACTGCATTCAGAGAGGCGTAGCAGACTGGAATCAGACTGGACGCAGGAGACCGGAATCAGACAGGGTGGAGGAGTCTGGAATCAGAGAGGGGCACAGGAGACTGGAATCAGACAGGGGCCAGGAGAATTGAATCAGACAGGGGCAGGAGTCTGAAATCAAAGAGGGCACAGAAGACTGGAATCAGAGAGGGGCACAGGAGACTGGAATCAGACAGGGGCCAGGAGATTGGAATCAGACAGGGGCCAGGAGACTGGAATAAGACAGGGAGCAGGAGACTGGAATCAGACAGGGGCAGCAGACTGGAATCAGACTGGGCGCAGGAGACCGGAATCAGACAGGGTGGAGGAGTCTGGAATCAGAGAGGGGCACAGGAGACTGGAATCAGACAGGGGCCAGGAGAGTGGAATCAGACAGGGGCAGGAGTCTGAAATCAAAGAGGGCACAGGAGACTGGAATCAGACAGGGGCACAGGAGATTGGAATCAGACAGGGGTCAGGAGATTGGAATCAGATCGGGCCAGGAGACTGGAATCAGACAGGGAGCAGGAGTCTGGAATTAGACAGGGGCCAAGAGACCACAATCAGACAGAGCACAAGAGACTGGAATCAGGCAGGGGCAGGAGACTGGAATCAGACAGGGGCACAGGAGACTGGAATCAAACAGGGGCCAGGAGACTGGAATCAGTCAGGGGCCAGGAGATTGTAATCAGACAGTAAACAATAGACTGGAATCAGGCAGGGGCACCGGAGACTGGAATCAAACACAGGCACAGGAGACTGGAATCAGACAGGGGCACTGGAGACTGGAATCAAACAGGGTGCAGGAGACTGAAATGACAGGGTGCAGGAGACAGGAATCAGACATGGGCAGGAGACTGGAATCAGACAGGGTGCAGGAGACTGAAATGACAGGGTGCAGGAGACAGGAATCAGACATGGGCAGGAGACTGGAATCAGACAGGGCATAGGAGTCATGAATCAGACACGGGCAGGAGACTGGAATCAGACATGGGCACAGGAGATTAGAATCAGACAGGGTGCAGGAGACTGGAATCAGACAGGGTGCAAGAGACGGGAATGAGACAGGGGCAGGAGACTGGAATCAGACAGAGCACAGAAGAATGGAATCAGAGAGGGCGCAGGAGACGGGATTCAGACAGTGTGCAGTAGACTGGAATCAGACAGGGGATAGGAGACTGTAACCAGACAGGGCCCAGGAGACTGGAATCAGTCAGGGAGAAAGGGACTGGAATCAGACAGGGGCAGCAGACTGAAATCAGACTTAGCACAGGAGACTGCAATCAGACAGGGGCTAGGAGACTGGAATCAGACAGGGCATGGGAGACTGCAATCAGACAGGGCACAGGAGACTGCAATCAGATAGGGCACAGGAGACTGGAATCAGACAGAGAGCAAGAGACTGGAATCAGAAAGGGCTCAGGAGACTGGAATCAGACGGGTTGCAGGAGACTGGAATTAGACAGGGGCAGGAGAATGGAATCAGACTGGGCGCAGGAGACCGGAATCAGACAGGGTGCAGGAGACTGGAATCAGACAGGGTGCAAGAGACGGGAATGAGACACGGGCAGGAGACTGGATTCAGACAGGGCACAGCAGACAGGAATCAGACAGGGTACAGGAGACTGGAATAAGACAGGGGATAGGAGACTGGAACCAGACAGGGGCCAGGAGACTGGAATCAGACAATGAACACGAGACTGCATTCAGAGAGGGGCAGCAGACTGGAATCAGACTGGGCGCAGGAGATTGGGATCAGACAGGGTGGAGGAGTCTGGAATCAGAGATGGGCACAGGAGATTGGAATCAGACAGGGGCCTGGACACTGGAATCAGACAGGGGCCAGGAGACTGTAAACAGACAGGAGCCAGGAGACTGGAATCAGACAGGGGCACAAAAGACTGGAAACAGACAGGGCTCAGGAGTCTGTAATCAGACAGGGCGCAGGAGACTTTAATCAGACACAAGCAGGAGACCAGAATCAGAAAGTGGCAGAGGAATGGAATCAGACAGGGCACAGGAGAATTGGATCAGACAGGGCGCAGGAGACTGGAATCAGACAGGGCGCAGGAGACTGGAATCAGACACGGGCAGGAGACTGGAATCAGAAACTGGCAGGAGAATAAAATCAGACAGGGCACTGGAGACTGGAATCAGACAGGGACAGGAGATTGGAATCAGACGGGGCGGGAGACTGGAATCAGACAGGGTCACTGGAGACAGGAATCAGACAGGGCAGGAGACTGGAATCAGACAGGGCACAGGAGACAGGAATTAGAAAGGGGCAGGAGACTGGAATCAGACACGGGCAGGAGACTGGAATCAGAAACTGGCAAGAGAATGAAATCAGACAGGGGCAGGAGTCTGAAATCAAAGAGGGCACAGGAGACTGGAATCAGAGAGGGGCACAGGAGACTGGAATCAGACAGGGGCCAGGAGATTGGAATCAGACAGGGGCCAGGAGACTGGAATCAGACAGGGAGCAGGAGTCTGGAATTAGACAGGGGCCAAGAGACTGGAATCAGACAGGGCACAGGAGACTGGAATCAGACAGAGAGCAAGAGACTGGAATCAGACAGGGCGCAGGAGACTGGAATCAGACAGGGTGCAGGAGACTGCAATCAGACAAGGTGCAAGAGACTAGAAACAGACAGGGACAAGGACACCGGAATCAGACAGGGGCTAGGAGACTGCAATCAGATAGGGGCACAGGAGACAGGTATCAGACAGGGGCACAGGAGACTGGAATCTGTCAGCGGTCAGGAGACCGTAATCAGACAGTAAACAGTAGACGGGAATCATACAGGGGCACCGGAGACTGGAATCAACACAGGCACAGGAGACTGGTATCAGACAGGGGCACAGGAGACTGGAATCAAACAGGGCGCAGGAGACTGGAATCATACACGGGCAGCAGACTGGAATCAGACAGGGCATAGGAGACATGAATCAGACACGGGCAGGAGACTGGAATCAGACATGGGCACTGGAGATTAGAATCAGGCAGGATGCAGGAGACTGGAATCAGACAGGGTGCAAGAGACGGGAATGAGACATGGGCTGGAGAATGGAATCGGATAGGGCACAGCAGACTGGAATCAGAAAGGGTGCAGGATACTGGAATCAGACAGGGTGCAGGAGACTGGAATCAGACAGGGGATAGGAGACTGGAACCAGACAGGGGCCAGGAGACTGGAATCAGAGAGGGGCACAGGAGACGGGAATCAGACAGAGGCCAGGAGACTGGAATCAGACAGGGAGCATGAGACGGCAATCAGGCTTCGGCCGGAGACTGGAATCAAACAGCGCACAAGAGACTGGAATCAGACAAAGAGCAAGAGACTGGAATCAGACAGGGAGCAACAGACTGGAATCAGACAGGGCGCAGCAGTCTGGAATCAGACACGGCGCTGGAGACGGGAATCAAATAAGTCACAGGAGACTGGAATCAGACAGGGCGCAGAAGACTGGAATCAGACAGGGAGCAGGAAATTTGAATCAGACATGGGTCAAGTGACTGGAATCAGACAGGGTGCAGGAGATTGGAATCAGAAAGGGTACAGGAGACTGGAATCAGACACGGGCAGGAGACTGGAATAAAACACGGGCCAGTAGATTGGAAGCAGACAGGGGCAGGAGACAAGAATCAGACAGACTACAAGAGACTGGAATCCAATAGGGGCCAGAGACAGGAATCAGACAGGGCCCAAGAGGCTGGAATCAGACAGGGAGCAAGAGACTGGAATCAGACAGGGCACAGGAGTCTGGAATCAGACAGGGGCACAGAAGACACGAATCAGACAGGGGCACAGCAGATGGGAATTAGACAGGGGCTTGGAAACTGGAATCAGACCGGGGCCTGGACACTGGAATCAGACAGGGGCCAGGAGACTGTAAACAGACAGGAGCCAAAAGACTGGAATCAGACAGGGGCACAAAAGACTGGAAACTGACAGGGCTCAGGAGTCTGTAATCAGACAGGGCGCAGGAGACTTTAATCAGACACAAGCAGGAGACCAGAATCAGAAAGTGGCAGAGGAATGGAATCAGACAGGGCACAGGAGACTGGAATCAGACACGGGCAGGAGACTGGAATCAGAAACTGGCAGGAGAATGAAATCAGACAGGGCACTGGAGACTGGAATCAGACAGGGACAGGAGATTGGAATCAGACGGGGCGGGAGACTGGAATCAGACAGGGTCACTGGAGACAGGAATCAGACAGGGCAGGAGACTGGAATCAGACAGGGCACAGGAGACAGGAATTAGACAGGGGCAGGAGACGGGAATCAGACACGGGCAGGAGACTGGAATCAGAAACTGGCAAGAGAATGAAATCAGACAGGGGCAGGAGTCTGAAATCAAAGAGGGCACAGGAGACTGGAATCAGAGAGGGGCACAGGAGACTGGAATCAGACAGGGGCCAGGAGATTGGAATCAGACAGGGGCCAGGACACTGGAATCAGACAGGGAGCAGGAGTCTGGAATTAGACAGGGGCCAAGAGACCGCAATCAGACAGGGCACAGGAGACTGGAATCAGACAGAGAGCAAGAGACTGGAATCAGACAGGGCGCAGGTGACTGGAATCAGACAGGGTGCAGGAGACTGGAATCAGATAGGGTACAAGAGACTGGAATCAGCCAGGGACAAGGACACCGGAATCAGACAGGGGCTAGGAACTTGCAATCAGATAGGGGCACAGGAGACAGGTATCAGACAGGGGCACAGGAGACTGGAATCTGTCAGCGGTCAGGAGACCGTAATCAGACAGTAAACAGTAGACGGGAATCATACAGGGGCACCGGAGACTGGAATCAACACAGGCACAGGAGACTGGTATCAGACAGGGGCACAGGAGACTGGAATCAAACACGGGCAGGAGACTGGAATCAGACAGGGCATAGGAGACATGAATCAGACACGGGCAGGAGACTGGAATCAGACATGGGCACTGGAGATTAGAATCAGGCAGGATGCAGGAGACTGGAATCAGACAGGGTGCAAGAGACGGGAATGAGACATGGGCTGGAGAATGGAATCGGATAGGGCACAGCAGACTGGAATCAGAAAGGGTGCAGGAGACTGGAATCAGACAGGGTGCAGGAGACTGGAATCAGACAGGGGATAGGAGACTGGAACCAGACAGGGGCCAGGAGACTGGAATCAGAGAGGGGCACAGGAGACTGGAATCAGACAGAGGCCAGGAGACTGGAATCAGACAGGGTACAGGAGACTGGAATCAGACAGGGAGCATGAGACGGCAATCAGGCTTCGGCCGGAGACTGGAATCAAACAGCGCACAAGAGACTGGAATCAGACAGGGAGCAAGAGACTGGAATCAGACAGGGAGCAAGAGACTGGAATCAGACAGGGCGCAGCAGTCTGGAATCAGACACGGCGCTGGAGACGGGAATCAAATAAGTCACAGGAGACTGGAATCAGACAGGGCGCAGAAGACTGGAATCAGACAGGGAGCAGGAAATTTGAATCAGACATGGGTCAAGTGACTGGAATCA
Organism: Mobula birostris; assembly: GCF_030028105.1. Taxonomy (NCBI): domain Eukaryota; kingdom Metazoa; phylum Chordata; class Chondrichthyes; order Myliobatiformes; family Myliobatidae; genus Mobula; species Mobula birostris. The sequence continues at coordinate 59,735,919 of NC_092394.1, forward strand.
GACAGGGTGCAGGAGATTGGAATCAGAAAGGGTGCAGGAGACTGGAATCAGACACAGGCAGGAGACTGGAATAAAACACGGGCCAGTAGTCTGGAAGCAGACAGGGGCAGGACACAAGAATCAGACAGACTACAAGAGACTGGAATCCAATAGGGGCCAGAGACAGGAATCAGACAGGGCCCAAGAGGCTGGAATCAGACAGGGAGCAAGAGACTGGAATCAGACAGGGCACAGGAGTCTGGAACCTGACACGGTGCTGGAGACGAATCAAAAAAGTCGCAGGAGACTGGAATCAGACAGGGGCACAGAAGACGCGAATCAGACAGGGGCACAGCAGATGGGAATCAGACAGGGGCTTGGACACTGGAATCAGACAGGGGCCTGGACACTGGAATCAGACAGGGGCCAGGAGACTGTAATCAGACAGGAGCCAGGAGACTGGAATCAAACAGGGCGCAGGAGTCTGGAATCAGACAGGGGCACAAAAGACTCGAAACAGACAGGGCTCAGGAGTCTGTAATCAGACAGGGCGCAGGAGACTTTAATCAGACACGGGCAGGAGACTGGAATCAGAAACTGGCAGAGAAATTGAATCAGACAGGGCACAGGAGAATTGGATCAGACAGGGCGCAGGAGACTGGAATCAGACAGTGCGCAGGAGACTGGAATCAGACACGGGCAGGAGACTGGAATCAGAAACTGGCAGGAGAATAAAATCAGACAGGGCACTGGAGACAGGAATCAGACAGGGGCAGGAGACTGGAATCAGACAGGGCACAGGAGACAGGAATTGGACAGGGGCAGGAGACTGGAATCAGACACGGGCAGGAGACTGGAATCAGAGATGGGCACAGTAGACTGGAATCAGACAGGGGCCAGGAGAATGGAATCAGACAGGGGCAGGGAGTCTGAAATCAAAGCGCGTACAGGAGACTGGAATCAGAGAGGGGCACAAGAGACTGGAATCAGATAGGGGCCAGCAGATTAGAATCAGACAAGGGCCAGGAGAATGGAATCAGACAGGAAGCAGGAGTTTGGAATTAGACAGAGGCCAAGAGACTGCAATCAGACAGAGCACAGGAGACTACAATCAGACAGGTGCTGGAGACTGGAATCAGACAGGGCACAGCAGACTGCAATCAGACAGGGCACAGGAGACTGGAATCAAACAAGGAGCAAGAGACTGGAATCACATAGGGCGCAGCAGTCTGGAATCAGACACGGCGCTGGAGACGGGAATTAAAAAAGTCACAGGAGACTAGAATCAGACAGGGCGCAGGAGAGTGGAATCAGACAGGGAGCAGGAAATTTGAATCAGACATCGGTCAAGTGACTGGAATCAGACAGGGGCCCAGGAGCCTAGAATCAGACAGCGTGCAGGAGACTGGAATCAGAAAGGGTGCAGGAGACTGGAATCAGACACGGGCAGGAGACTGGAATAAAACACGGGCCAGGAGACTGGAAGCAGACAGGGGCAGGGAACAAGAATCAGACAGACTACAGGAAACTGGAATCCAACAGGGACCAGAGACAGGAATCAGACAGGGCCCAACAGGCTGGAATCAGACAGGGAACAAGAGACTGGAATCAGACAAGAGCCAGGATACTGGAATCAAACAGGGCGCAGGAGTCTGGAATCAGAAAGGGGCACAAAAGACTCGAAACAGACAGGGCTCAGGAGTCTGTAATCAGACAGGGCGCAGGAGACTTTAATCAGACACGGGCAGGAGACTGGAATCAGAAACTGGCAGAGAAATTGAATCAGACAGGGCACAGGAGAATTGGATCAGACAGGGCACAGGAGACTGGAATCAGACAGTGCGCAGGAGACTGGAATCAGAAACGGGCAGGAGATTGGAATCAGAAATTGGCAGGAGAATAAAATCAGACAGGGCACTGGAGACAGGAATCAGACAGGGGCAGGAGACTGGAATCAGACAGGGCACAGGAGACAGGAATTAGACAGGGGCAGGAGACTGGAATCAGACACGGGCAGGAGACTGGAATCAGAGATGGGCACATTAGACTGGAATCAGACAGGGGCCAGGAGAATGGAATCAGACAAGGGCAGGAGTCTGAAATCAAAGCGGGTACAGGAGACTGGAATCAGAGAGGGGCCAGGAGATTAGAATCAGACAGGGGCCAGGAGACTGGAATCAGAAAGGGAGCAGGAGTTTGAAATTAGACAGGGGCCAAGAGACTGCAATCAGACAGCGCCAGAGGAGACTGGAATCAGACAGGGCATGGGAGACTGGAATCAGACAGGGCACAGCAGACTGCAATCAGACAGGGCACAGGAGACTGGAATCAAACAAGGAGCAATAGACTGGAATCAGATAGGGCGCAGCAGTCTGGAATCAGACACGGCGCTGGAGACGGGAATCAAAAAAGTCACAGGAGACTAGAATCAGACAGGGCACAGGAGAGTGGAATCAGACAGGGAGCAGGAAATTTGAATCAGACATCGGTCAAGTGACTGGAATCAGACAGGGGCCCAGGAGCCTAGAATCAGACAGCGTGCAGGAGACTGGAATCAGAAAGGGTGCAGGAGACTGGAATCAGACATTGGTAGGAGACTGGAATAAAACACGGGCCAGGAGACTGGAAGCAGACAGGGGCAGGAGACAAGAATCAGACAGACTACAAGAGACTGGAATCCAACAGGGGCCAGAGACAGGAATCAGACAGGGCCCAACAGGCTGGAATCAGACAGGGAACAAGAGACTGGAATCAGACAGGGCACAGGAGTCTCGAACCTCACACGGTGCTGGAGACTGGAATCAAAAAAGTCGCAGGAGACTGGAATCAGACAGGGCGCAGGAGTCTGGAATCAGACAGGGGCACAGAAGACGCGAATCAGACAGGGGCACAGCAGATGGGAATCAGACAGGGGCTTGGACACTGGAATCAGACAGGGGCCTGGACACTGGAATCAGACAGGGAACAAGAGACTGGAATCAGACAAGAGCCAGGAGACTGGAATCAAACAGGGCGCAGGAGTCTGGAATCAGACAGGGGCACAAAAGACTGGAAACAGACAGGGCTCAGGAGTCTGCAATTAGACAGGGCGCAGGAGACTTTAATCAGACACGGGCAGGAGACTGGAATCAGAAACTGGCAGAGAAATTGAATCAGACAGGGCACAGGAGAATTGGATCAGACAGGGCGCAGGAGACTGGAATCAGACAGTGCGCAGGAGACTGGAATCAGACATGGGCAGGAGACTGGAATCAGAAACTGGCAGGAGAATAAAATCAGACAGGGCACTGGAGACAGGAATCAGACAGGGGCAGGAGACTGGAATCAGACAGGGCACAGGAGACAGGAATTAGACAGGAGCAGGAGACTGGAATCAGACACGGGCAGGAGACTGGAATCAGAAACTGGCAGGAGAATGGAATCAGACAGGGGCAGGAATCTGAAATCAAAGAGGGCACAGGAGACTGGAATCAGAGAGGGGTACAGGACACTGGAATCAGACAGGGGCCAGGAGATTGGAATCAGACAAGAGCCAGGAGACTGGAATCAAACAGGGTGCAGGAGTCTGGAATCAGACAGGGGCACAAAAGACTCGAAACAGACAGGGCTCAGGAGTCTGTAATCAGACAGGGCGCAGGAGACTTTTATCAGACACGGGCAGGAGACTGGAATCAGAAACTGGCAGAGAAATGGAATCAGACAGGGCACTGGAGACAGGAATCAGACAGGGGCAGGAGACTGGAATCAGACAGGGCACAGGAGACAGGAATTAGACAGGGGCAGGAGACTGGAATCAGACACGGGCAGGAGACTGGAATCAGACACGGGCAGGAGACTGGAATCAGACAGGGCACAGGAGACTGGAGTCGGACAGGGTGCAGGAGACTGGAATCAGACAGCGGAAACAGACTGGAATCCATCGGGGCACAGGAGACTGGAATCAGACAGGGGCCAGGAGACTGGAATCAGACAGGGGCACTGGTGACTGGAATCAGTCAGTGGCACAGGAGACTGGAATCAGACAGTAGACAGCAGCCAGGGTAATGGAATCAGACTGGAGCCAGGGGAATGGAATCAGACAGAGGCTGGAGACGGAAATCTGACAGGGGCACAGGAGACTGGAATCAGACAGGTACCAAGAGACTGGAATCAGACAGGGGCACAGAAGACTGGAATCAGACAGGGATCTGAAATCAAACAGGACGCAGGAGACTAAAGTCAGACGGGGCTCAGGAGACTTGGATCAGACAGGGCGCAGGAGTCTGGAATAAGACACGGCGCTGCAGACTGGAATCAACAAAGTCACAGGAGACTGGAATCAGACAGGGTGCAGGAATCTGGAATCAGAGAGAGGCACTGGAGACAGGAATCAGACAGGGGACAGGAGACTGGAATCAGAGAGGTCACAGGAAAGTGGAATCGGACAGATCACAGGAGAATGGGATCAAACAGGGGCCAGGAGACTGGAACCAGACAGGGGCCAGGAGACTGGAATCAGACAGGGAGAAAGAGACTGGAATCAGACAAGGGCAGCAGACTGGAATCAGACTGGGCGCAGGAGACTGGAATCAGACAGGGCATAGGAGACATGAATCAGACAGGGGCAGGAGACTGGAATCAGACATGGGCACTGGAGATTAGAATCAGACAGGGTTCAGGAGACTGGAATCAGACAGGGTGCAAGAGACGGGAATGAGACACGGGCAGGAGACTGGAATTGGACAGGGCACAGCAGACTGGAATCAGAAAGGGCGCAGGAGACTGGAATCAGACAGGGGATAGGAGACTGGAACCAGACAGGGGCCAGGAGACTGGAATCAGACAGGGAGAAAGAGACTGGAATCAGACAAGGGCAGCAGACTGGAATCAGACTGGGCACAGGAGACCGGAATCAGACAGGGTGCAGGAGTCTGGAATCAGAGAGGGGCTCAGGAGACTGGAATCAGAAAGGGGCCAGGAGACTGGAATCAGACAGGGGCAGGAGTCTGAAATCAAAGAGGGCACAGTAGACTGGAATCAGAGAGGGGAACAAGAGACTGGAATCAGACAGGGGCCAGGAAATTGGGAGACTGGAATCAGACAGGGGAGGTAGACTGGAATCAGACAGAGGCTTGGACACTGGAATCAGACAGGGGCCTGGACACTGGAATCAGACAGGGGCCTGGAGACTGTAATCAGACAGGAGCCAGGAGACTGGAATCAAACAGGGCGCAGGAGACTGGAATCAGACACGGGCATGCGACTGTAATCAGTCAGCGGCACAGAGGACTGGAATCAGACAGTAGACAGCAGTCAGGAGAATGGAATCAGACTACAGCCAGGGGAATGGAATCAGACAGGGGCCGGAGACGGCAATCAGACAGGGGCCTGGACACTGGAATCAGACAGGGGACAGGAGACTGGAATCAGACAGGGTACAGGAGACTGGAATCAGACAGAGAGCAAGAGACGGCAATCAGGCTTGGGCCGGAGACTGGAATCAAACAGGGCACAAGAGACTGGAATCAGACAGGGCACAGGAGACTGGAATCAGACAAGGAGCAAGAGACTGGAATCAGATAGGACGCAGCAGTCTGGAATCAGACACGGTGCTGGAGACGGGAATCAAAAAAGTCACAGGAGACTGGAATCAGACAGGGTGCAGGAGACTGGAATCAGACAGGGAGCAGGAAATTTGAATCAGACATCGGTCAAGTGACTGGAATCAGACAGGGGCCCAGGAGACTGGAATCAGACAGGGTGCAGGAGACTGGAATCAGAAAGGGTGCAGGAGACTGGAATCAGACACGGGCAGGAGACTGGAATAAAACACGGGCCAGGAGACTGGAAGCAGACAGGGGCAGGGAACAAGAATCAGACAGACTACAAGAGACTGGAATCCAACAGGGGCCAGAGACAGGAATCAGACAGGGCCCAACAGGCTGGAATCAGACAGGGCACAGGAGTCTGGAATCTGACACGGTGCTGGAGACTGGAATCAAAAAAGTCGCAGGAGACTGGAATCAGACAGAGGCACAAAAGACTGGAAACAGACAGGGCTCAGGAGTCTGTGATCAGACAGGACGCAGGAGACTTTAATCAGCCACGGGCAGTAGACTGGAATCAGAAACTGACAGAGGAATGGAATCAGACAGGGCACAGGAGAATTGTATCAGACAGGGCGCAGGAGACTGGAATCAGACAGGGCGCAGGAGACTGGAATCAGACACGGGCAGGAGACTGTAATCAGAAACTGGAAGGAGAATAAAATCAGACAGGGTACAGGAGACTGGAATCAGACAGGGGCAGGAGATTGGAATCAGACGGGGCAGGAGACTGGAATCAGACAGGGGCACTGGAGACAGGAATCAGACAGGGGTGCAGAAGACGGGAATCAGACAGGGGCACAGGAGATGGGAATCAGACAGGGGCCTGGAAACTGGAATCAGACAGGGGACAGGAGACTGGAAACTGAAACTGGCAAGAGAATGAAATCAGACAGGGGCAGGAGTCTGAAATCAAAGAGGGCACAGGAGACTGGAATCAGAGAGGAGCGCAGGAGACTGGAATCAGACAGTGGCCAGGAGATTGGAATCAGACAGGGGCCAGGAGACTGGAATCAGAAAGGGAGCAGGAGTCTGGAATTAGACAGGGGCCAAGAGACCGCAATCAGACAGGGCACAGGAGACTGGAATCAGACAGAGAGCAAGAGACTGGAATCAGACAGGGCGCAGGAGACTGGAATCAGACAGGGTGCAGGAGACTGGAATCAGACAGGGTGCAAGAGACTGGAATCAGACAGGGACCAGGACACTGGAATCAGACAGGGGCCCGGAGACTGCAATCAGATAGGGGCACAGGAGACGGGTATCAGACAGGGTGCAGGAGACTGGAATCAGAAAGGGTGCAGAAGAGTGGAATCAGACACGGGCAGGAGACTGGAATAAAACACGGGCCAGGAGACTGGAAGCAGACAGGGGCAGGGAACAAGAATCAGACAGACTACAAGAGACTGGAATCCAACAGGGGCCAGAGACAGGAATCAGACAGGGCCCAACAGGCTGGAATCAGACAGGGAACAAGAGACTGGAATCAGACAGGGCACAGGAGTCTGGAATCTGACACGGTGCTGGAGACTGGAATCAAAAAAGTCGCAGGAGACTGGAATCAGACAGAGGCACAAAAGACTGGAAACAGACAGGGCTCAGGAGTCTGTGATCAGACAGGACGCAGGAGACTTTAATCAGCCACGGGCAGTAGACTGGAATCAGAAACTGACAGAGGAATGGAATCAGACAGGGCACAGGAGAATTGGATCAGACAGGGCGCAGGAGACTGGAATCAGACAGGGCGCAGGAGACTGGAATCAGACACGGGCAGGAGACTGGAATCAGAAACTGGAAGGAGAATAAAATCAGACAGGGCACAGGAGACTGGAATCAGACAGGGGCAGGAGATTGGAATCAGACGGGGCAGGAGACTGGAAGCAGACAGGGCACAGGAGACAGGAATTAGACAGGGGCAGGAGACAGGAATCAGACACGGGCAGGAGACTGGAATCAGAAACTGGCAAGAGAATGAAATCAGACAGGGGCAGGAGTCTGAAATCAAAGAGGGCACAGGAGACTGGAATCAGAGAGGAGCGCAGGAGACTGGAATCAGACAGTGGCCAGGAGATTGGAATCAGACAGGGGCCAGGAGACTGGAATCAGACAGGGAGCAGGAGTCTGGAATTAGACAGGGGCCAAGAGACCGCAATCAGACAGGGCACAGGAGACTGGAATCAGACAGAGAGCAAGAGACTGGAATCAGACAGGGCGCAGGAGACTGGAATCAGACAGGGTGCAGGAGACTGGAATCAGACAGGGTGCAAGAGACTGGAATCAGACAGGGACCAGGACACTGGAATCAGACAGGGACCCGGAGACTGCAATCAGATAGGGGCACAGGAGACGGGTATCAGACAGGGTGCAGGAGACTGGAATCAGAAAGGGTGCAGAAGAGTGGAATCAGACACGGGCAGGAGACTGGAATAAAACACGGACCAGGAGACTGGAAGCAGACAGGGGCAGGAGACTGGAATCAGAAAGGGTGCAGGAGACTGGAATCAGACACGGGCAGGAGACTGGAATAAAACACGGGCCAGGAGACTGGAAGCAGACAGGGCGCAGGAGACAAGAATCAGACAGACTACAAGAGACTGGAATCCAACAGGGTCCAGAGACAGGAATCAGACAGGGCCCAAGAGGCTGGAATCAGACAGGGAGCAAGAGACTGGAAGCAGACAGGGCACAGGAGTCTGGAACCTGACACGGTGCTGGAGACTGGAATCAAAAAAGTCGCAGGAGACTGGAATCAGACAGGACGCAGGAGTCTGGAACCAGACAGGGGCACAGAAGACGCGAATCAGACAGGGGCACAGCAGATGGGAATCAGACACGGGCCTGGACACTGGAATCAGACAGGGGCCAAGAGACTGTAATCAGACAGTAGCCAGGAGACTGGAATCAAACAGGGCGCAGGAGTCTGGAATCAGACAGGGCGCAGGAGACTTTAATCAGTCACGAGCAGGAGACTGGAATCAGAAACTGGCAGAGGAATGTAATCAGACAGGGCACAGGAGACTGGAATCAGACAGGGGCAGGAGATTGGAATCAGACAAGACCCAGGAGACTGGAATCAAACAGGGCGCAGGAGTCTGGAATCAGACAGGGCGCAGGAGACTGGAATCAGACATGGGTCAAGTGACTGGAATCAGACAGGGGCCCAGGAGACTGGAATCAGACAGGGTGCAGGAGACTGGAATCAGACACGGACAGGAGACTGGAATCAGACAGGGGCAGGAGACAAGAATCAGACAGACTACAAGAGACTAGAATCCTACAGGGAATAGAGACAGGAATCAGACAGAGCCCAAGAATCTGGAATCAGACAGGAAGCAAGAGACTGGAATCAGACAGGGCACAGGAGTCTGGAACTTGACACATGCTGGAGACTCGAATCAAAAAAGTCGCAGGAGACTGGAATCAGACAGAGCTCAGGAAGTCTGGAATCAGACAGGGGCACAGAAGACGCGAATCAGACAGGGGCACAGAAGACGCGAATCAGACAGGGGCACAGCAGATGGGAATCAGACAGGGGCTTGGACACTGGAATCAGACAGGGGCCTGGACACTGGAATCAGACAGCGGACAGGAGACTGTAATCAGACAGGAGCCAGGAGACTGGAATCAAACAGGGCGCAGGAGACTGGAATCAGTCAGGGAGAAAGAGACTGGAATCAGACAGGGGCAGCAGACTGGAATCAGACTGGGCGCAGGAGACTGGAATCAGACAGGGTGCAGGAGTCTGGAATCAGAGAGGGGCTCAGGAGACTGAAATCAGACAGGGGCCAGGAGAATGGAATCAGACAGGGGCAGGAGTCTGAAATCAAAGAGGGCACAGTAGACTGGAATCAGAGAGGGGAACAAGAGACTGGAATCAGACAGGGGACAGGAGATTGGGAGAATGGAATCAGACAGGGGCAGTAGACTGGAATCAGACAGGGGCAGGAGAGTGGAATCAGACAGGGGACAGGAGACTGGAATCAGACACGGGCAGGCGACTGTAATCAGTCAGTGGCACAAAAGAATGGAATCAGACAGTAGACAGCAGTCAGGAGAATGGAATCAGACTGCAGCCAGGGGAATGGAATCAGACAGGGGCCGGAGACGGCAATCAGACATGGGCACAGGAGACTGGAATCAGACAGGGGCCAGGAGACTGGAATCAGACAGGGGAACAGAAGACGGAAATCAGACAGGGGCACAGGAGATGGGAATCAGACAGGGGCCTGGACATTGGAAACAGACAGGGGCAGGAGACAAGAATCAGACAGACTACAAGAGACTGGAATCCAACAGGGGCCAGAGACAGAAATCAGACAGGGCCCAAGAGGCTGGAAACAGACAGGAAGCAAGAGACTGGAATCAGACAGGGCACAGGAGTCTGGAACTTGACACATGCTGGAGACTCGAATCAAAAAAGTCGCAGGAGACTGGAATCAGACAGAGCTCAGGAAGTCTGGAATCAGACAGGGGCACAGAAGACGCGAATCAGACAGGGGCACAGAAGACGCGAATCAGACAGGGGCACAGCAGATGGGAATCAGACAGGGGCTTGGACACTGGAATCAGACAGGGGCCTGGACACTGGAATCAGACAGCGGACAGGAGACTGTAATCAGACAGGAGCCAGGAGACTGGAATCAAACAGGGCGCAGGAGACTGGAATCAGTCAGGGAGAAAGAGACTGGAATCAGACAGGGGCAGCAGACTGGAATCAGACTGGGCGCAGGAGACTGGAATCAGACAGGGTGCAGGAGTCTGGAATCAGAGAGGGGCTCAGGAGACTGAAATCAGACAGGGGCCAGGAGAATGGAATCAGACAGGGGCAGGAGTCTGAAATCAAAGAGGGCACAGTAGACTGGAATCAGAGAGGGGAACAAGAGACTGGAATCAGACAGGGGACAGGAGATTGGGAGAATGGAATCAGACAGGGGCAGTAGACTGGAATCAGACAGGGGCAGGAGAGTGGAATCAGACAGGGGACAGGAGACTGGAATCAGACACGGGCAGGCGACTGTAATCAGTCAGTGGCACAAAAGAATGGAATCAGACAGTAGACAGCAGTCAGGAGAATGGAATCAGACTGCAGCCAGGGGAATGGAATCAGACAGGGGCCGGAGACGGCAATCAGACATGGGCACAGGAGACTGGAATCAGACAGGGGCCAGGAGACTGGAATCAGACAGGGGAACAGAAGACGGAAATCAGACAGGGGCACAGGAGATGGGAATCAGACAGGGGCCTGGACATTGGAAACAGACAGGGGACAGGAGACTGGAATCAGACAGGGTACAGGAGACTGGAATCTGACAGGGAGCAAGAGACGGCAATCAGGCTTGGGCCGGAGACTGGAATCAAACAGGGCACAAGAGACTGGAATCAGACAGGGAGCAAGAGACTGGAATCAGACAGGGAGCAAGAGACTGGAATCAGATAGGGCGCAGCAGTCTGGAATCAGACACGGCGCTGGAGACGGGAATCAAAAAAGTCACAGGAGACTGGAATCAGACAGGGAGCAGGAAATTTGAATCAGACATGGGTCAAGTGACTGGAATCAGACAGGGGCCCAGGAGACTGGAATCGGACAGGGTGCAGGAGACTGGAATCAGAAAGGGTGCAGGAGACTGGAATCAGACACGGACAGGAGACTGGAATAAAACACGGGCCAGGAGACTGGAAGCAGACAGGGGCAGGAGACAAGAATCAGACAGGGCACAGGAGTCTGGAATTTGACACGGTGCTGGAGACTGGAATCAAAAAAGTCACAGGAGACTGGAATCAGACAGGGGCACAGAAGACGCGAATCAGACAGGGGTACAGCAGATGGGAATCAGACAGGGGCTTGGACACTGGAATCAGACAGGGGCCTGGACACTGGAATCAGACAGGGGCCAGGAGACTGGAATCAGACAAGAGCCAGGAGACTGGAATCAAACAGGGCGCAGGAGTCTGGAATCAGACAGGGGCACAAAAGACTCGAAACAGACAGGGCTCAGGAGTCTGTAATCAGACAGGGCGCAGGAGACTTTAATCAGACACGGGCAGGAGACTGGAATCAGAAACTGGCAGAGAAATTGAATCAGACAGGGCACAGGAGAATTGGATCAGACAGGGCGCAGGAGACTGGAATCAGAAACTGGCAGGAGAATAAAATCAGACAGGACACTGGAGACAGGAATCAGACAGTGCGCAGGAGACTGGAATCAGAAAGGGCGCAGGAGACTGGAATCAGACAGGGTGCAGGAGACTGGAATCAGACAGGGGATAGGAGAGTGGAACCAGACAGGGGCCAGGAGACTGGAATCAGAGAGGGAGAAAGAGACTGGAATCAGACAGGGGCAGCAGACTGGAATCAGACTGGGCGCAGGAGACTGGAATCAGACAGGGTGCAGGAGTCTGGAATCAGAGAGGGGCTCAGGAGACTGGAATCAGACAGGGGCCAGGAGAATGGAATCAGACAGGGGCAGGAGTCTGAAATCAAAGAGGGCACAGTAGACTGGAATCAGAGAGGGGAACAAGAGACTGGAATCAGACAGGGGCCAGGAGATTGGGGGACTGGAATTAGACAGGGGCAGTAGACTGGAATCAGACAGGGGCAAGAGAATGGAATCAGACAGGAGCAGGAGTCTGAAATCAAAGAGGGCACAGTAGACTGGAATCAGAGAGGGGAACAAGAGACTGGAATCAGACAGGGGACAGGAGATTGGGAGAATGGAATCAGACTGGGGCAGTAGACTGGAATCAGACAGGGGCAGGAGAGTGGAATCAGACAGGGGCAGGAGACTGGAATCTGAGAGGGGCAAGAAACTGAAATCAAACAGGGGTACTGGAGACTGGAATCAGACAGGGGACAGGAGACTGGAATCAGACACGGGCAGGCGACTGTAATCAGTCAGTGGCACAAAAGAATGGAATCAGACAGTAGACAGCAGTCAGGAGAATGGAATCAGACTGCAGACAGGGGAATGGAATCAGACAGGGGCCGGAGACGGCAATCAGACATGGGCACAGGAGACTGGAATCAGACAGGGGCCAGGTGACTGGAATCAGACAGGGGAACAGAAGACGGGAATCAGACAGGGGCACAGGAGATGGGAATCAGACAGGGGCCTGGACACTGGAAACAGACAGGGGACAGGAGACTGGAATCAGACAGGGTACAGGAGACTGGAATCAGACAGGGAGCAAGAGACGGCAATCAGGCTTGGCCGGAGACTGGAATCAAACAGGGCACAAGAGACTGGAATCAGACAGGGAGTAAGAGACTGGAATCAGACAGGGAGCAAGAGACTGGAATCAGATAGGGCGCAGCAGTCTGGAATCAGACACGGCGCTGGAGACGGGAATCAAAAAAGTCACAGGAGAATGGAATCAGACAGGGAGCAGGAAATTTGAATCAGACATGGGTCAAGTGACTGGAATCAGACAGGGGCCCAGGAGACTGGAATCGGACAGGGTGCAGGAGACTGGAATCAGAAAGGGTGCAGGAGACTGGAATCAGACACAGACAGGAGACTGGAATAAAACACGGGCCAGGAGACTGGAAGCAGACAGGGGCAGGAGACAAGAATCAGACAGACTACAAGAGACTGGAATCCAACAGGGGCCAGAGTCAGGAATCAGACAAGGCCCAAGAGGCTGGAATCAGACAGGAAGCAAGAGACTGGAATCAGACAGGGCACAGGAGTCTGGAACTTGACAAGGTGCTGGAGACTGGAATCAAAAAAGTCGCAGGAGACTGGAATTAGACAGAGCGCAGGAGTCTGGAATCAGACAGGGGCACAGAAGACGCGAATCAGACAGGGGCACAGCAGATGGGAATCAGACAGAGGCTTGGACACTGGAATCAGACAGGGGCCTGGACACTGGAATCAGACAGGGGCCAGGAGACTGTAATCAGTCAGGAGCCAGGAGGCTGGAATCAAACAGGAGACTGGAATTAGACATGGACGTGCGACTGTAATCAGTCAGTGGCACAGAAGACTGGAATCAGACAGTAGACAGCAGTCAGGAGAATGGAATCAGACAACAGCCAGGGGAATGGAGTCAGACAGGGGCCGGAGACGGCAATCAGACAGGGGCACAGGAGACTGGAATCAGACAGGGGCCAGGAGACTGGAATCAGAAAGGGGCACAGAAGACGGGACTCAGACAGGGGCACAGGAGATGGGATACAGACAGGGGGCTGGACACTGGAATCAGACAGGGGACAGGAGACTGGAATCAGACAGGGTACAGGAGACTGGAATCAGACAGGGTGCAAGAGACTGGAATCTGACAGGGCTCAGGAGTCTGTAATCAGACAGGGCGCAGGAGACGTTAATCAGACACGAGCAGGAGACTGGAATCAGAAACTGGCAGAGCAATGTAATCAGACAGGGCACAGGAGAATTGGATCAGACAGGGCGCAGGAGACTGGAATCAGACAGGGTGCAGGAAACTGGAATCAGACACGGGCAGGAGACTGGAATCAGAAACTGTCAGGAGAATAAAATCAGACAGGGCACAGGAGACTGGAATCAGACAGGGGCAGGAGATTGGAATCAGACGGGGCAGGAGACTGGAATCAGACAGGGAGCAGGAAATTTGAATCAGACATGGGTCAAGTGACTGGAATCAGACAGGGGCCCAGGAGACTGGAATCAGACAGGGTGCAGGAGACTGGAATCAGGAAGGGTGCAGGAGACTGGAATCAGACACGGACAGGAGACTGGAATAAAATACAGGCCAGGAGACTGGAATCAGACAGGGGCAGGAGACAAGAATCAGACAGACTACAAGAGACTGGAATCCAACAGGGGTCAGAGACAGGAATCAGACAGAGCCCAAGAGGCTGGAATCAGTCAGGAAGCAAGAGACTGGAATCAGACAGGTCACAGGAGTCTGGAACTTGACACGGTGCTGGAGACTGGAATCAAAAAAGTCGCAGGAGACTGGAATCAGACAGAGCTCAGGAGTCTGGAATCAGACAGGGGCACAGAAGACGCGAATCAGACAGGGGCACAGCAGATGGGAATCAGACAGGGGCTTGGACACTGGAATCAGACAGGGGCCTGGACACTGGAATCAGACAGGGGCCAGGAGACTGTAATCAGACAGCAGCCAGGAGACTGGAATCAAACAGGGCGCAGGAGACTGGAATCAGACACGGGCATGCGACTGTAATCAGTCAGTGGCACAGAAGACTGGAATCAGACAGTAGACAGCAGTCAGGAGAATGGAATCATACTACAGCCAGGGGAATGAAATCAGACAGGGGCCGGAGACGGCAATCAGACAGGGGCACAGAAGACGGGAATCAGACAGGGGCACAGGAGATGGGAATCAGACAGGGGCCTGGACACTGGAATCAGACAGGGGACAGGAGACTGGAATCAGACAGAGTACAGGAGACTGGAATCAGACAGAGAGCAAGAGACGGCAATCAGGCTTGGGTCGGAGACTGGAATCAAACAGGGCACAAGAGACTGGAATCAGACAGGGCACAGGAGACTGGAATCAGACAAGGAGCAAGAGACTGGAATCAGATAGGGCGCAGCAGTCTGGAATCAGACACGGTGCTGAAGACTGCTATCAAAAAAGTCGCAGGAGACAGGAATCAGACAGGGCGCAGGAGTCTGGAATCAGACAGGGCACAGGAGACTGGAATCAGACAGGGCGCAGGAGACTGGAATCAGACACGGGCAGGAGACTGGAAGCAGACAGGGGCACTGGAGACAGGAATCAGACAGGGGCAGGAGACTGGAATCAGACAGGGCACAGGAGACAGGATTTAGACAGGGGCAGTAGACTGGAATCAGACACGGGCAGGAGACTGGAATCAGAAACTGGCAAGAGAATGAAATCAGACAGGGGCAGGAGTCTGAAATCAAAGAGGGCACAGGAGACTGGAATCAGAGAGGGGCACAGGAGACTGGAATCAGACAGAGAGCAAGAGACTGGAATCAGACTGGGCGCAGGAGACTGGAATCAGACAGGGTGCAGGAGACTGGAATCAGACAGGGTGCAAGAGACTGGAATCAGACAGGGACCAGGACACCGGAATCAGACAGAGGCTAGGAGACTGCAATCAGAAGGGGGCACAGGAGACGGGTATCAGACAGGGGCACAGGAGACTGGAATCAGTCAGCGGTCAGGAGACTGTAATCAGACAGTAAACAGAAGACTGGAATCAGACAGGGGCACCGGAGAATGGAATCAACACGGGCACAGGAAACTGGTATCAGACAGGGGCACAGGAGACTGGAATAGAACAGGGTGCAGAAGACTGGAATCATACACGGGCAGGAGACTGGAATCAGACAGGGCATAGGAGACATGAATCAGACACGGGCAGGAGACTGGAATCAGACATGGGCACTGGAGATTAGAATCAGACAGGGTGCAGGAGACTGGAATCAGACAGGGTGCAAGAGACGGGAATGAGACACGGGCAGGAGAATGGAATCGGACAGGGCACAGCAGACTGGAATCAGAAAGGGAGCAGGAGACTGGAATCAGACAGTGCGCAGGAGACTGGAATCAGACACGGTCAGGAGACTGGAATCAGAAACTGGCAGGAGAATAAAATCAGACAGGGCACTGGAGACAGGAATCAGACAGGGGCAGGAGACTGGAATCAGACAGGGCACAGGAGACAGGAATTAGACAGGGGTAGTAGACTGGAATCAGACACGGGCAGGAGACTGGAATCAGAAACTGGCAGGAGAATGGAATCAGACAGGGGCAGGAGTCTGAAATCAAAGAGGGCACAGGAGACTGGAATCAGAAAGGGGCACAGGAGACTGGAATCAGACAGGGGCCAGGAGATTGGAATCAGACAAGAGACAGGAGACTGGAATCAGACAGTGCGCAGGAGACTGGAATCAGACAGGGTGCAGGAGACTAGAATCAGACAGGGTGCAAGAGACTGGAATCAGACAGGGACCAGGACACTGGAATCAGACAGGGGCTAGGAGACTGCAATCAGATAGGGGCACAGGAGATGGGTATCAGACAGGGGCACAGGAGACTGGAATCAGTCAGCGGTCAGGAGACTGTAATCAGACAGTAAACAGTAGACTGGAATCAGACAGGGGCACAGGAGACTGGAATCAAACAGGGCACAGGAGACTGGAATCCTACACGGGCAGGAGACTGGAATCAGTCAGGGCATAGGAGACATGAATCAGACAGGGGCAGGAGACTGGAATCAGACAGTGCGCAGGAGACTGGAATCAGAAAGGGCGCAGGAGACTGGAATCAGACAGGGTGCAGGAGACTGGAATCAGACAGGGGATAGGAGACTGGAACCAGACAGGGGCCAGGAGACTGGAATCAGAGAGGGAGAAAGAGACTGGAATCAGACAGGGGCAGCAGACTGGAATCAGACTGGGCGCAGGAGACCGGAATCAGACAGGGTGCAGGAGTCTGGAATCAGAGAGGGGCTCAGGAGACTGGAATCAGACAGGGGCCAGGAGAATGGAATCAGACAGGGGCAGGAGTCTGAAATCAAAGAGGGCACAGTAGACTGGAATCAGAGAGGGGAACAAGAGACTGGAATCAGACAGGGGCCAGGAGATTGGGGGACTGGAATTAGACAGGGGCAGTAGACTAGAATCAGACAGGGGCAAGAGAGTGGAATCAGACAGGGGCAGGAGACTGGATCAGAGAGGGGCAAGAAACTGATATCAAACAGGGGTACTGGAGACTGGAATCAGACAGGGGACAGGAGACTGGAATCAGACACGGGCAGGCGACTGTAATCAGTCAGTGGCACAAAAGAATGGAATCAGACAGTTGACAGCAGTCAGGAGAATGGAATCAGCCTGCAGCCAGGGGAATGGAATCAGACAGGGGCCGGAGACGGCAATCAGACAGGGGCACAGGAGACTGGAATCAGACAGGGGCCAGGAGAATGGAATCAGACAGGGGCAGGAGTCTGGAATCAGACAGGGCACAGGAGACTGGAATCAGACAGGGCGCAGGAGACTGGAATCAGACACGGGCAGGAGACTGGAAGCAGACAGGGGCACTGGAGACAGGAATCAGACAGGGGCAGGGGACTGGAATCAGACAGGGCACAGGAGACAGGATTTAGACAGGGGCAGTAGACTGGAATCAGACACGGGCAGGAGACTGGAATCAGAAACTGGCAAGAGAATGAAATCAGACAGGGGCAGGAGTCTGAAATCAAAGAGGGCACAGGAGACTGGAATCAGAGAGGGGCACAGGAGACTGGAATCAGACAGAGAGCAAGAGACTGGAATCAGACTGGGCGCAGGAGACTGGAATCAGACAGGGTGCAGGAGACTGGAATCAGACAGGGTGCAAGAGACTGGAATCAGACAGGGACCAGGACACCGGAATCAGACAGGGGCTAGGAGACTGGAATCAGAAGGGGGCACAGGAGACGGGTATCAGACAGGGGCACAGGAGACTGGAATCAGTCAGCGGTCAGGAGACTGTAATCAGACAGTAAACAGAAGACTGGAATCAGACAGGGGCACCGGAGAATGGAATCAACACAGGCACAGGAAACTGGTATCAGACAGGGGCACAGGAGACTGGAATAGAACAGGGTGCAGGAGACTGGAATCATACACGGGCAGGAGACTGGAATCAGACAGGGCATAGGAGACATGAATCAGACACGGGCAGGAGACTGGAATCAGACATGGGCACTGGAGATTAGAATCAGACAGGGTGCAGGAGACTGGAATCAGACAGGGTGCAAGAGACGGGAATGAGACACGGGCAGGAGAATGGAATCGGACAGGGCACAGCAGACTGGAATCAGAAAGGGAGCAGGAGACTGGAATCAGACAGTGCGCAGGAGACTGGAATCAGACACGGTCAGGAGACTGGAATCAGAAACTGGCAGGAGAATAAAATCAGACAGGGCACTGGAGACAGGAATCAGACAGGGGCAGGAGACTGGAATCAGACAGGGCACAGGAGACAGGAATTAGACAGGGGTAGTAGACTGGAATCAGACACGGGCAGGAGACTGGAATCAGAAACTGGCAGGAGAATGGAATCAGACAGGGGCAGGAGTCTGAAATCAAAGAGGGCACAGGAGACTGGAATCAGAAAGGGGCACAGGAGACTGGAATCAGACAGGGGCCAGGAGATTGGAATCAGACAAGAGACAGGAGACTGGAATCAGACAGTGCGCAGGAGACTGGAATCAGACAGGGTGCAGGAGACTAGAATCAGACAGGGTGCAAGAGACTGGAATCAGACAGGGACCAGGACACTGGAATCAGACAGGGGCTAGGAGACTGCAATCAGATAGGGGCACAGGAGATGGGTATCAGACAGGGGCACAGGAGACTGGAATCAGTCAGCGGTCAGGAGACTGTAATCAGACAGTAAACAGTAGACTGGAATCAGACAGGGGCACAGGAGACTGGAATCCTACACGGGCAGGAGACTGGAATCAGTCAGGGCATAGGAGACATGAATCAGACAGGGGCAGGAGACTGGAATCAGACAGTGCGCAGGAGACTGGAATCAGAAAGGGCGCAGGAGACTGGAATCAGACAGGGTGCAGGAGACTGGAATCAGACAGGGGATAGGAGACTGGAACCAGACAGGGGCCAGGAGACTGGAATCAGAGAGGGAGAAAGAGACTGGAATCAGACAGGGGCAGCAGACTGGAATCAGACTGGGCGCAGGAGACCGGAATCAGACAGGGTGCAGGAGTCTGGAATCAGAGAGGGGCTCAGGAGACTGGAATCAGACAGGGGCCAGGAGAATGGAATCAGACAGGGGCAGGAGTCTGAAATCAAAGAGGGCACAGTAGACTGGAATCAGAGAGGGGAACAAGAGACTGGAATCAGACAGGGGCCAGGAGATTGGGGGACTGGAATTAGACAGGGGCAGTAGACTAGAATCAGACAGGGGCAAGAGAGTGGAATCAGACAGGGGCAGGAGACTGGAATCAGAGAGGGGCAAGAAACTGAAATCAAACAGGGGTACTGGAGACTGGAATCAGACAGGGGACAGGAGACTGGAATCAGACACGGGCAGGCGACTGTAATCAGTCAATGGCACAAAAGAATGGAATCAGACAGTTGACAGCGGTCAGGAGAATGGAATCAGACTGCAGCCAGGGGAATGGAATCAGACAGGGGCCGGAGACGGCAATCAGACAGGGGCACAGGAGACTGAAATCAGACAGGGGCCAGGAGACTGGAATCAGACAGGGGAACAGAAGACGGAAATCAGACAGGGGCACAGGAGATGGGAATCAGACAGGGGCCTGGACACTGGAAACAGACAGGGTACAGGAGACTGGAATCAGACAGGGAGCAAGAGACGGCAATCAGGCTTGGGCCGGAGACTGGAATCAAACAGGGCACAAGAGACTGGAATCAGACAGGGAGCAAGAGACTGGAATCAGACAGGGAGCAAGAGACTGGAATCAGATAGGGCGCAGCAGTCTGGAATCAGACACGGCGCTGGAGACGGGAATCAAAAAAGTCACAGGAGAATGGAATCAGACAGGGCGCAGGAGAGTGGAATCAGACAGGGAGCAGGAAATTTGAATCAGACATGGGTCAAGTGACTGGAATCAGACAGGGGCCCAGGAGACTGGAATCAGAAGGGGGCACAGGAGACGGGTATCAGACAGGGGCACAGGAGACTGGA
Organism: Mobula birostris; assembly: GCF_030028105.1. NCBI lineage: Eukaryota > Metazoa > Chordata > Chondrichthyes > Myliobatiformes > Myliobatidae > Mobula > Mobula birostris. The sequence continues at coordinate 59,756,117 of NC_092394.1, forward strand.
ATCAGTCAGCGGTCAGGAGACTGTAATCAGACAGTAAACAGAAGACTGGAATCAGACAGGGGCACCGGAGAATGGAATCAACACAGGCACAGGAAACTGGTATCAGACAGGGGCACAGGAGACTGGAATAGAACAGGGTGCAGGAGACTGGAATCATACACGGGCAGGAGACTGGAATCAGACAGGGCATAGGAGACATGAATCAGACACGGGCAGGAGACTGGAATCAGACATGGGCACTGGAGATTAGAATCAGACAGGGTGCAGGGGACTGGAATCAGACAGGGTGCAAGAGACGGGAATGAGACACGGGCAGGAGAATGGAATCGGACAGGGCACAGCAGACTGGAATCAGAAAGGGAGCAGGAGACTGGAATCAGACAGTGCGCAGGAGACTGGAATCAGACACGGTCAGGAGACTGGAATCAGAAACTGGCAGGAGAATAAAATCAGACAGGGCACTGGAGACAGGAATCAGACAGGGGCAGGAGACTGGAATCAGACAGGGCACAGGAGACAGGAATTAGACAGGGGTAGTAGACTGGAATCAGACACGGGCAGGAGACTGGAATCAGAAACTGGCAGGAGAATGGAATCAGACAGGGGCAGGAGTCTGAAATCAAAGAGGGCACAGGAGACTGGAATCAGAAAGGGGCACAGGAGACTGGAATCAGACAGGGGCCAGGAGATTGGAATCAGACAAGAGACAGGAGACTGGAATCAGACAGTGCGCAGGAGACTGGAATCAGACAGGGTGCAGGAGACTAGAATCAGACAGGGTGCAAGAGACTGGATTCAGACAGGGACCAGGACACTGGAATCAGACAGGGGCTAGGAGACTGCAATCAGATAGGGGCACAGGAGATGGGTATCAGACAGGGGCACAGGAGACTGGAATCAGTCAGCGGTCAGGAGACTGTAATCAGACAGTAAACAGTAGACTGGAATCAGACAGGGGCACAGGAGACTGGAATCAAACAGGGCGCAGGAGACTGGAATCCTACACGGGCAGGAGACTGGAATCAGTCAGGGCATAGGAGACATGAATCAAACAGGGGCAGGAGACTGGAATCAGACAGTGCGCAGGAGACTGGAATCAGAAAGGGCGCAGGAGACTGGAATCAGACAGGGTGCAGGAGACTGGAATCAGACAGGGGATAGGAGACTGGAACCAGACAGGGGCCAGGAGACTGGAATCAGAGAGGGAGAAAGAGACTGGAATCAGACAGGGGCAGCAGACTGGAATCAGACTGGGCGCAGGAGACCGGAATCAGACAGGGTGCAGGAGTCTGGAATCAGAGAGGGTCTCAGGAGACTGGAATCAGACAGGGGCCAGGAGAATGGAATCAGACAGGGGCAGGAGTCTGAAATCAAAGAGGGCACAGTAGACTGGAATCAGAGAGGGGAACAAGAGACTGGAATCAGACAGGGGCCAGGAGATTGGGGGACTGGAATTAGACAGGGGCAGTAGACTAGAATCAGACAGGGGCAAGAGAGTGGAATCAGACAGGGGCAGGAGACTGGAATCAGAGAGGGGCAAGAAACTGAAATCAAACAGGGGTACTGGAGACTGGAATCAGACAGGGGACAGGAGACTGGAATCAGACACGGGCAGGCGACTGTAATCAGTCAGTGGCACAAAAGAATGGAATCAGACAGTTGACAGCAGTCAGGAGAATGGAATCAGACTGCAGCCAGGGGAATGGAATCAGACAGGGGCCGGAGACGGCAATCAGACAGGGGCACAGGAGACTGAAATCAGACAGGGGCCAGGAGACTGGAATCAGACAGGGGAACAGAAGACGGAAATCAGACAGGGGCACAGGAGATGGGAATCAGACAGGGGCCTGGACACTGGAAACAGACAGGGTACAGGAGACAAGAATCAGACAGGGAGCAAGAGACGGCAATCAGGCTTGGGCAGGAGACTGGAATCAGACAGTGCGCAGGAGACTGGAATCAGAAAGGGCGCAGGAGACTGGAATCAGACAGGGTGCAGGAGACTGGAATCAGACAGGGGATAGGAGACTGGAACCAGACAGGGGCCAGGAGACTGGAATCAGAGAGGGAGAAAGAGACTGGAATCAGACAGGGGCAGCAGACTGGAATCAGACTGGGCGCAGGAGACCGGAATCAGACAGGGTGCAGGAGTCTGGAATCAGAGAGGGTCTCAGGAGACTGGAATCAGACAGGGGCCAGGAGAATGGAATCAGACAGGGGCAGGAGTCTGAAATCAAAGAGGGCACAGTAGACTGGAATCAGAGAGGGGAACAAGAGACTGGAATCAGACAGGGGCCAGGAGATTGGGGGACTGGAATTAGACAGGGGCAGTAGACTAGAATCAGACAGGGGCAAGAGAGTGGAATCAGACAGGGGCAGGAGACTGGAATCAGAGAGGGGCAAGAAACTGAAATCAAACAGGGGTACTGGAGACTGGAATCAGACAGGGGACAGGAGACTGGAATCAGACACGGGCAGGCGACTGTAATCAGTCAGTGGCACAAAAGAATGGAATCAGACAGTTGACAGCAGTCAGGAGAATGGAATCAGACTGCAGCCAGGGGAATGGAATCAGACAGGGGCCGGAGACGGCAATCAGACAGGGGCACAGGAGACTGAAATCAGACAGGGGCCAGGAGACTGGAATCAGACAGGGGAACAGAAGACGGAAATCAGACAGGGGCACAGGAGATGGGAATCAGACAGGGGCCTGGACACTGGAAACAGACAGGGTACAGGAGACTGGAATCAGACAGGGAGCAAGAGACGGCAATCAGGCTTGGGCCGGAGACTGGAATCAAACAGGGCACAAGAGACTGGAATCAGACAGGGAGCAAGAGACTGGAATCAGACAGGGAGCAAGAGACTGGAATCAGATAGGGCGCAGCAGTCCGGAATCAGACACGGCGCTGGAGACGGGAATCAAAAAAGTCACAGGAGAATGGAATCAGACAGGGCGCAGGAGAGTGGAATCAGACAGGGAGCAGGAAATTTGAATCAGACATGGGTCAAGTGACTGGAATCAGACAGGGGCCCAGGAGACTGGAATCAGAAGGGGGCACAGGAGACGGGTATCAGACAGGGGCACAGGAGACTGGAATCAGTCAGCGGTCAGGAGACTGTAATCAGACAGTAAACAGAAGACTGGAATCAGACAGGGGCACCGGAGAATGGAATCAACACAGGCACAGGAAACTGGTATCAGACAGGGGCACAGGAGACTGGAATAGAACAGGGTGCAGGAGACTGGAATCATACACGGGCAGGAGACTGGAATCAGACAGGGCATAGGAGACATGAATCAGACACGGGCAGGAGACTGGAATCAGACATGGGCACTGGAGATTAGAATCAGACAGGGTGCAGGAGACTGGAATCAGACAGGGTGCAAGAGACGGGAATGAGACACGGGCAGGAGAATGGAATCGGACAGGGCACAGCAGACTGGAATCAGAAAGGGAGCAGGAGACTGGAATCAGACAGTGCGCAGGAGACTGGAATCAGACACGGTCAGGAGACTGGAATCAGAAACTGGCAGGAGAATAAAATCAGACAGGGCACTGGAGACAGGAATCAGACAGGGGCAGGAGACTGGAATCAGACAGGGCACAGGAGACAGGAATTAGACAGGGGTAGTAGACTGGAATCAGACACGGGCAGGAGACTGGAATCAGAAACTGGCAGGAGAATGGAATCAGACAGGGGCAGGAGTCTGAAATCAAAGAGGGCACAGGAGACTGGAATCAGAAAGGGGCACAGGAGACTGGAATCAGACAGGGGCCAGGAGATTGGAATCAGACAAGAGACAGGAGACTGGAATCAGACAGTGCGCAGGAGACTGGAATCAGACAGGGTGCAGGAGACTAGAATCAGACAGGGTGCAAGAGACTGGATTCAGACAGGGACCAGGACACTGGAATCAGACAGGGGCTAGGAGACTGCAATCAGATAGGGGCACAGGAGATGGGTATCAGACAGGGGCACAGGAGACTGGAATCAGTCAGCGGTCAGGAGACTGTAATCAGACAGTAAACAGTAGACTGGAATCAGACAGGGGCACAGGAGACTGGAATCAAACAGGGCGCAGGAGACTGGAATCCTACACGGGCAGGAGACTGGAATCAGTCAGGGCATAGGAGACATGAATCAGACAGGGGCAGGAGACTGGAATCAGACAGTGCGCAGGAGACTGGAATCAGAAAGGGCGCAGGAGACTGGAATCAGACAGGGTGCAGGAGACTGGAATCAGACAGGGGATAGGAGACTGGAACCAGACAGGGGCCAGGAGACTGGAATCAGAGAGGGAGAAAGAGACTGGAATCAGACAGGGGCAGCAGACTGGAATCAGACTGGGCGCAGGAGACCGGAATCAGACAGGGTGCAGGAGTCTGGAATCAGAGAGGGTCTCAGGAGACTGGAATCAGACAGGGGCCAGGAGAATGGAATCAGACAGGGGCAGGAGTCTGAAATCAAAGAGGGCACAGTAGACTGGAATCAGAGAGGGGAACAAGAGACTGGAATCAGACAGGGGCCAGGAGATTGGGGGACTGGAATTAGACAGGGGCAGTAGACTAGAATCAGACAGGGGCAAGAGAGTGGAATCAGACAGGGGCAGGAGACTGGAATCAGAGAGGGGCAAGAAACTGAAATCAAACAGGGGTACTGGAGACTGGAATCAGACAGGGGACAGGAGACTGGAATCAGACACGGGCAGGCGACTGTAATCAGTCAGTGGCACAAAAGAATGGAATCAGACAGTTGACAGCAGTCAGGAGAATGGAATCAGACTGCAGCCAGGGGAATGGAATCAGACAGGGGCCGGAGACGGCAATCAGACAGGGGCACAGGAGACTGAAATCAGACAGGGGCCAGGAGACTGGAATCAGACAGGGGAACAGAAGACGGAAATCAGACAGGGGCACAGGAGATGGGAATCAGACAGGGGCCTGGACACTGGAAACAGACAGGGTACAGGAGACAAGAATCAGACAGGGAGCAAGAGACGGCAATCAGGCTTGGGCCGGAGACTGGAATCAAACAGGGCACAAGAGACTGGAATCAGACAGGGAGCAAGAGACTGGAATCAGACAGGGAGCAAGAGACTGGAATCAGAAAGGGCGCAGCAGTCTGGAATCAGACACGGCGCTGGAGACGGGAATCAAAAAAGTCACAGGAGAATGGAATCAGACAGGGCGCAGGAGAGTGGAATCAGACAGGGAGCAGGAAATTTGAATCAGACATGGGTCAAGTGACTGGAATCAGACAGGGGCCCAGGAGACTGGAATCAGAAGGGGGCACAGGAGACGGGTATCAGACAGGGGCACAGGAGACTGGAATCAGTCAGCGGTCAGGAGACTGTAATCAGACAGTAAACAGAAGACTGGAATCAGACAGGGGCACCGGAGAATGGAATCAACACAGGCACAGGAAACTGGTATCAGACAGGGGCACAGGAGACTGGAATAGAACAGGGTGCAGGAGACTGGAATCATACACGGGCAGGAGACTGGAATCAGACAGGGCATAGGAGACATGAATCAGACAGGGGCAGGAGACTGGAATCAGACAGTGCGCAGGAGACTGGAATCAGAAAGGGCGCAGGAGACTGGAATCAGACAGGGTGCAGGAGACTGGAATCAGACAGGGGATAGGAGACTGGAACCAGACAGGGGCCAGGAGACTGGAATCAGAGAGGGAGAAAGAGACTGGAATCAGACAGGGGCAGCAGACTGGAATCAGACTGGGTGCAGGAGACTGGAATCAGACAGGGTGCAGGAGTCTGGAATCAAAGAGGGGCTCAGGAGACTGGAATCAGACAGGGGCCAGGAGACTGGAATCAGACAGGGCATAGGAGACATGAATCAGACACGGGCAGGAGACTGGAATCAGACATGGGCACTGGAGATTAGAATCAGACAGGGTGCAGGAGACTGGAATCAGACAGGGTGCAAGAGACGGGAATGAGACACGGGCAGGAGAATGGAATCGGACAGGGCACAGCAGACTGGAATCAGAAAGGGAGCAGGAGACTGGAATCAGACAGTGCGCAGGAGACTGGAATCAGACACGGTCAGGAGACTGGAATCAGAAACTGGCAGGAGAATAAAATCAGACAGGGCACTAGAGACAGGAATCAGACAGGGGCAGGAGACTGGAATCAGACAGGGCACAGGAGACAGGAATTAGACAGGGGTAGTAGACTGGAATCAGACACGGGCAGGAGACTGGAATCAGAAACTGGCAGGAGAATGGAATCAGACAGGGGCAGGAGTCTGAAATCAAAGAGGGCACAGGAGACTGGAATCAGAAAGGGGCACAGGAGACTGGAATCAGACAGGGGCCAGGAGATTGGAATCAGACAAGAGACAGGAGACTGGAATCAGACAGTGCGCAGGAGACTGGAATCAGACAGGGTGCAGGAGACTAGAATCAGACAGGGTGCAAGAGACTGGAATCAGACAGGGACCAGGACACTGGAATCAGACAGGGGCTAGGAGACTGCAATCAGATAGGGGCACAGGAGATGGGTATCAGACAGGGGCACAGGAGACTGGAATCAGTCAGCGGTCAGGAGACTGTAATCAGACAGTAAACAGTAGACTGGAATCAGACAGGGGCACAGGAGACTGGAATCAAACAGGGCGCAGGAGACTGGAATCCTACACGGGCAAGAGACTGGAATCAGTCAGGGCATAGGAGACATGAATCAGACAGGGGCAGGAGACTGGAATCAGACAGTGCGCAGGAGACTGGAATCAGAAAGGGCGCAGGAGACTGGAATCAGACAGGGTGCAGGAGACTGGAATCAGACAGGGGATAGGAGACTGGAACCAGACAGGGGCCAGGAGACTGGAATCAGAGAGGGAGAAAGAGACTGGAATCAGACAGGGGCAGCAGACTGGAATCAGACTGGGCGCAGGAGACTGGAATCAGACAGGGTGCAGGAGTCTGGAATCAGAGAGGGGCTCAGGAGACTGGAATCAGACAGGGGCCAGGAGAATGGAATCAGACAGGGGCAGGAGTCTGAAATCAAAGAGGGCACAGTAGACTGGAATCAAACAGGGCACAAGAGACTGGAATCAGACAGGGAGCAAGAGACTGGAATCAGACACGGCGCTGGAGACGGGAATCAAAAAAGTCACAGGAGAATGGAATCAGACAGGGCGCAGGAGAGTGGAATCAGACAGGGAGCAGGAAATTTGAATCAGACATGGGTCAAGTGACTGGAATCAGACAGGGGCCCAGGAGACTGGAATCGGACAGGGTGCAGGAGACTGGAATCAGAAAGGGTGCAGGAGACTGGAATCAGACACGGACAGGAGACTGGAATAAAACACGGGCCAGGAGACTGGAAGCAGACAGGGGCAGGAGACAAGAATCAGACAGACTACAAGAGACTGGAATCCAACAGGGGCCAGAGACAGGAATCAGACAGGGCCCAAGAGGCTGGAATCAGACGGGAAGCAAGAGACTGGAATCAGACAGGGCACAGGAGTCTGGAACTTGACACGGTGCTGGAGACTGGAATCAAAAAAGTCGCAGGAGACTGGAATTAGACAGAGCGCAGGAGTCTGGAATCAGACAGGGGCACAGCAGATGGGAATCAGACAGAGGCTTGGACAGTGGAATCAGACAGGGGCCTGGACACTGGAATCAGACAGGGGCCAGGAGACTGTAATCAGACAGGAGCCAGGAGGCTGGAATCAAACAGGAGACTGGAATCAGACACGGGCATGCGACTGTAATCAGTCAGTGGCACAGAAGACTGGAATCAGACAGTAGACAGCAGTCAGGAGAATGGAATCAGACTACAGCCAGGGGAATGGAATCAGACAGGGGCCGGAGACGGCAATCAGACAGGGCGCAGGAAACTGGAATCAGACACGGGCAGGAGACTGGAATCAGAAACTGTCAGGAGAATAAAATCAGACAGGGCACAGGAGACTGGAATCAGACAGGGGCAGGAGATTGGAATCAGACGGGGCAGGAGACTGGAATCAGACAGGGAGCAGGAAATTTGAATCAGACATGGGTCAAGTGACTGGAATCAGACAGGGGCCCAGGAGACTGGAATCAGGAAGGGTGCAGGAGACTGGAATCAGACACGGACAGGAGACTGGAATAAAATACAGGCCAGGAGACTGGAATCAGACAGGGGCAGGAGACAAGAATCAGACAGACTACAAGAGACTGGAATCCAACAGGGGTCAGAGACAGGAATCAGACAGAGCCCAAGAGGCTGGAATCAGTCAGGAAGCAAGAGACTGGAATCAGACAGGTCACAGGAGTCTGGAACTTGACACGGTGCTGGAGACTGGAATCAAAAAAGTCGCAGGAGACTGGAATCAGACAGAGCTCAGGAGTCTGGAATAAGACAGGGGCACAGAAGACGCGAATCAGACAGGGGCACAGCAGATGGGAATCAGACAGGGGCTTGGACACTGGAATCAGACAGGGGCCTGGACACTGGAATAAGACAGGGGCCAGGAGACTGTAATCAGACAGCAGCCAGGAGACTGGAATCAAACAGGGCGCAGGAGACTGGAATCAGACACGGGCATGCGACTGTAATCAGTCAGTGGCACAGAAGACTGGAATCAGACAGTAGACAGCAGTCAGGAGAATGGAATCATACTACAGCCAGGGGAATGAAATCAGACAGGGGCCGGAGACGGCAATCAGACAGGGGCACAGAAGACGGGAATCAGACAGGGGCACAGGAGATGGGAATCAGACAGGGGCCTGGACACTGGAATCAGACAGGGGACAGGAGACTGGAATCAGACAGAGTACAGGAGACTGGAATCAGACAGAGAGCAAGAGACGGCAATCAGGCTTGGGTCGGAGACTGGAATCAAACAGGGCACAAGAGACTGGAATCAGACAGGGCACAGGAGACTGGAATCAGACGAGGAGCAAGAGACTGGAATCAGATAGGGCGCAGCAGTCTGGAATCAGACACGGTGCTGAAGACTGCTATCAAAAAAGTCGCAGGAGACAGGAATCAGACAGGGCGCAGGAGTCTGGAATCAGACAGAGCACAGGAGACTGGAATCAGACAGGGCGCAGGAGACTGGAATCAGACACGGGCAGGAGACTGGAAGCAGAAACTGGCAAGAGAATGAAATCAGACAGGGGCAGGAGTCTGAAATCAAAGAGGGCACAGGAGACTGGAATCAGAGAGGGGCACAGGAGACTGGAATCAGACAGAGAGCAAGGGACTGGAATCAGACTGGGCGCAGGAGACTGGAATCAGACAGGGTGCAGGAGACTGGAATCAGACAGGGTGCAAGAGACTGGAATCAGACAGGGACCAGGACACCGGAATCAGACAGGGGCTAGGAGACTGCAATCAGAAAGGGGCACAGGAGACGGGTATCAGACAGGGGCACAGGAGACTGGAATCAGTCAGCGGTCAGGAGACTGTAATCAGACAGTAAACAGAAGACTGGAATCAGACAGGGGCACCGGAGAATGGAATCAACACAGGCACAGGAAACTGGTATCAGACAGGGGCACAGGAGACTGGAATAGAACAGGGTGCAGGAGACTGGAATCATACACGGGCAGGAGACTGGAATCAGACAGGGCATAGGAGACATGAATCAGACACGGGCAGGAGACTGGAATCAGACATGGGCACTGGAGATTAGAATCAGACAGGGTGCAGGAGACTGGAATCAGACAGGGTGCAAGAGACGGGAATGAGACACGGGCAGGAGAATGGAATCGGACAGGGCACAGCAGACTGGAATCAGAAAGGGAGCAGGAGACTGGAATCAGACAGTGCGCAGGAGACTGGAATCAGACACGGTCAGGAGACTGGAATCAGAAACTGGCAGGAGAATAAAATCAGACAGGGCACTGGAGACAGGAATCAGACAGGGGCAGGAGACTGGAATCAGACAGGGCACAGGAGACAGGAATTAGACAGGGGTAGTAGACTGGAATCAGACACGGGCAGGAGACTGGAATCAGAAACTGGCAGGAGAATGGAATCAGACAGGGGCAGGAGTCTGAAATCAAAGAGGGCACAGGAGACTGGAATCAGAAAGGGGCACAGGAGACTGGAATCAGACAGGGGCCAGGAGATTGGAATCAGACAAGAGACAGGAGACTGGAATCAGACAGTGCGCAGGAGACTGGAATCAGACAGGGTGCAGGAGACTAGAATCAGACAGGGTGCAAGAGACTGGAATCAGACAGGGACCAGGACACTGGAATCAGACAGGGGCTAGGAGACTGCAATCAGATAGGGGCACAGGAGATGGGTATCAGACAGGGGCACAGGAGACTGGAATCAGTCAGCGGTCAGGAGACTGTAATCAGACAGTAAACAGTAGACTGGAATCAGACAGGGGCACAGGAGACTGGAATCAAACAGGGCGCAGGAGACTGGAATCCTACACGGGCAGGAGACTGGAATCAGTCAGGGCATAGGAGACATGAATCAGACAGGGGCAGGAGACTGGAATCAGACAGTGCGCAGGAGACTGGAATCAGAAAGGGCGCAGGAGACTGGAATCAGACAGGGTGCAGGAGACTGGAATCAGACAGGGGATAGGAGACTGGAACCAGACAGGGGCCAGGAGACTGGAATCAGACAGGGAGCAAGAGACTGGAATCAGATAGGGCGCAGCAGTCTGGAATCAGACACGGCGCTGGAGACGGGAATCAAAAAAGTCACAGGAGAATGGAATCAGACAGGGCGCAGGAGAGTGGAATCAGACAGGGAGCAGGAAATTTGAATCAGACATGGGTCAAGTGACTGGAATCAGACAGGGGCCCAGGAGACTGGAATCGGACAGGGTGCAGGAGACTGGAATCAGAAAGGGTGCAGGAGACTGGAATCAGACACGGACAGGAGACTGGAATAAAACACGGGCCAGGAGACTGGAAGCAGACAGGGGCAGGAGACAAGAATCAGACAGACTACAAGGGACTGGAATCCAACAGGGGCCAGAGACAGGAATCAGACAGGGCCCAAGAGACTGGAATCAGACAGGAAGCAAGAGACTGGAATCAGACAGGGCACAGGAGTCTGGAACTTGACACGGTGCTGGAGACTGGAATCAAAAAAGTCGCAGGAGACTGGAATTAGACAGAGCGCAGGAGTCTGGAATCAGACAGGGGCACAGCAGATTGGAATCAGACAGAGGCTTGGACAGTGGAATCAGACAGGGGCCTGGACACTGGAATCAGACAGGGGCCAGGAGACTGTAATCAGACAGGAGCCAGGAGGCTGGAATCAAACAGGAAACTGGAATCAGACACGGGCATGCGACTGTAATCAGTCAGTGGCACAGAAGACTGGAATCAGACAGTAGACAGCAGTCAGGAGAATGGAATCAGACTACAGCCAGGGGAATGGAATCAGACAGGGGCCGGAGACGGCAATCAGACAGGGGCACAGGAGACTGGAATCAGACAGGGGCCAGGAGACTGGAATCAGAAAGGGGCACAGAAGACGGGACCCAGACAGGGGCACAGGAGATGGGAATCAGACAGGGGCCTGGACACTGGAATCAGACAAGGGACAGGAGACTGGAATCAGACAGGGTACAGGAGACTGGAATCAGACAGGGTGCAGGAGACTGGAATCAGACAGGGTGCAAGAGACTGGAATCAGACAGGGACCAGGACACTGGAATCAGACAGGGGCCCGGAGACTGCAATCAGATAGGGGCACAGAAGACGGGTATCAGACAGGGTGCAGGAGACTGGAATCAGAAAGGGTGCAGAAGAGTGGAATCAGACACGGGCAGGAGACTGGAATTAAACACGGGCCAGGAGACTGGAAGCAGACAGGGGCAGGAGACAAGAATGAGACAGACTACAAGAGACTGGAATCCAACACGGTCCAGAGACAGGAATCAGACAGGGCCCAAGAGGCTGGAATCAGAGAGGGAGCAAGAGACTGGAATCAGACAGGACGCAGGAGTCTGGAACCAGACAGGGGCACAGAAGACGCGAATCAGACAGGGGCACAGCAGATGGGAATCAGACACGGGCCTGGATTCTGGTATCAGACAGGGGCCAGGAGACTGTAATCAGACAGGAGCCAGGAGACTGGAATCAAACAGGGCGCAGGAGTCTGGAATCAGACAGGGGCACAAAAGACTGGAAACAGACAGGGCTCAGGAGACTGTAATCAGACAGGGCGCAGGAGACTTTAATCAGACACGAGCAGGAGACTGGAATCAGAAACTGGCAGAGCAATGTAATCAGACAGGCCACAGGAGAATTGGATCAGACAGGGCGCAGGAGACTGGAATCAGACAGGGCGCAGGAGACTGGAATCAGACACGGGCAGGAGACTGGAATCAGAAACTGGCAGGAGAATAAAATCAGACAGGGCACAGGAGACTGGAATCAGACAGGGGCAGGAGATTGGAATCAGACGGGGCGGGAGACTGGAATCAGACAGGGAGCAGGAAATTTGAATCAGACATGGGTCAAGTGACTGGAATCAGACAGGGGCCCAGGAGACTGGAATCAGACAGGGTGCAGGAGACTGGAATCAGGAAGGGTGCAGGAGACTGGAATCAGACACGGACAGGAGACTGGAATAAAATACAGGCCAGGAGATTGGAATCAGACAGGGGCAGGAGACAAGAATCAGACAGACTACAAGAGACTGGAATCCAACAGCGGTCAGAGACAGGAATCAGACAGAGCCCAAGAGGCTGGAATCAGACAGGAAGCAAGAGACTGGAATCAGAAAGGTCACAGGAGTCTGGAACTTGACACGGTGCTGGAGACTGGAATCAAAAAAGTCGCAGGAGACTGGAATCAGACAGAGCTCAGGAGTCTGAAATCAAAGAGGGCACAGGAGACTGGAATCAGAAAGGGGCACAGGAGACTGGAATCAGACAGGGGCCAGGAGATTGGAATCAGACAAGAGACAGGAGACTGGAATCAGACAGTGCGCAGGAGACTGGAATCAGACAGGGTGCAGGAGACTAGAATCAGACAGGGTGCAAGAGACTGGAATCAGACAGGGACCAGGACACTGGAATCAGACAGGGGCTAGGAGACTGCAATCAGATAGGGGCACAGGAGATGGGTATCAGACAGGGGCACAGGAGACTGGAATCAGTCAGCGGTCAGGAGACTGTAATCAGACAGTAAACAGTAGATTGGAATCAGACAGGGGCACAGGAGACTGGAATCAAACAGGGCGCAGGAGACTGGAATCCTACACGGGCAGGAGACTGGAATCAGTCAGGGCATAGGAGACATGAATCAGACAGGGGCAGGAGACTGGAATCAGACAGTGCGCAGGAGACTGGAATCAGAAAGGGCGCAGGAGACTGGAATCAGACAGGGTGCAGGAGACTGGAATCAGACAGGGGATAGGAGACTGGAACCAGACAGGGGCCAGGAGACTGGAATCAGAGAGGGAGAAAGAGACTGGAATCAGACAGGGGCAGCAGACTGGAATCAGACTGGGTGCAGGAGACTGGAATCAGACAGGGTGCAGGAGTCTGGAATCAAAGAGGGGCTCAGGAGACTGGAATCAGACAGTGCGCAGGAGACTGGAATCAGACACGGTCAGGAGACTGGAATCAGAAACTGGCAGGAGAATAAAATCAGACAGGGGCAGGAGACTGGAATCAGACAGGGCACAGGAGACAGGAATTAGACAGGGGTAGTAGACTGGAATCAGACACGGGCAGGAGACTGGAATCAGAAACTGGCAGGAGAATGGAATCAGACAGGGGCAGGAGTCTGAAATCAAAGAGGGCACAGGAGACTGGAATCAGAAAGGGGCACAGGAGACTGGAATCAGACAGGGGCCAGGAGATTGGAATCAGACAAGAGACAGGAGACTGGAATCAGACAGTGCGCAGGAGACTGGAATCAGACAGGGTGCAGGAGACTAGAATCAGACAGGGTGCAAGAGACTGGAATCAGACAGGGACCAGGACACTGGAATCAGACAGGGGCTAGGAGACTGCAATCAGATAGGGGCACAGGAGATGGGTATCAGACAGGGGCACAGGAGACTGGAATCAGTCAGCGGTCAGGAGACTGTAATCAGACAGTAAACAGTAGACTGGAATCAGACAGGGGCACAGGAGACTGGAATCAAACAGGGCGCAGGAGACTGGAATCCTACACGGGCAGGAGACTGGAATCAGTCAGGGCATAGGAGACATGAATCAGACAGGGGCAGGAGACTGGAATCAGACAGTGCGCAGGAGACTGGAATCAGAAAGGGCGCAGGAGACTGGAATCAGACAGGGTGCAGGAGACTGGAATCAGACAGGGGATAGGAGACTGGAACCAGACAGGGGCCAGGAGACTGGAATCAGAGAGGGAGAAAGAGACTGGAATCAGACAGGGGCAGCAGACTGGAATCAGACTGGGTGCAGGAGACTGGAATCAGACAGGGTGCAGGAGTCTGGAATCAAAGAGGGGCTCAGGAGACTGGAATCAGACAGGGGCCAGGAGAATGGAATCAGACAGGGGCAGGAGTCTGAAATCAAAGAGGGCACAGTAGACTGGAATCAGAGAGGGGAACAAGAGACTGGAATCAGACAGGGGCCAGGAGATTGGGGGACTGGAATAAGACAGGGGCAGTAGACTGGAATCAGACAGGGGCAAGAGAGTGGAATCAGACAGGGGCAGGAGACTGGAATCAGAGAGGGGCAAGAAACTGAAATCAAACAGGGGTACTGGAGACTGGAATCAGACAGGGGACAGGAGACTGGAATCAGACACGGGCAGGCGACTGTAATCAGTCAGTGGCACAAAAGAATGGAATCAGACAGTTGACAGCAGTCAGGAGAATGGAATCAGACTGCAGCCAGGTGAATGGAATCAGACAGGGGCCGGAGACGGCAATCAGACAGGGGCACAGGAGACTGAAATCAGACAGGGGCCAGGAGACTGGAATCAGACAGGGGAACAGAAGACGGAAATCAGACAGGGGCACAGGAGATGGGAATCAGACAGGGGCCTGGACACTGGAAACAGACAGGGTACTGGAGACAAGAATCAGACAGGGAGCAAGAGACGGCAATCAGGCTTGGGCCGGAGACTGGAATCAAACAGGGCACAAGAGACTGGAATCAGACAGGAGCCAGGAGACTGGAATCAAACAGGGCGCAGGAGACTGGAATCAGACACGGGCATGCGACTGTAATCAGTCAGTGGCACAGAAGACTGGAATCAGACAGTAGACAGCAGTCAGGAGAATGGAATCATACTACAGCCAGGGGAATGAAATCAGACAGGGGCCGGAGACGGCAATCAGACAGGGGCACAGAAGACGGGAATCAGACAGGGGCACAGGAGATGGGAATCAGACAGGGGCCTGGACACTGGAATCAGACAGGGGACAGGAGACTGGAATCAGACAGAGTACAGGAGACTGGAATCAGACAGAGAGCAAGAGACGGCAATTAGGCTTGGGCCGGAGACTGAAATCAAACAGGGCACAAGAGACTGGAATCAGACAGGGAGCAAGAGACTGGAATCAAACAGGGAGCAAGAGACTGGAATCAGATAGGGCGCAGCAGTCTGGAATCAGACACGGCGCTGGAGACGGGAATCAAAAAAGTCACAGGAGAATGGAATCAGACAGGGCGCAGGAGAGTGGAATCAGACAGGGAGCAGGAAATTTGAATCAGACATGGGTCAAGTGACTGGAATCAGACAGGGCGCAGGAGACTTTAATCAGACACGAGCAGGAGACTGGAATCAGAAACTGGCAGAGCAATGTAATCAGACAGGCCACAGGAGAATTGGATCAGACAGGGCGCAGGAGACTGGAATCAGACACGGGCAGGAGACTGGAATCAGAAACTGGCAGGAGAATAAAATCAGACAGGGCACAGGAGACTGGAATCAGACAGGGGCAGGAGATTGGAATCAGATGGGGCGGGAGACTGGAATCAGACAGGGAGCAGGAAATTTGAATCAGACATGGGTCAAGTGACTGGAATCAGACAGGGGCCCAGGAGACTGGAATCAGACAGGGTGCAGGAGACTGGAATCAGGAAGGGTGCAGGAGACTGGAATCAGACACGGACAGGAGACTGGAATAAAATACAGGCCAGGAGATTGGAATCAGACAGGGGCAGGAGACAAGAATCAGACAGACTACAAGAGACTGGAATCCAACAGCGGTCAGAGACAGGAATCAGACAGAGCCCAAGAGGCTGGAATCAGACAGGAAGCAAGAGACTGGAATCAGAAAGGTCACAGGAGTCTGGAACTTGACACGGTGCTGGAGACTGGAATCAAAAAAGTCGCAGGAGACTGGAATCAGACAGAGCTCAGGAGTCTGGAATCAGACAGGGGCACAGAAGACGCGAATCAGACAGGGGCACAGCAGATGGGAATCAGACAGGGGCTTGGACACTGGAATCAGACAGGGGCCTGGACACTGGAATCAGACAGGAGCCAGGAGACTGGAATCAAACAGGGCGCAGGAGACTGCAATCAGACACGGGCATGCGACTGTAATCAGTCAGTGGCACAGAAGACTGGAATCAGACAGTAGACAGCAGTCAGGAGAATGGAATCGGACTACAGCCAGGGGAATGGAATCAGACAGGGGCCGGAGACGGCAATCAGACAGGGGCACAGGAGACTGGAATCAGACAGGGGCCAGGAGACTGGAATCAGAAAGGGGCACAGAAGACGGGACCCAGACAGGGGTACAGGAGATGGGAATCAGACAGGGGCCTGGACACTGGAATCAGACAAGGGACAGGAGACTGGAATCAGACAGGGTACAGGAGACTGGAATCAGACAGGGTACAGGAGACTGGAATCAGACAGGGTGCAAGAGACTGGAATCAGACAGGGACCAGGACACTGGAATCAGACAGGGGCCCGGAGACTGCAATCAGATAGGGGCACAGGAGACGGGTATCAGACAGGGTGCAGGAGACTGGAATCAGAAAGGGTGCAGAAGAGTGGAATCAGACACGGGCAGGAGACTGGAATAAAACACGGGCCAGGAGACTGGAAGCAGACAGGGGCAGGAGACAAGAATCAGACAGACTACAAGAGACTGGAATCCAACACGGTCCAGAGACAGGAATCAGACAGGGCCCAAGAGGCTGGAATCAGAGAGGGAGCAAGAGACTGGAATCAGACAGGGCACAGGAGTCTGGAACCTGACACGGTGCTGGAGACTGGAATCAAAAAAGTCGCAGGAGACTGGAATCAGACAGGACGCAGGAGTCTGGAACCAGACAGGGGCACAGAAGACGCGAATCAGACAGGGGCACAGCAGATGGGAATCAGACACGGGCCAAGATTCTGGAATCAGACAGGGGCCAGGAGACTGTAATCAGACAGGAGCCAGGAGACTGGAATCAAACAGGGCGCAGGAGTCTGGAATCAGACAGGGGCACAAAAGACTGGAAACAGACAGGGCTCAGGAGACTGTAATCAGACAGGGCGCAGGAGACTTTAATCAGACACGAGCAGGAGACTGGAATCAGAAACTGGCAGAGCAATGTAATCAGACAGGGCACAGGAGAATTGGATCAGACAGGGCGCAGGAGACTGGAATCAGACAGGGCGCAGGAGACTGGAATCAGACACGGGCAGGAGACTGGAATCAGAAACTGGCAGGAGAATAAAATCAGACAGGGCACAGGAGACTGGAATCAGACAGGGGCAGGAGATTGGAATCAGACGGGGCGGGAGACTGGAATCAGACAGGGAGCAGGAAATTTGAATCAGACATGGGTCAAGTGACTGGAATCAGACAGGGGCCCAGGAGACTGGAATCAGACAGGGTGCAGGAGACTGGAATCAGGAAGGGTGCAGGAGACTGGAATCAGACACGGACAGGAGACTGGAATAAAATACAGGCCAGGAGATTGGAATCAGACAGGGGCAGGAGACAAGAATCAGACAGACTACAAGAGATTGGAATCCAACAGCGGTCAGAGACAGGAATCAGACAGAGCCGAAGAGGCTGGAATCAGACAGGAAGCAAGAGACTGGAATCAGACAGGTCACAGGAGTCTGGAACTTGACACGGTGCTGGAGACTGGAATCAAAAAAGTCGCAGGAGACTGGAATCAGACAGAGCTCAGGAGTCTGGAATCAGACAGGGGCACAGAAGACGCGAATCAGACAGGGGCACAGCAGATGGGAATCAGACAGGGGCTTGGACACTGGAATCAGACAGGGGCCTGGACACTGGAATCAGACAGGGGCCAGGAGACTGTAATCAGACAGGAGCCAGGAGACTGGAATCAAACAGGGCGCAGGAGACTGGAATCAGACACGGGCATGCGACTGTAATCAGTCAGTGGCACAGAAGACTGGAATCAGACAGTAGACAGCAGTCAGGAGAATGGAATCAAATTACAGCCAGGGGAATGAAATCAGACAGGGGCCGGAGACGGCAATCAGACAGGGGCACAGAAGACGGGAATCAGACAGGGGCACAGGAGATGGGAATCAGACAGGTGCCTGAACACTGGAATCAGACAGGGGACAGGAGACTGGAATCAGACAGAGAGCAAGAGATGGCAATCAGGCTTGGGCCGGAGACTGGAATCAAACAGGGCACAAGAGACTGGAATCAGACAGGGCACAGGAGACTGGAATCAGACAAGGAGCAAGAGACTGGAATCAGATAGGGCGCAGCAGTCTGGAATCAGACACGGTGCTGAAGACTGGTATCAAAAAAGTCGCAGGAGACAGGAATCAGACAGGGCGCAGGAGTCTGGAATCAGACAGGGCACAGGAGACTGGAATCAGACAGGGCGCAGGAGACTGGAATCAGACAGGGCGCAGGAGACTGGAATCAGACACGGGCAGGAGACTGGAAGCAGACAGGGGCACTGGAGACAGGAATCAGACAGCAGCAGGAGACTGGAATCAGACAGGGCACAGGAGACAGGATTTAGACAGGGGCAGTAGAATGGAATCAGACACGGGAAGGATACCGGAATCAGAAACTGGCAAGAGAATGAAATCAGACAGGGGCAGGAGTCTGAAATCAAAGAGGGCACAGTAGACTGGAATCAGACAGAGAGCAAGAGACTGGAATCAGACAGGGCGCAGGAGACTGGAATCAGACAGGGTGCAGGAGACTGGAATCAGACAGGGTGCAAGACACTGGAATCAGACAGGGACCAGGACACCGGAATCAGACAGGGGCTAGGAGACTGCAATCAGATAGGGGCACAGGAGACGGGTATCAGACAGGGGCACAGGAGACTGGAATCTGTCAGCGGTCAGGAGACTTTAATCAGACAGTAAACAGAAGACTGGAATCAGACAGGGGCACCGGAGACTGGAATCAACACAGGCACAGGAGACTGGTATCAGACAGGGGCACAGGAGACTGGAATCAAACAGGGTGCAGGAGACTGGAATCATACACGGGCAGGAGACTGGAATCAGACAGGGCATAGGAGACATGAATCAGACACGGGCAGGAGACTGGAATCAGACATGGGCACTGGAGATTAGAATCAGACAGGGTGCAGGATACTGGAATCAGACAGGGTCCAAGAGGCAGGAATGAGACACGGGCAGGAGAATGGAATTGGACAGGGCACAGCAGACTGGAATCAGAAAGGGAGCAGGAGACTGGAATCAGACACGGTCAGGAGACTGGAATCAGAAACTGGCAGGAGAATAAAATCAGACAGGGCACTGGAGACAGGAATCAGACAGGGGCAGTAGACTGGAATCAGACAGGGCACAGGAGACAGGAATTAGACAGGGGTAGTAGACTGGAATCAGACACGGCCAGGAGACTGGAATCAGAAACTGGCAGGAGAATGGAATCGGACAGGGGCAGGAGTCTGAAATCAAAGAGGGCACAGGAGACTGGAATCAGAAAGGGGCACAGGAGACTGGAATCAGACAGGGGCCAGGAGATTGGAATCAGACAAGAGCCAGGAGACTGGAATCAGACAGGACGCAGGAGACTTTTATCAGACACGGGCAGGAGACTGGAATCAGAAACTGGCAGAGAAATGGAATCAGACAGGGCACGGGAGAATTGGATCAGACAGGGCGCAGGAGAATGGAATCAGACAGTGCGCAGGAGACTGGTATCAGACACGGGCAGGAGACTGGAATCGGAAAATGGCAGGAGAATAAAATCTGACAGGGCACTGGAAACAGGAATCAGACCGGGGCAGCAGACTGGAATCAGACAGGGCACAGGAGACAGGAATTAGACAGGGGCAGGAGACTGGAATCAGACACAGGCAGGAGACTGGAATCAGAAACTGGCAGGAGAATGGAATCAGACAGGGGCAGGAGACTGAAATCAAAGAGGGCACAGGAGACTGGAATCAGAGAGGGGCACAGAAGACTGGAATCAGACAGGGGCCAGGAGATTGGAATCAGACAGGGGCCAGGAGACTGGAATCAGACAGGGAGCAGGAGTCTGGAATTAGACAGGGGCCAAGAGACCGCAATCAGACAGGGCACAGGAGACTGGAATCAGATAGAGAGCAAGAGACTGGAATCAGACAGTGCGCAGGAGACTGGAATCAGACAGGGTGCAGGAGACTGGAATCAGACAGGGGCCAGGAGACTGCAATCAGATAGGGGCACAGGAGATGGGTATCAGACAGGGGCACAGGAGACTGGAATCAGTCAGCGGTCAGGAGACTGTAATCAGACAGTAAACAGTAGACTGGAATCAGACAGGGGCACCGGAGACTGGAATCAAACACAGGCACAGGAGACTGGAATCAGACAGGGGCACAGGAGACTGGAATCAAACAGGGCGCAGGAGACTGGATTCCTACACGGGCAGGAGACTGGAATCAGTCAGGGCATAGGAGACATGAATCAGACAGGGGCAGGAGACTGGAATCAGACATGGGCACAGGAGATTAGAATCAGACAGGGTTCAGGAGACTGGAATCAGACAGGGTGTAAGAGACGGGAATGAGACACGGGCAGGAGATTGGAATTGGACAGGGCACAGCAGACTGCAATCAGAAAGGGCGCAGGAGACTGGAATCAGACAGGGTGCAGGAGACTGGAATCAGACAGGGGATAGGAGACTGGAACCAGACAGGGGCCAGGAGACTGGAATCAGACAGGGAGAAAGAGACTGGAATCAGACAGGGGC
This sequence comes from Mobula birostris, assembly GCF_030028105.1. Lineage (NCBI taxonomy): Eukaryota > Metazoa > Chordata > Chondrichthyes > Myliobatiformes > Myliobatidae > Mobula > Mobula birostris. Next base: position 59,777,202 of record NC_092394.1, read on the forward strand.
AGCAGACTGGAATCAGACTGGGTGCAGGAGACTGGAATCAGACAGGGAGAAAGAGACTGGAATCAGACAGGGGCAGCAGACTGGAATCAGACAGGGGCCAGGAGAATGGAATCAGACAGGGGCAGGAGTCTGAAATCAAAGAGGGCAGAGTAGACTGGAATCAGAGAGGGGAACAAGAGACTGGAATCAGACAGGGGCCAGGAGATTGGGAGACTGGAATTAGACAGGGGCAGTAGACTGGAATCAGACAGGGGCAAGAGAGTGGAATCAGACAGGGGCAGGAGACTGGAATCAGACAGGGGCAAGAGAGTGGAATCAGACAGGGAGCAGGAAATTTGAATCAGACATCGGTCAAGTGACTGGAATCAGACAGGGGCCCAGGAGACTGGCATCAGACAGGGCCCAAGAGGCTGGAATCAGACAGGAAGCAAGAGACTGGAATCAGACAGGAAGCAAGAGACTGGAATCAGACAGGAAGCAAGAGACTGGAATCAGACAGGGCACAGGAGTCTGGAACTTGACACGGTGCTGGAGACTGGAATCAAAAAAGTCGCAGGAGACTGGAATCAGACAGAGCGCAGGAGTCTAGAATCAGACAGGGGCACAGAAGACGCGAATCAGACAGGGGCACAGCAGATGGGAATCAGACAGAGGCTTGGACACTGGAATCAGACAGGGGCCAGGAGACTGTAATCAGATAGGAGCCAGGAGACTGGAATCAAACAGGGCGCTGGAGACTGGAATCAGACACGGGCATGCGACTGTAATCAGTCAGTGAAACAGAAGACTGGAATCAGACAGTGGACAGCAGTCAGGAGAATGGAATCAGACTACAGCCAGGGGAATGGAATCAGACAGGGGCCGGAGACGGCAATCAGACAGGGGCACAGGAGACTGGAATCAGACAGGGGCCAGGAGACTGGAATCAGACAGGGGCACAGAAGACGGGAATCAGACAGGGGCACAGGAGATGGGAATCAGACAGGGGCCTGGACACTGGAATCAGACAGGGGACAGGAGACTGGAATCAGACAGGGTACAGGAGACTGGAATCAGACAGAGAGCAAGAGACGGCAATCAGGCTTGGGCAGGAGACTGGAATCAAACAGGGCACAAGAGACTGGAATCAGATAGGACGCAGCGGTCTGAAATCAGACACGGTGCTGGAGACGGGAATCAAAAAAGTCACAGGAGACTGGAATCAGACAGGGCGCAGGAGACTGGAATCAGACAGGGAGCAGGAGACTGGAATCAGAAAGGGTGCAGGAGACTGGAATCAGACACGGGCAGGAGACTGGAATAAAACACGGGCCAGGAGACTGGAAGCAGACAGGGGCAGGGAACAAGAATCAGACAGACTACAAGAGACAGCAATCCAACAGGGGCCAGAGACAGGAATCAGACAGGCCCCAAGAGGCTGGAATCAGACAGGGAACAAGAGACTGGAATCAGACAGGGCACAGGAGTCTGGAATCTGACACGGTGCTGGAGACTGGAATCAAAAAAGTCGCAGGAGACTGGAATCAGACAGGGCGCAGGAGTCTGGAATCAGACAGAGCACAGAAGACGCGAATCAGACAGGGGCACAGCAGATGGGAATCAGACAGGGGCTTGGACACTGGAATCAGACAGGGACCTGGACACTGGAATCAGACAAGAGCCAGGAGGCTGGAATCAAACAGGGCGCAGGAGTCTGGAATCAGACAGAGGCACAAAAGACTGGAAACAGACAGGGCTCAGGAGTCTGTAATCAGACAGGACGAAGGAGACTTTAATCAGCCACGGGCAGGAGACTGGAATCAGAAACTGACAGAGGAATGGAATCAGACAGGGCACAGGAGAATTGGTTCAGACAGGGCGCAGGTGACTGGAATCAGACAGGGTCAGGAGATTGGAATCAGACGGGGCAGGAGACTGGAATCAGACAGGGGCACTGGAGACAGGAATCAGACAGGGGCAGGAGACTGGAATCAGACAGGGGCAGGAGACTGGAATCAGACAGGGCGCAGGAGACTGGAATCAGACAGTGTGCAGGAGACTGGAATCAGACAGGGTGCAAGAGACTGGAATCAGACACGGGCAGGAGACTGGAATAAAACACGGGCCAGGAGACTGGAAGCAGACAGGGGCAGGAGACAAGAATCAGACAGACTACAAGAGACTGGAATCCAACAGGGTCCAGAGAAAGGAATCAGACAAGGCCCAAGAGGCTGGAATCAGACAGGGAGCAAGAGACTAGAATCAGACAGGGCACAGGAGTCTGGAACCTGACACGGTGCTGGAGACTGGAATCAAAAAAGTCGCAGGAGACTGGAATCAGACAGGACGCAGGATTCTGGAACCAGACAGGGGCACAAAAGACTGGAAACAGACAGGGCTCAGGAGTCTGTAATCAGACAGGGCGCAGGAGACTATAATCAGACACGAGCAGGAGACTGGAATCAGAAACTGGCAGAGGAATGTAATCAGACAGGGCGCAGGAGACTGGAATCAGACAGGGCGCAGGAGACTGGAATCAGACACGGGCAGGAGACTGGAATCAGAAACTGGCAGGAGAATAAAATCAGACAGGGCACAGGAGACTGGAATCAGACAGGGGCAGGAGATTGGAATCAGACGGGGCGGGGGACTGGAATCAGACAGGGAGCAGGAAATTTGAATCAGACATGGGTCAAGTGACTGGAATCAGACAGGGGCCCAGGAGACTGGAATCAGACAGGGTGCAGGAGACTGGAATCAGGAAGGGTGCAGGAGACTGGAATCAGACACGGACAGGAGACTGGAATAAAATACAGGCCAGGAGACTGGAATCATACACGGGCAGGAGACTGGAATCAGACAGGGCATAGGAGACATGAATCAGACACGGGCAGGAGACTGGAATCAGACATGGGCACTGGAGACTGTAATCAGACAGGAGCCAGGAGACTGGAATCAAACAGGGCGCAGGAGACTGGAATCAGACATGGGCATGCGACTGTAATCAGTCAGTGGCACAGAAGACTGGAATCAGACAGTAGACAGCAGTCAGGAGAATGGAATCATACTACAGCCAGGGGAATGAAATCAGACAGGGGCCGGAGACGGCAATCAGACAGGGGCACAGAAGACGGGAATCAGACAGGGGCACAGGAGATGGGAATCAGACAGGGGCCTGGACACTGGAATCAGACAGGAGACAGGAGACTGGAATCAGACAGAGAGCAAGAGACGGCAATCAGGCTTGGGCCGGAGACTGGAATCAAACAGGGCACAAGAGACTGAAATCAGACAGGGCACAGGAGACTGGAATCAGACAAGGAGCAAGAGACTGGAATCAGATAGGGCGCAGCAGTCTGGAATCAGACACGGTGCTGAAGACTGGTATCAAAAAAGTCGCAGGAGTCTGGAATCAGACAGGGCGCAGGAGACTGGAATCAGACAGGGCGCAGGAGACTGGAATCAGACAGGGGCAGGAGACTGGAATCAGACAGGGCACAGGAGACAGGATTTAGACAGGGGCAGTAGACTGGAATCAGACACGGGCAGGAGACTGGAATCAGAAACTGGCAAGAGAATGAAATCAGACAGGGGCAGGAGTCTGAAATCAAAGAGGGCACAGGAGACTGGAATCAGAGAGGGGCACAGGAGACCGGAATCAGACAGAGAGCAAGAGACTGGAATCAGACTGGGCGCAGGAGACTGGAATCAGACAGAGTGCAGGAGACTGGAATCAGACAGGGTGCAAGAGACTGGAATCAGACAGGGACCAGGACACCGGAATCAGACAGGGGCTAGGAGACTGCAATCAGAAGGGGGCACAGGAGACGGGTATCAGACAGGGGCACAGGAGACTGGAATCAGTCAGCGGTCAGGAGACTGTAATCAGACAGTAAACAGAAGACTGGAATCAGACAGGGGCACCGGAGACTGGAATCAAAACAGGCACAGGAGACTGGTATCAGACAGGGGCACAGGAGACTGGAATCATACACTGAATCAGACAGGGCATAGGAGACATGAATCAGACACGGGCAGGAGACTGGAATCAGACATGGGCACTGGAGATTAGAATCAGACAGGGTGCAGGAGACTGGAATCAGACAGGGTGCAAGAGACGGGAATGAGACACGGGCAGGAGAATGGAATCGCACAGGGCACAGCAGACTGGAATCAGAAAGGGAGCAGGAGACTGGAATCAGACAGTGCGCAGGAGACTGGAATTAGACACGGTCAGGAGACTGGAATCAGAAACTGGCAGGAGAATAAAATCAGATAGGGCACTGGAGACAGGAATCAGACAGGGGCAGGAGACTGGAATCAGACAGAGCTCAGCAGTCTGGAATCAGACAGGGGCACAGAAGACGCGAATCAGACAGGGGCACAGCAGATGGGAATCAGACAGGGGCTTGGACACTGGAATCAGACAGGGGCCTGGACACAGGAATCAGACAGGGGCCAGGAGACTGGAATCAGACAGGGTGCAGGAGACTGGAATCAGAAAGGGTGCAGGAGACTGGAATCAGACACGGACAGGAGACTGGAATAACACACGGGCCAGGAGACTGGAAGCAGACAGGGGCAGGAGACAAGAATCAGACAGACTACAAGAGACTGGAATCCAACAGGGGCCAGAGACAGGAATCAGACAGGGCCCAAGAGGCTGGAATCAGACAGGAAGCAAGAGACTGGAATCAGACAGGGCACAGGAGTCTGGAACTTGACACGGTGCTGGAGACTAGAATCAAAAAAGTCGCAGGAGACTGGAATCAGACAGAGCGCAGGAGTCTGGAATCAGACGGGCACAGAAGACGCGAATCAGACAGGGGCACAGCAGATGGGAATCAGACAGAGGCTTGGACACTGGAATCAGACAGGGGCCTGGACACTGGAATCAGACAGGGACCTGGAGACTGTATTCAGACAGGAGCAGGAGACTGGAATCAAACAGGGCGCAGGAGACTGGAATCAGACACGGGCATGCGACTGTAATCAGTCAGTGGCACAGAAGACTGGAATCAGACAGTAGACAGCAGTCAGGAGAATGGAATCAGACTACAGCCAGGGGAATGGAATCAGACAGGGGCCGGAGACGGCAATCAGACAGGGGCACAGGAGACTGGAATCAGACAGGGGCCAGGAGACTGGAATCAGACAGGGGCACAGAAGACGGGAATCAGACAGGGGCACAGGAGATGGGAATCAGACAGGGGCCTGGACACTGGAATCAGACAGGGGACAGGAGACTGGAATCAGACAGGGTACAGGAGACTGGAATCAGACAGGGAGCAAGAGACGGCAATGAGGCGTGGGCCAGAGACTGGAATCAAACAGGGCACAAGAGACTGGAATCAGACAGGGCACAGGAGACTGGAATCCGACAAGGAGCAAGAGACTGGAATCAGATAGGACCCAGCAGTCTGGAATCAGACACGGTGCTGGAGACGGGAATCAAAAAAGTCACAGGAGACTGGAATCAGACAGGGCGCAGGAGACTGGAATCAGACAGGGAGCAGGAAATTTGAATCAGACATCGGTCAAGTGACTGGAATCAGACAGGGGCCCAGGAGACTGGAATCAGACAGGGTGCAGGAGACTGGAATCAGAAAGGGTGCAGGAGACTGGAATCAGACACGGGCAGGAGACTGGAATAAAACACGGGCCAGGAGACTGGAAGCAGACAGGGGCAGGGAACAAGAATCAGAGAGACTACAAGAGACTGGAATCCAACAGGGGCCAGAGACAGGAATCAGACAGGGCCCAACAGGCTGGAATCAGACAGGGAACAAGAGACTGGAATCAGACAGGGCACAGGAGTCTGGAATCTGACACGGTGCTGGAGACTGGAATCAAAAAAGTCGCAGGAGACTGGAATCAGACAGGGCGCAGGAGTCTGCAATCAGACAGGGGCACAGAAGACGCGAATCAGACAGGGGCAGAGCAGATGGGAATCAGACAGGGGCTTGGACACTGGAATCAGACAGGGGCCTGGACACTGGAATCAGACAGGGCCCAGGAGACTGGAATCCGACAGGAGCCAGGAGACTGGAATCAAACAGGGCGCAGGAGACTGGAATCAGACACTGGCATGCGACTGTAATCAGTCAGTGGCACAGAAGACTGGAATCAGACAGTAGACAGCAGTCAGGAGAATGGAATCATACTACAGCCAGGGGAATGAAATCAGACAGGGGCCAGAGACGGCAATCAGACAGGGGCACAGGAGACGGGAATCAGACAGGGGCACAGGAGATGGGAATCAGACAGGTGCCTGGACACTGGAATCAGACAGGAGCCAGGAGACTGGAATCAAACAGGGCGCAGGAGTCTGGAATCAGACAGGGGCACAAAAGACTGGAAACAGACAGGGCTCAGGAGTCTGTAATCAGACAAGGCGCAGGAGACTTTAATCAGACACGAGCAGGAGACTGGAATCAGAAACTGGCAGAGGAATGTAATCAGACAGGGGCAGGAGATTGGAATTAGACGGGGCGGGAGACTGGAATCAGACAAGGGCACTGGAGACAGGAATCAGACAGGGGCAGGAGACTGGAATCAGACAGGGCACAGGAGACACGAATTAGACAGGGGCAGGAGACTGGAATCAGACACGAGCAGGAGACTGGAATCAGAAACTGGCAGGAGAATGAAATCTGACAGGGGCAGGAGTCTGAAATCAAAGCGGGCACAGGAGACTGGAATCAGAGAGGGGCACAGGAGACTGGAATCAGACAGGGGCCAGGAGATTGGAATCAGACAAGAACCAGGAGACTGGAATCAAACAGGGCTCAGGAGTCTGGAATCAGACAGGGGCACAAAAGACTGGAAACAGACAGGGCTCAGGAGTCTGTAATCAGACAGGGCGCAGGAGACTTTAGTCAGACACAGGCAGGAGACTGGAATCAGAAACTGGCAGAGAAATGGAATCAGACAGGGCACAGGAGAAATGGATCAGACAGGGCGCAGGAGACTTGAATCAGACAGGGACCAGGACACTGGAATCAGACAGGGGCCAGGAGACTGCAATCAGATAGGGGCACAGGAGACGGGTATCAGACAGGGGCACAGGAGACTGGAATCAGTCAGCGGTCAGGAGACTGTAATCAGACAGTAAACAGTAGACTGGAATCAGACAGGGGCACCGGAGACTGGAATCAAACACAGGCACAGGAGACTGGGATCAGACAGGGGCACAGGAGACTGGAATCAAACAGGGCGCAGGTGACTGGAATCATACACGGGCAGGAGACTGGAATCAGACAGGGCATAGGAGACATGAATCAGACAGGGGCAGGAGACTGGAATCAGACAGGGTGCAAGAGACTGGAATCAGACAGGGACCAGGACACTGGAATCAGACAGGGACCCGGAGACTGCAATCAGATAGGGGCACAGGAGACGGGTATCAGACAGGGTGCAGGAGACTGAAATCAGAAAGGGTGCAGAAGAGTGGAATCAGACACGGGCAGGAGACTAGAATAAAACACGGACCAGGAGACTGGAAGCAGACAGGGGCAGGAGACAAGAATCAGACAGACTACAAGAGACTGGAATCCAACAGGGTCCAGAGACAGGAATCAGACAGGGCCCAAGAGGCTGGAATCAGAGAGGGAGGAAGAGACTGGAATCAGACATGGGCACAGGAGATTAGAATCAGACAGGCTGCAGGAGACTGGAATCAAACAGGGTGCAAGAGACGGGAATGAGACACGGGCAGGAGACTGGAATCAGACTGGGCACAGGAGTCTGGAACCTGACACGGTGCTGGAGACTGGAATCAAAAAAGTCGCAGGAGACTGGAATCAGACAGGACGCAGGAGTCTGGAACCAGACAGGGGCACAGAAGACGCGAATCAGACAGGGGCACAGCAGATGGGAATCAGACACGGGCCTGGACACTGGAATCAGAGAGGGGCCAGGAGACTGTAATCAGACAGGTGCAGGAGACAAGAATCAGACAGACTACAAGAGACTGGAATCCAACAGGGGTCAGAGACAGGAATCAGACAGGGCCCAAGAGGCTGGAATCAGACAGGAAGCAAGAGACTGGAATCAGACAGGGCACAGGAGTCTGGAACCTGAAACGGTGCTGGAGACTGGAATCAAAAAAGTCGCAGGAGACTGGAATCAGACAGAGCTCAGGAGTCTGGAATCAGACAGGGGCACAGAAGACGCGAATCAGACAGGGGCACAGCAGATGGGAATCAGACAGGGGCTTGGACACTGGAATCAGACAGGGGCCTGGACACTGGAATCAGACAGGGGCCAGGAGACTGGAATCAGACAGGGTGCAGGAGACTGGAATCAGGAAGGGTGCAGGAGACTGGAATCAGACACAGACAGGAGACTGGAATAAAACACGGGCCAGGAGACTGGAAGCAGACACGGGCAGGAGACAACAATCAGACAGACTACAAGAGACAGGAATCCAACAGGGGCCAGAGACAGGAATCAGACAGGGCCCAAGAGGCTGGAAACAGACAGGAAGCAAGAGACTGGAATCAGACAGGGCACAGGAGTCTGGAACTTGATACGGTGCTGGAGACTGGAATCAAAAAAGTCGCAGGAGACTGGAATCAGACAGAGGCACAAAAGACTGGAAACAGACAGGGCTCAGGAGTCTGTAATCAGACGGGACGCAGGAGACTATAATCAGCCACGGGCAGGAGACTGGAATCAGAAACTGACAGAGGAATGGAATCAGACAGGGCACAGGAGAATTGGATCAGACAGGGCACAGGAGACTGGAATCAGACAGGGGCAGGAGATTGGAATCAGACGGGGCAGGAGACTGGAATCAGACAGGGGCACTGGAGACAGGAATCAGACAGGGGCAGGAGACTGGAATCAGACAGAGGCACTGGAGACAGGAATCAGACAGAGCGCAGGAGTCTGGAATCAGACAGCGGCACAGAAGACGCGAATCAGACAGGGGCACAGCAGATGGGAATCAGACAGGGGCTTGGACACTGGAATCAGACAGGGACCTGGACACTGGAATCAGACAGGGGCCAGGAGACTGTAATCAGACAGGAGCCAAGAGACTGGAATCAAACAGGGCGCAGGAGACTGGAATCAGACACTGGCATGCGACTGTAATCAGTTAGTGGCACAGAAGACTGGAATCAGACAGTAGACAGCAGTCAGGAGAATGGAATCATACTACAGCCAGGGGAATGAAATCAGACAGGGGCCAGAGACGGCAATCAGACAGGGGCACAGAAGACGGGAATCAGACAGGGGCACAGGAGATGGGAATCAGACAGGTGCCTGGACAATGGAATCAGACAGGAGCCAGGAGACTGGAATCAAACAGGGCGCAGGAGTCTGGAATCAGACAGGGGCACAAAAGACTGGAAACAGACAGGGCTCAGGAGTCTGTAATCAGACAGGGCGCAGGAGACTTTAATCAGACACGAGCAGGAGACTGGAATCAGAAACTGGCAGAGGAATGTAATTAGACAGGGGCAGGAGATTGGAATCAGACGGGGCGGGAGACTGGAATCAGACAAGGGCACTGGAGACAGGAATCAGACAGGGGCAGGAGACTGGAATCAGACAGGGCACAGGAGACAGGAATTAGACAGGGGCAGGAGACTGGAATCAGACACGGGCAGGAGACTGGAATCAGAAACTGGCAGGAGAATGAAATCTGACAGGGGCAGGAGTCTGAAATCAAAGAGGGCACAGGAGACTGGAATCAGAGAGGGGCACAGGAGACTGGAATCAGACAGGGGCCAGGAGATTGGAATCAGACAAGAACCAGGAGACTGGAATCAAACAGGGCTCAGGAGTCTGGAATCAGACAGGGGCACAAAAGACTGGAAACAGACAGGGCTCAGGAGTCTGTAATCAGACAGGGCGCAGGAGACTTTAATCAGACACGGGCAGGAGACTGGAATCAGAAACTGGCAGAGAAATGGAATCAGACAGGGCACAGGAGAATTGGATCAGACAGGGCGCAGGAGACTTGAATCAGACAGGGACCAGGACACTGGAATCAGACAGGAGCCAGGAGACTGCAATCAGATAGGGGCACAGGAGACGGGTATCAGACAGGGGCACAGGAGACTGGAATCAGTCAGCGGTCAGGAGACTGTAATCAGACAGTAAACAGTAGACTGGAATCAGACAGGGGCACCTGAGACTGGAATCAAACACAGGCACAGGAGACTGGAATCAGACAGGGGCACAGGAGACTGGAATCAAACAGGGCGCAGGTGACTGGAATCATACACGGGCAGGAGACTGGAATCAGACAGGGCATAGGAGACATGAATCAGACAGGGGCAGGAGACTGGAATCAGACATGGGCACAGGAGATTAGAATCAGACAGGCTGCAGGAGACTGGAATCAAACAGGGTGCAAGAGACGGGAATGAGACACGGGCAGGAGACTGGAATCAGACTGGGCACAGGAGTCTGGAACCTGACACGGTGCTGGAGACTGGAATCAAAAAAGTCGCAGGAGAATGGAATCAGACAGAGCGCAGGAGTCTGGAATCAGACAGGGCGCAGGAGACTTGGATCAGACAGGGCGCAGGAGTCTGGAATCAGACGGGGCGAAGGAGTCTGGAATTAGACAGGGGCCAAGAGACCGCAATCAGACAGGGCACAGGAGACTGGAATCAGACAGAGAGCAAGAGACTGGAATCAGACAGGGCACAGGAGACTGGAATCAAACAGGGTGCAGGAGACTGGAATCATACACGGGCAGGAGACTGGAATCAGACAGGGCATAGGAGACATGAATCAGACACGGGCAGGAGACTGGAATCAGACATGGGCACTGGAGATTAGAATCAGACAGGGTGCAGGATACTGGAATCAGACAGGGTCCAAGAGGCAGGAATGAGACACGGGCAGGAGAATGGAATTGGACAGGGCACAGCAGACTGGAATCAGAAAGGGAGCAGGAGACTGGAATCAGACAGTGCGCAGGAGACTGGAATCAGACACGGGCAGGAGACTGGAATCAGAAACTGGCAGGAGAATAAAATCAGACAGGGCACTGGAGACAGGAATCAGACAGGGGCAGTAGACTGGAATCAGACAGGGCACAGGAGACAGGAATTAGACAGGGGTAGTAGACTGGAATCAGACACGGCCAGGAGACTGGAATCAGAAACTGGCAGGAGAATGGAATCGGACAGGGGCAGGAGTCTGAAATCAAAGAGGGCACAGGAGACTGGAATCAGAAAGGGGCACAGGAGACTGGAATCAGACAGGGGCCAGGAGATTGGAATCAGACAAGAGCCAGGAGACTGGAATCAGACAGGACGCAGGAGACTTTTATCAGACACGGGCAGGAGACTGGAATCAGAAACTGGCAGAGAAATGGAATCAGACAGGGCACGGGAGAATTGGATCAGACAGGGCGCAGGAGAATGGAATCAGACAGTGCGCAGGAGACTGGTATCAGACACGGGCAGGAGACTGGAATCGGAAAATGGCAGGAGAATAAAATCTGACAGGGCACTGGAAACAGGAATCAGACAGGGGCAGCAGACTGGAATCAGACAGGGCACAGGAGACAGGAATTAGACAGGGGCAGGAGACTGGAATCAGACACAGGCAGGAGACTGGAATCAGAAACTGGCAGGAGAATGGAATCAGACAGGGGCAGGAGACTGAAATCAAAGAGGGCACAGGAGACTGGAATCAGAGAGGGGCACAGAAGACTGGAATCAGACAGGGGCCAGGAGATTGGAATCAGACAGGGGCCAGGAGACTGGAATCAGACAGGGAGCAGGAGTCTGGAATTAGACAGGGGCCAAGAGACCGCAATCAGACAGGGCACAGGAGACTGGAATCAGACAGAGAGCAAGAGACTGGAATCAGACAGGGGCAAGAGAGTGGAATCAGACAGGGGCAGGAGACTGGAATCAGACAGGGGCAAGAGAGTGGAATCAGACAGGGAGCAGGAAATTTGAATCAGACATCGGTCAAGTGACTGGAATCAGACAGGGGCCCAGGAGACTGGCATCAGACAGGGCCCAAGAGGCTGGAATCAGACAGGAAGCAAGAGACTGGAATCAGACAGGAAGCAAGAGACTGGAATCAGACAGGGCACAGGAGTCTGGAACTTGACACGGTGCTGGAGACTGGAATCAAAAAAGTCGCAGGAGACTGGAATCAGACAGAGCGCAGGAGTCTGGAATCAGACAGGGGCACAGAAGACGCGAATCAGACAGGGGCACAGCAGATGGGAATCAGACAGAGGCTTGGACACTGGAATCAGACAGGGGCCAGGAGACTGTAATCAGATAGGAGCCAGGAGACTGGAATCAAACAGGGCGCTGGAGACTGGAATCAGACACGGGCATGCGACTGTAATCAGTCAGTGAAACAGAAGACTGGAATCAGACAGTGGACAGCAGTCAGGAGAATGGAATCAGACTACAGCCAGGGGAATGGAATCAGACAGGGGCCGGAGACGGCAATCAGACAGGGGCACAGGAGACTGGAATCAGACAGGGGCCAGGAGACTGGAATCAGACAGGGGCACAGAAGACGGGAATCAGACAGGGGCACAGGAGATGGGAATCAGACAGGGTCCTGGACACTGGAATCAGACAGGGGACAGGAGACTGGAATCAGACAGGGTACAGGAGACTGGAATCAGACAGAGAGCAAGAGACGGCAATCAGGCTTGGGCAGGAGACTGGAATCAAACAGGGCACAAGAGACTGGAATCAGATAGGACGCAGCGGTCTGAAATCAGACACGGTGCTGGAGACGGGAATCAAAAAAGTCACAGGAGACTGGAATCAGACAGGGCGCAGGAGACTGGAATCAGACAGGGAGCTGGAAATTTGAATCAGACATCGGTCAAGTGACTGGAATCAGACAGGGTGCAGGAGACTGGAATCAGAAAGGGTGCAGGAGACTGGAATCAGACACGGGCAGGAGACTGGAATAAAACACGGGCCAGGAGACTGAAAGCAGACAGGGGCAGGGAACAAGAATCAGACAGACTACAAGAGACAGCAATCCAACAGGGGCCAGAGACAGGAATCAGACAGGCCCCAAGAGGCTGGAATCAGACAGGGAACAAGAGACTGGAATCAGACAGGGCACAGGAGTCTGTAATCTGACACGGTGCTGGAGACTGGAATCAAAAAAGTCGCAGGAGACTGGAATCAGACAGGGCGCAGGAGTCTGGAATCAGACAGAGCACAGAAGACACGAATCAGACAGGGGCACAGCAGATGGGAATCAGACAGGGGCTTGGACACTGGAATCAGACAGGGGCCTGGACACTGGAATCAGACAAGAGCCAGGAGACTGGAATCAAACAGGGCGCAGGAGTCTGGAATCAGACAGAGGCACAAAAGACTGGAAACAGACAGGGCTCAGGAGTCTGTAATCAGACAGGACGAAGGAGACTTTAATCAGCCACGGGCAGGAGACTGGAATCAGAAACTGACAGAGGAATGGAATCAGACAGGGCACAGGAGAATTGGTTCAGACAGGGCGCAGGTGACTGGAATCAGACAGGGTCAGGAGATTGGAATCAGACGGGGCAGGAGACTGGAATCAGACAGGGGCACTGGAGACAGGAATCAGACAGGGGCAGGAGACTGGAATCAGACAGGGGCAGGAGACTGGAATCAGACAGGGCGCAGGAGACTGGAATCAGACAGTGTGCAGGAGACTGGAATCAGACAGGGTGCAAGAGACTGGAATCAGACACGGGCAGGAGACTGGAATAAAACACGGGCCAGGAGACTGGAAGCAGACAGGGGCAGGAGACAAGAATCAGACAGACTACAAGAGACTGGAATCCAACAGGGTCCAGAGAAAGGAATCAGACAAGGCCCAAGAGGCTGGAATCAGACAGGGAGCAAGAGACTAGAATCAGACAGGGCACAGGAGTCTGGAACCTGACACGGTGCTGGAGACTGGAATCAAAAAAGTCGCAGGAGACTGGAATCAGACAGGACGCAGGATTCTGGAACCAGACAGGGGCACAAAAGACTGGAAACAGACAGGGCTCAGGAGTCTGTAATCAGACAGGGCGCAGGAGACTATAATCAGACACGAGCATGAGACTGGAATCAGAAACTGGCAGAGGAATGTAATCAGACAGGGCGCAGGCGACTGGAATCAGACAGGGCGCAGGAGACTGGAATCAGACACGGGCAGGAGACTGGAATCAGAAACTGGCAGGAGAATAAAATCAGACAGGGCACAGGAGACTGGAATCAGACAGGGGCAGGAGATTGGAATCAGACGGGGCGGGGGACTGGAATCAGACAGGGAGCAGGAAATTTGAATCAGACATGGGTCAAGTGACTGGAATCAGACAGGGGCCCAGGAGACTGGAATCAGACAGGGTGCAGGAGACTGGAATCAGGAAGGGTGCAGGAGACTGGAATCAGACACGGACAGGAGACTGGAATAAAATACAGGCCAGGAGACTGGAATCATACACGGGCAGGAGACTGGAATCAGACAGGGCATAGGAGACATGAATCAGACACGGGCAGGAGACTGGAATCAGACATGGGCACTGGAGACTGTAATCAGACAGGAGCCAGGAGACTGGAATCAAACAGGGCGCAGGAGACTGGAATCAGACATGGGCATGCGACTGTAATCAGTCAGTGGCACAGAAGACTGGAATCAGACAGTAGACAGCAGTCAGGAGAATGGAATCATACTACAGCCAGGGGAATGAAATCAGACAGGGGCCGGAGACGGCAATCAGACAGGGGCACAGAAGACGGGAATCAGACAGGGGCACAGGAGATGGGAATCAGACAGGGGCCTGGACACTGGAATCAGACAGGAGACAGGAGACTGGAATCAGACAGAGAGCAAGAGACGGCAATCAGGCTTGGGCCGGAGACTGGAATCAAACAGGGCACAAGAGACTGAAATCAGACAGGGCACAGGAGACTGGAATCAGACAAGGAGCAAGAGACTGGAATCAGATAGGGCGCAGCAGTCTGGAATCAGACACGGTGCTGAAGACTGGTATCAAAAAAGTCGCAGGAGTCTGGAATCAGACAGGGCGCAGGAGACTGGAATCAGACAGGGCGCAGGAGACTGGAATCAGACACGGGCAGGAGACTGGAAGCAGACAGGGGCACTGGAGACAGGAATCAGACAGGGGCAGGAGACTGGAATCAGACAGGGCACAGGAGACAGGATTTAGACAGGGGCAGTAGACTGGAATCAGACACGGGCAGGAGACTGGAATCAGAAACTGGCAAGAGAATGAAATCAGACAGGGGCAGGAGTCTGAAATCAAAGAGGGCACAGGAGACTGGAATCAGAGAGGGGCACAGGAGACCGGAATCAGACAGAGAGCAAGAGACTGGAATCAGACAGGGTGCAAGAGACTGGAATCAGACAGGGACCAGGACACCGGAATCAGACAGGGGCTAGGAGACTGCAATCAGATAGGGGCACAGGAGACGGGTATCAGACAGGGGCACAGGAGACTGGAATCAGTCAGCGGTCAGGAGACTGTAATCAGACAGTAAACAGAAGACTGGAATCAGACAGGGGCACCGGAGACTGGAATCAAAACAGGCACAGGAGACTGGTATCAGACAGGGGCACAGGAGACTGGAATCAAACAGGGTGTAGGAGACTGGAATCATACACTGAATCAGACAGGGCATAGGAGACATGAATCAGACACGGGCAGGAGACTGGAATCAGACATGGGCACTGGAGATTAGAATCAGACAGGGTGCAGGAGACTGGAATCAGACAGGGTGCAAGAGACGGGAATGAGACACGGGCAGGAGAATGGAATCGCACAGGGCACAGCAGACTGGAATCAGAAAGGGAGCAGGAGACTGGAATCAGACAGTGCGCAGGAGACTGGAATCAGACAGGGCACAAGAGACTGAAATCAGACAGGGCACAGGAGACTGGAATCAGACAAGGAGCAAGAGACTGGAATCAGATAGGGCGCAGCAGTCTGGAATCAGACACGGTGCTGAAGACTGGTATCAAAAAAGTCGCAGGAGTCTGGAATCAGACAGGGCGCAGGAGACTGGAATCAGACAGGGCGCAGGAGACTGGAATCAGACAGGGGCAGGAGACTGGAATCAGACAGGGCACAGGAGACAGGATTTAGACAGGGGCAGTAGACTGGAATCAGACACGGGCAGGAGACTGGAATCAGAAACTGGCAAGAGAATGAAATCAGACAGGGGCAGGAGTCTGAAATCAAAGAGGGCACAGGAGACTGGAATCAGAGAGGGGCACAGGAGACCGGAATCAGACAGAGAGCAAGAGACTGGAATCAGACTGGGCGCAGGAGACTGGAATCAGACAGAGTGCAGGAGACTGGAATCAGACAGGGTGCAAGAGACTGGAATCAGACAGGGACCAGGACACCGGAATCAGACAGGGGCTAGGAGACTGCAATCAGATAGGGGCACAGGAGACGGGTATCAGACAGGGGCACAGGAGACTGGAATCAGTCAGCGGTCAGGAGACTGTAATCAGACAGTAAACAGAAGACTGGAATCAGACAGGGGCACCGGAGACTGGAATCAAAACAGGCACAGGAGACTGGTATCAGACAGGGGCACAGGAGACTGGAATCAAACATGGTGTAGGAGACTGGAATCATACACTGAATCAGACAGGGCATAGGAGACATGAATCAGACACGGGCAGGAGACTGGAATCAGACATGGGCACTGGAGATTAGAATCAGACAGGGTGCAGGAGACTGGAATCAGACAGGGTGCAAGAGACGGGAATGAGACACGGGCAGGAGAATGGAATCGCACAGGGCACAGCAGACTGGAATCAGAAAGGGAGCAGGAGACTGGAATCAGACAGTGCGCAGGAGACTGGAATTGGACACGGTCAGGAGACTGGAATCAGAAACTGGCAGGAGAATAAAATCAGATAGGGCACTGGAGACAGGAATCAGACAGGGGCAGGAGACTGGAATCAGACAGAGCTCAGCAGTCTGGAATCAGACAGGGGCACAGAAGACGCGAATCAGACAGGGGCACAGCAGATGGGAATCAGACAGGGGCTTGGACACTGGAATCAGACAGGGGCCTGGACACAGGAATCAGACAGGGGCCAGGAGACTGGAATCAGACAGGGTGCAGGAGACTGGAATCAGAAAGGGTGCAGGAGACTGGAATCAGACACGGACAGGAGACTGGAATAACACACGGGCCAGGAGACTGGAAGCAGACAGGGGCAGGAGACAAGAATCAGACAGACTACAAGAGACTGGAATCCAACAGGGGCCAGAGACAGGAATCAGACAGGGCCCAAGAGGCTGGAATCAGACAGGAAGCAAGAGACTGGAATCAGACAGGGCACAGGAGTCTGGAACTTGACACGGTGCTGGAGACTAGAATCAAAAAAGTCGCAGGAGACTGGAATCAGACAGAGCGCAGGAGTCTGGAATCAGACGGGCACAGAAGACGCGAATCAGACAGGGGCACAGCAGATGGGAATCAGACAGAGGCTTGGACACTGGAATCAGACAGGGGCCTGGACACTGGAATCAGACAGGGACCTGGAGACTGTATTCAGACAGGAGCAGGAGACTGGAATCAAACAGGGCGCAGGAGACTGGAATCAGACACGGGCATGCGACTGTAATCAGTCAGTGGCACAGAAGACTGGAATCAGACAGTAGACAGCAGTCAGGAGAATGGAATCAGACTACAGCCAGGGGAATGGAATCAGACAGGGGCCGGAGACGGCAATCAGACAGGGGCACAGGAGACTGGAATCAGACAGGGGCCAGGAGACTGGAATCAGACAGGGGCACAGAAGACGGGAATCAGACAGGGGCACAGGAGATGGGAATCAGACAGGGGCCTGGACACTGGAATCAGACAGGGGACAGGAGACTGGAATCAGACAGGGTACAGGAGACTGGAATCAGACAGGGAGCAAGAGACGGCAATGAGGCGTGGGCCAGAGACTGGAATCAAACAGGGCACAAGAGACTGGAATCAGACAGGGCACAGGAGACTGGAATCCGACAAGGAGCAAGAGACTGGAATCAGATAGGACCCAGCAGTCTGGAATCAGACACGGTGCTGGAGACGGGAATCAAAAAAGTCACAGGAGACTGGAATCAGACAGGGCGCAGGAGACTGGAATCAGACAGGGAGCAGGAAATTTGAATCAGACATCGGTCAAGTGACTGGAATCAGACAGGGGCCCAGGAGACTGGAATCAGACAGGGTGCAGGAGACTGGAATCAGAAAGGGTGCAGGAGACTGGAATCAGACACGGGCAGGAGACTGGAATAAAACACGGGCCAGGAGACTGGAAGCAGACAGGGGCAGGGAACAAGAATCAGAGAGACTACAAGAGACTGGAATCCAACAGGGGCCAGAGACAGGAATCAGACAGGGCCCAACAGGCTGGAATCAGACAGGGAACAAGAGACTGGAATCAGACAGGGCACAGGAGTCTGGAATCTGACACGGTGCTGGAGACTGGAATCAAAAAAGTCGCAGGAGACTGGAATCAGACAGGGCGCAGGAGTCTGGAATCAGACAGGGGCACAGAAGACGCGAATCAGACAGGGGCAGAGCAGATGGGAATCAGACAGGGGCTTGGACACTGGAATCAGACAGGGGCCTGGACACTGGAATCAGACAGGGGCCAGGAGACTGGAATCCGACAGGAGCCAGGAGACTGGAATCAAACAGGGCGCAGGAGACTGGAATCAGACACTGGCATGCGACTGTAATCAGTCAGTGGCACAGAAGACTGGAATCAGACAGTAGACAGCAGTCAGGAGAATGGAATCATACTACAGCCAGGGGAATGAAATCAGACAGGGGCCAGAGACGGCAATCAGACAGGGGCACAGAAGACGGGAATCAGACAGGGGCACAGGAGATGGGAATCAGACAGGTGCCTGGACACTGGAATCAGACAGGAGCCAGGAGACTGGAATCAAACAGGGCGCAGGAGTCTGGAATCAGACAGGGGCACAAAAGACTGGAAACAGACAGGGCTCAGGAGTCTGTAATCAGACAGGGCGCAGGAGACTTTAATCAGACACGAGCAGGAGACTGGAATCAGAAACTGGCAGAGGAATGTAATCAGACAGGGGCAGGAGATTGGAATTAGACGGGGCACAGGAGACAGGAATTAGACAGGGGCAGGAGACTGGAATCAGACACGGGCAGGAGACTGGAATCAGAAACTGGCAGGAGAATGAAATCTGACAGGGGCAGGAGTCTGAAATCAAAGCGGGCACAGGAGACTGGAATCAGAGAGGGGCACAGGAGACTGGAATCAGACAGGGGTCAGGAGATTGGAATCAGACAAGAACCAGGAGACTGGAATCAAACAGGGCTCAGGAGTCTGGAATCAGACAGGGGCACAAAAGACTGGAAACAGACAGGGCTCAGGAGTCTGTAATCAGACAGGGCGCAGGAGACTTTAGTCAGACACAGGCAGGAGACTGGAATCAGAAACTGGCAGAGAAATGGAATCAGACAGGGCACAGGAGAAATGGATCAGACAGGGCGCAGGAGACTTGAATCAGACAGGGACCAGGACACTGGAATCAGACAGGGGCCAGGAGACTGCAATCAGATAGGGGCACAGGAGACGGGTATCAGACAGGGGCACAGGAGACTGGAATCAGTCAGCGGTCAGGAGACTGTAATCAGACAGTAAACAGTAGACTGGAATCAGACAGGGGCACCGGAGACTGGAATCAAACACAGGCGCAGGAGACTGGAATCAGACAGGGGCACAGGAGACTGGAATCAAACAGGGCGCAGGTGACTGGAATCATACACGGGCAGGAGACTGGAATCAGACAGGGCATAGGAGACATGAATCAGACAGGGGCAGGAGACTGGAATCAGACAGGGTGCAAGAGACTGGAATCAGACAGGGACCAGGACACTGGAATCAGACAGGGACCCGGAGACTGCAATCAGATAGGGGCACAGGAGACGGGTATCAGACAGGGTGCAGGAGACTGGAATCAGAAAGGGTGCAGAAGAGTGGAATCAGACACGGGCAGGAGACTGGAATAAAACACGGACCAGGAGACTGGAAGCAGACAGGGGCAGGAGACAAGAATCAGACAGACTACAAGAGACTGGAATCCAACAGGGTCCAGAGACAGGAATCAGACAGGGCCCAAGAGGCTGGAATCAGAGAGGGAGGAAGAGACTGGAATCAGACATGGGCACAGGAGATTAGAATCAGACAGGCTGCAGGAGACTGGAATCAAACAGGGTGCAAGAGACGGGAATGAGACACGGGCAGGAGACTGGAATCAGACTGGGCACAGGAGTCTGGAACCTGACACGGTGCTGGAGACTGGAATCAAAAAAGTCGCAGGAGACTGGAATCAGACAGGAAGCAGGAGTCTGGAACCAGACAGGGGCACAGAAGACGCGAATCAGACAGGGGCACAGCAGATGGGAATCAGACACGGGCCTGGACACTGGAATCAGAGAGGGGCCAGGAGACTGTAATCAGACAGGTGCAGGAGACAAGAATCAGACAGACTACAAGAGACTGGAATCCAACAGGGGTCAGAGACAGGAATCAGACGGGGCCCAAGAGGCTGGAATCAGACAGGAAGCAAGAGACTGGAATCAGACAGGGCACAGGAGTCTGGAACCTGAAACGGTGCTGGAGACTGGAATCAAAAAAGTCGCAGGAGACTGGAATCAGACAGAGCTCAGGAGTCTGGAATCAGACAGGGGCACAGAAGACGCGAATCAGACAGGGGCACAGCAGATGGGAATCAGACAGGGGCTTGGACACTGGAATCAGACAGGGGCCTGGACACTGGAATCAGACAGGGGCCAGGAGACTGGAATCAGACAGGGTGCAGGAGACTGGAATCAGGAAGGGTGCAGGAGACTGGAATCAGACACAGACAGGAGACTGGAATAAAACACGGGCCAGGAGACTGGAAGCAGACAGGGGCAGGAGACAACAATCAGACAGACTACAAGAGACTGGAATCCAACAGGGGCCAGAGACAGGAATCAGACAGGGCCCAAGAGGCTGGAAACAGACAGGAAGCAAGAGACTGGAATCAGACAGGGCACAGGAGTCTGGAACTTGATACGGTGCTGGAGACTGGAATCAAAAAAGTCGCAGGAGACTGGAATCAGACAGAGGCACAAAAGACTGGAAACAGACAGGGCTCAGGAGTCTGTAATCAGACGGGACGCAGGAGACTATAATCAGCCACGGGCAGGAGACTGGAATCAGAAACTGACAGAGGAATGGAATCAGACAGGGCACAGGAGAATTGGATCAGACAGGGCACAGGAGACTGGAATCAGACAGGGGCAGGAGATTGGAATCAGACGGGGCAGGAGACTGGAATCAGACAGGGGCACTGGAGACAGGAATCAGACAGGGGCAGGAGACTGGAATCAGACAGAGGCACTGGAGACAGGAATCAGACAGAGCGCAGGAGTCTGGAATCAGACAGCGGCACAGAAGACGCGAATCAGACAGGGGCACAGCAGATGGGAATCAGACAGGGGCTTGGACACTGGAATCAGACAGGGACCTGGACACTGGAATCAGACAGGGGCCAGGAGACTGTAATCAGACAGGAGCCAAGAGACTGGAATCAAACAGGGCGCAGGAGACTGGAATCAGACACTGGCATGCGACTGTAATCAGTCAGTGGCACAGAAGACTGGAATCAGACAGTAGACAGCAGTCAGGAGAATGGAATCATACTACAGCCAGGGGAATGAAATCAGACAGGGGCCAGAGACGGCAATCAGACAGGGGCACAGAAGACGGGAATCAGACAGGGGCACAGGAGATGGGAATCAGACAGGTGCCTGGACAATGGAATCAGACAGGAGCCAGGAGACTGGAATCAAACAGGGCGCAGGAGTCTGGAATCAGACAGGGGCACAAAAGACTGGAAACAGACAGGGCTCAGGAGTCTGTAATCAGACAGGGCGCAGGAGACTTTAATCAGACACGAGCAGGAGACTGGAATCTGAAACTGGCAGAGGAATGTCATTAGACAGGGGCAGGAGATTGGAATCAGACGGGGCGGGAGACTGGAATCAGACAAGGGCACTGGAGACAGGAATCAGACAGGGGCAGGAGACTGGAATCAGACAGGGCACAGGAGACAGGAATTAGACAGGGGCAGGAGACTGGAATCAGACACGGGCAGGAGACTGGAATCAGAAACTGGCAGGAGAATGAAATCTGACAGGGGCAGGAGTCTGAAATCAAAGCGGGCACAGGAGACTGGAATCAGAGAGGGGCACAGGAGACTGGAATCAGACAGGGGCCAGGAGATTGGAATCAGACAAGAACCAGGAGACTGGAATCAAACAGGGCTCAGGAGTCTGGAATCAGACAGGGGCACAAAAGACTGGAAACAGACAGGGCTCAGGAGTCTGTAATCAGACAGGGCGCAGGAGACTTTAATCAGACACGGGCAGGAGACTGGAATCAGAAACTGGCAGAGAAATGGAATCAGACAGGGCACAGGAGAATTGGATCAGACAGGGCGCAGGAGACTGGAATCAGACAGGGACCAGGACACTGGAATCAGACAGGAGCCAGGAGACTGCAATCAGATAGGGGCACAGGAGACGGGTATCAGACAGGGGCACAGGAGACTGGAATCAGTCAGCGGTCAGGAGACTGTAATCAGACAGTAAACAGTAGACTGGAATCAGACAGGGGCACCTGAGACTGGAATCAAACACAGGCACAGGAGACTGGAATCAGACAGGGGCACAGGAGACTGGAATCAAACAGGGCGCAGGTGACTGGAATCATACACGGGCAGGAGACTGGAATCAGACAGGGCATAGGAGACATGAATCAGACAGGGGCAGGAGACTGGAATCAGACATGGGCACAGGAGATTAGAATCAGACAGGCTGCAGGAGACTGGAATCAAACAGGGTGCAAGAGACGGGAATGAGACACGGGCAGGAGACTGGAATCAGACTGGGCACAGGAGTCTGGAACCTGACACGGTGCTGGAGACTGGAATCAAAAAAGTCGCAGGAGAATGGAATCAGACAGAGCGCAGGAGTCTGGAATCAGACAGGGCGCAGGAGACTTGGATCAGACAGGGCGCAGGAGTCTGGAATCAGACGGGGCGAAGGAGTCTGGAATTAGACAGGGGCCAAGAGACCGCAATCAGACAGGGCACAGGAGACTGGAATCAGACAGAGAGCAAGAGACTGGAATCAGACAGGGCACAGGAGACTGGAATCAGACAGGGTGCAGGAGACTGGAATCAGACAGGGTGCAAGAGACTGGAATCAGACTGGGACCAGGACACTGGAATCAGACAGGGGCCCGGAGACTGCAATCAGATAGGGGCACAGGAGACGGGTATCAGACAGGGTGCAGGAGACTGGAATCAGAAAGGGTGCAGAAGAGTGGAATCAGACACGGGCAGGAGACTGGAATAAAACACGGACCAGGAGACTGGAAGCAGACAGGGGCAGGAGACAAGAATCAGACAGACTACAGGAGACTGGAATCCAACAGGGTCCAGAGACAGGAATCAGACAGGGCCCAAGAGGCTGGAATCAGAGAGGAAGCAAGAGACTGGAATCAGACAGGGCACAGGAGTCTCGAACCTCACACGGTGCTGGAGACTGGAATCAAAAAAGTCGCAGGAGACTGGAATCAGACAGGACGCAGGAGTCTGGAACCAGACAGGGGCACAGAAGACGCGAATCAGACAGGGGCACAGCAGATGGGAATCAGACAGGGGCCTGGACACTGGAATCAGACAGGGGCCAGTAGACTTTAATCAGACAGGAGCCAGGAGACTGGAATCAAACAGGGCGCAGGAGTCTGGAATCAGACAGGGGCACAAAAGACTGGAAACAGACAGGGCTCAGGAGTCTGTAATCAGACAGGGCGCAGTAGACTATAATCAGACACGAGCAGGAGACTGGAATCAGAAACTGGCAGAGGAATGTAATCAGACAGGGTACAGGAGAATTGGATCAGACAGGGTGCAGGAGACTGAAATCAGACAGGGCGCAGGAGACTGGAATCAGACACGGGCAGGAGACTGGAATCAGAAACTGGCAGGAGAATAAAATCAGACAGGGCACAGGAGACTGGAATCAGACAGGGGCAGGAGATTGGAATCAGACGGGGCGGGAGACTGGAATCAGACAGGGAGCAGGAAATTTGAATCAGACATGGGTCAAGTGACTGGAATCAGACAGGGGCCCAGGAGACTGGAATCAGACAGGGTGCAGGAGACTGGAATCAGGAAGGGTGCAGGAGACTGGAATCAGACACGGACAGGAGACTGGAATAAAATACTGGCCAGGAGACAGGAATCAGACAGGGGCAGGAGACAAGAATCAGACAGACTACAAGAGACTGGAATCCAACAGGGGTCAGAGACAGGAATCAGACAGGGCCCAAGAGGCTGGAATCAGACAGGAAGCAAGAGACTGGAATCAGACAGGGCACAGGAGTCTGGAACCTGAAACGGTGCTGGAGACTGGAATCAAAAAAGTCGCAGGAGACTGGAATCAGACAGAGCTCAGGAGTCTGGAATCAGACAGGGGCACAGAAGACGCGAATCAGACAGGGGCACAGCAGATGGGAATCAGACAGGGGCTTGGACACTGGAATCAGACAGGGGCCTGGACACTGGAATCAGACAGGGGCCAGGAGACTGGAATCAGACAGGGTGCAGGAGACTGGAATCAGAAAGGGTGCAGGAGACTGGAATCAGACACGGACAGGAGACTGGAACAAAACACGGGCCAGGAGACTGGAAGCAGACAGGGGCAGGAGACAAGAATCAGACAGACTACAAGAGACTGGAATCCAACAGGGGCCAGAGACAGGAATCAGACAGGGCCCAAGAGGCTGGAAACAGACAGGAAGCAAGAGACTGGAATCAGACAGGGCACAGGAGTCTGGAACTTGATACGGTGCTGGAGACTGGAATCAAAAAAGTCGCAGGAGACTGGAATCAGACAGAGCTCAGGAGTCTGGAATCAGACAGGGGCACAGAAGACGCGAATCAGACAGGGGCACAGCAGATGGGAATCAGACAGGGGCTTGGACACTGGAATCAGACAGGGGCCTGGACACTGGAATCAGACAGGGACCTGGAGACTGTAATCAGACAGGAGCCAGGAGACTGGAATCAAACAGGGCGCAGGAGACTGGAATCAGACACGGGCATGCGACTGTAATCAGTCAGTGGCACAGAAGACTGGAATCAGACAGTAGACAGCAGTCAGGAGAATGGAATCAGACTGCAGCCAGGGGAATGGAATCAGACAGGGGCCGGAGACGGCAATCAGACAGGGGCACAGGAGACTGGAATCAGACAGGGGCCAGGAGACTGGAATCAGACAGGGGCACAGAAGACGGGAATCAGACAGGGGCACAGGAGATGGGAATCAGACAGGGGCCTGGACACTGGAATCAGACAGGGGACAGGAGACTGGAATCAGACAGGGTACAGGAGACTGGAATCAGACAGAGAGCAAGAGACGGCAATCAGGCGTGGGCCAGAGACTGGAATCAAACAGGGCACAAGAGACTGGAATCAGACAGGGCACAGGAGACTGGAATCCGACAAGGAGCAAGAGACTGGAATCAGATAGGACCCAGCAGTCTGGAATCAGACACGGTGCTGGAGACGGGAATCAAAAAAGTCACAGGAGACTGGAATCAGACAGGGCGCAGGAGACTGGAATCAGACAGGGAGCAGGAAATTTGAATCAGACATCGGTCAAGTGACTGGAATCAGACAGGGGCCCAGGAGACTGGAATCAGACAGGGTGCAGGAGACTGGAATCAGAAAAGGTGCAGGAGACTGGAATCAGACACGGGCAGGAGACTGGAATAAAACACGGGCCAGGAGACTGGAAGCAGACAGCGGCAGGGAACATGAATCAGACAGACTACAAGAGACTGGAATCCAACAGGGGCCAGAGACAGGAATCAGACAGGGCCCAACAGGCTGGAATCAGACAGGGAACAAGAGACTGGAATCAGACAGGGCACAGGAGTCTGGAATCTGACACGGTGCTGGAGACTGGAATCAAAAAAGTCGCAGGAGACTGGAATCAGACAGGGCGCAGGAGTCTGGAATCAGACAGGGGCACAGAAGACGCGAATCAGACAGGGGCAGAGCAGATGGGAATCAGACAGGGGCTTGGACACTGGAATCAGACAGGGGCCTGGACACTGGAATCAGACAGGGCCCAGGAGACTGGAATCAGACAAGAGCCAGGAGACTGGAATCAAACAGGGCGCAGGAGTCTGGAATCAGACAGAGGCACAAAAGACTGGAAACAGACAGGGCTCAGGAGTCTGTAATCAGACGGGACGCAGGAGACTATAATCAGCCACGGGCAGGAGACTGGAATCAGAAACTGACAGAGGAATGGAATCAGACAGGGCACAGGAGAATTGGATCAGACAGGGCACAGGAGACTGGAATCAGACAGGGGCAGGAGATTGGAATCAGATGGGGCAGGAGACTGGAATCAGACAGGGGCCTGGACACTGGAATCAGACAGGGGCCAGGAGACTGGAATCAGACAGGGTGCAGGAGACTGGAATCAGGAAGGGTGCAGGAGACTGGAATCAGACACAGACAGGAGACTGGAATAAAACACGGGCCAGGAGACTGGAAGCAGACAGGGGCAGGAGACAACAATCAGACAGACTACAAGAGACAGGAATCCAACAGGGGCCAGAGACAGGAATCAGACAGGGCCCAAGAGGCTGGAAACAGACAGGAAGCAAGAGACTGGAATCAGACAGGGCACAGGAGTCTGGAACTTGATACGGTGCTGGAGACTGGAATCAAAAAAGTCGCAGGAGACTGGAATCAGACAGAGGCACAAAAGACTGGAAACAGACAGGGCTCAGGAGTCTGTAATCAGACGGGACGCAGGAGACTATAATCAGCCACGGGCAGGAGACTGGAATCAGAAACTGACAGAGGAATGGAATCAGACAGGGCACAGGAGTCTGGAACCTGACACGGTGCTGGAGACTGGAATCAAAAAAGTCGCAGGAGAATGGAATCAGACAGAGCGCAGGAGTCTGGAATCAGACAGGGCGCAGGAGACTTGGATCAGACAGGGCGCAGGAGTCTGGAATCAGACGGGGCGAAGGAGTCTGGAATTAGACAGGGGCCAAGAGACCGCAATCAGACAGGGCACAGGAGACTGGAATCAGACAGAGAGCAAGAGACTGGAATCAGACAGGGCACAGGAGACTGGAATCAGACAGGGTGCAGGAGACTGGAATCAGACAGGGTGCAAGAGACTGGAATCAGACTGGGACCAGGACACTGGAATCAGACAGGGGCCCGGAGACTGCAATCAGATAGGGGCACAGGAGACGGGTATCAGACAGGGTGCAGGAGACTGGAATCAGAAAGGGTGCAGAAGAGTGGAATCAGACACGGGCAGGAGACTGGAATAAAACACGGACCAGGAGACTGGAAGCAGACAGGGGCAGGAGACAAGAATCAGACAGACTACAGGAGACTGGAATCCAACAGGGTCCAGAGACAGGAATCAGACAGGGCCCAAGAGGCTGGAATCAGAGAGGAAGCAAGAGACTGGAATCAGACAGGGCACAGGAGTCTCGAACCTCACACGGTGCTGGAGACTGGAATCAAAAAAGTCGCAGGAGACTGGAATCAGACAGGACGCAGGAGTCTGGAACCAGACAGGGGCACAGAAGACGCGAATCAGACAGGGGCACAGCAGATGGGAATCAGACAGGGGCCTGGACACTGGAATCAGACAGGGGCCAGTAGACTTTAATCAGACAGGAGCCAGGAGACTGGAATCAAACAGGGCGCAGGAGTCTGGAATCAGACAGGGGCACAAAAGACTGGAAACAGACAGGGCTCAGGAGTCTGTAATCAGACAGGGCGCAGTAGACTATAATCAGACACGAGCAGGAGACTGGAATCAGAAACTGGCAGAGGAATGTAATCAGACAGGGTACAGGAGAATTGGATCAGACAGGGTGCAGGAGACTGAAATCAGACAGGGCGCAGGAGACTGGAATCAGACACGGGCAGGAGACTGGAATCAGAAACTGGCAGGAGAATAAAATCAGACAGGGCACAGGAGACTGGAATCAGACAGGGGCAGGAGATTGGAATCAGACGGGGCGGGAGACTGGAATCAGACAGGGAGCAGGAAATTTGAATCAGACATGGGTCAAGTGACTGGAATCAGACAGGGGCCCAGGAGACTGGAATCAGACAGGGTGCAGGAGACTGGAATCAGGAAGGGTGCAGGAGACTGGAATCAGACACGGACAGGAGACTGGAATAAAATACTGGCCAGGAGACAGGAATCAGACAGGGGCAGGAGACAAGAATCAGACAGACTACAAGAGACTGGAATCCAACAGGGGTCAGAGACAGGAATCAGACAGGGCCCAAGAGGCTGGAATCAGACAGGAAGCAAGAGACTGGAATCAGACAGGGCACAGGAGTCTGGAACCTGAAACGGTGCTGGAGACTGGAATCAAAAAAGTCGCAGGAGACTGGAATCAGACAGAGCTCAGGAGTCTGGAATCAGACAGGGGCACAGAAGACGCGAATCAGACAGGGGCACAGCAGATGGGAATCAGACAGGGGCTTGGACACTGGAATCAGACAGGGGCCTGGACACTGGAATCAGACAGGGGCCAGGAGACTGGAATCAGACAGGGTGCAGGAGACTGGAATCAGAAAGGGTGCAGGAGACTGGAATCAGACACGGACAGGAGACTGGAACAAAACACGGGCCAGGAGACTGGAAGCAGACAGGGGCAGGAGACAAGAATCAGACAGACTACAAGAGACTGGAATCCAACAGGGGCCAGAGACAGGAATCAGACAGGGCCCAAGAGGCTGGAAACAGACAGGAAGCAAGAGACTGGAATCAGACAGGGCACAGGAGTCTGGAACTTGATACGGTGCTGGAGACTGGAATCAAAAAAGTCGCAGGAGACTGGAATCAGACAGAGCTCAGGAGTCTGGAATCAGACAGAGGCACAGAAGACGCGAATCAGACAGGGGCACAGCAGATGGGAATCAGACAGAGGCTTGGACACTGGAATCAGACAGGGGCCTGGACACTGGAATCAGACAGGGGCCTGGACACTGGAATCAGACAGGGACCTGGAGACTGTAATCAGACAGGAGCCAGGAGACTGGAATCAAACAGGGCGCAGGAGACTGGAATCAGACACGGGCATGCGACTGTAATCAGTCAGTGGCACAGAAGACTGGAATCAGACAGTAGACAGCAGTCAGGAGAATGGAATCAGACTGCAGCCAGGGGAATGGAATCAGACAGGGGCCGGAGACGGCAATCAGACAGGGGCACAGGAGACTGGAATCAGACAGGGGCCAGGAGACTGGAATCAGACAGGGGCACAGAAGACGGGAATCAGACAGGGGCACAGGAGATGGGAATCAGACAGGGGCCTGGACACTGGAATCAGACAGGGGACAGGAGACTGGAATCAGACAGGGTACAGGAGACTGGAATCAGACAGAGAGCAAGAGACGGCAATCAGGCGTGGGCCAGAGACTGGAATCAAACAGGGCACAAGAGACTGGAATCAGACAGGGCACAGGAGACTGGAATCCGACAAGGAGCAAGAGACTGGAATCAGATAGGACCCAGCAGTCTGGAATCAGACACGGTGCTGGAGACGGGAATCAAAAAAGTCACAGGAGACTGGAATCAGACAGGGCGCAGGAGACTGGAATCAGACAGGGAGCAGGAAATTTGAATCAGACATCGGTCAAGTGACTGGAATCAGACAGGGGCCCAGGAGACTGGAATCAGACAGGGTGCAGGAGACTGGAATCAGAAAAGGTGCAGGAGACTGGAATCAGACACGGGCAGGAGACTGGAATAAAACACGGGCCAGGAGACTGGAAGCAGACAGCGGCAGGGAACATGAATCAGACAGACTACAAGAGACTGGAATCCAACAGGGGCCAGAGACAGGAATCAGACAGGGCCCAACAGGCTGGAATCAGACAGGGAACAAGAGACTGGAATCAGACAGGGCACAGGAGTCTGGAATCTGACACGGTGCTGGAGACTGGAATCAAAAAAGTCGCAGGAGACTGGAATCAGACAGGGCGCAGGAGTCTGGAATCAGACAGGGGCACAGAAGACGCGAATCAGACAGGGGCAGAGCAGATGGGAATCAGACAGGGGCTTGGACACTGGAATCAGACAGGGGCCTGGACACTGGAATCAGACAGGGCCCAGGAGACTGGAATCAGACAAGAGCCAGGAGACTGGAATCAAACAGGGCGCAGGAGTCTGGAATCAGACAGAGGCACAAAAGACTGGAAACAGACAGGGCTCAGGAGTCTGTAATCAGACGGGACGCAGGAGACTATAATCAGCCACGGGCAGGAGACTGGAATCAGAAACTGACAGAGGAATGGAATCAGACAGGGCACAGGAGAATTGGATCAGACAGGGCACAGGAGACTGGAATCAGACAGGGGCAGGAGATTGGAATCAGATGGGGCAGGAGACTGGAATCAGACAGGGGCCTGGACACTGGAATCAGACAGGGGCCAGGAGACTGGAATCAGACAGGGTGCAGGAGACTGGAATCAGGAAGGGTGCAGGAGACTGGAATCAGACACAGACAGGAGACTGGAATAAAACACGGGCCAGGAGACTGGAAGCAGACAGGGGCAGGAGACAACAATCAGACAGACTACAAGAGACAGGAATCCAACAGGGGCCAGAGACAGGAATCAGACAGGGCCCAAGAGGCTGGAAACAGACAGGAAGCAAGAGACTGGAATCAGACAGGGCACAGGAGTCTGGAACTTGATACGGTGCTGGAGACTGGAATCAAAAAAGTCGCAGGAGACTGGAATCAGACAGAGGCACAAAAGACTGGAAACAGACAGGGCTCAGGAGTCTGTAATCAGACGGGACGCAGGAGACTATAATCAGCCACGGGCAGGAGACTGGAATCAGAAACTGACAGAGGAATGGAATCAGACAGGGCACAGGAGAATTGGATCAGACAGGGCACAGGAGACTGGAATCAGACAGGGGCAGGAGATTGGAATCAGACGGGGCAGGAGACTGGAATCAGACAGGGGCACTGGAGACAGGAATCAGACAAGGGCAGGAGACTGGAATCAGACAGAGGCACTGGAGACAGGAATCAGACAGAGCGCAGGAGTCTGGAATCAGACAGCGGCACAGAAGACGCGAATCAGACAGGGGCACAGCAGATGGGAATCAGACAGGGGCTTGGACACTGGAATCAGACAGGGACCTGGACACTGGAATCAGACAGGGGCCAGGAGACTGTAATCAGACAGGAGCCAAGAGACTGGAATCAAACAGGGCGCAGGAGACTGGAATCAGACACTGGCATGCGACTGTAATCAGTCAGTGGCACAGAAGACTGGAATCAGACAGTAGACAGCAGTCAGGAGAATGGAATCATACTACAGCCAGGGGAATGAAATCAGACAGGGGCCAGAGACGGCAATCAGACAGGGGCACAGAAGACGGGAATCAGACAGGGGCACAGGAGATGGGAATCAGACAGGTGCCTGGACAATGGAATCAGACAGGAGCCAGGAGACTGGAATCAAACAGGGCGCAGGAGTCTGGAATCAGACAGGGCGCAGGAGACTTTAATCAGACACGAGCAGGAGACTGGAATCAGAAACTGGCAGAGGAATGTAATTAGACAGGGGCAGGAGATTGGAATCAGACGGGGCGGGAGACTGGAATCAGACAAGGGCACTGGAGACAGGAATCAGACAGGGGCAGGAGACTGGAATCAGACAGGGCACAGGAGACAGGAATTAGACAGGGGCAGGAGACTGGAATCAGACACGGGCAGGAGACTGGAATCAGAAACTGGCAGGAGAATGAAATCTGACAGGGGCAGGAGTCTGAAATCAAAGCGGGCACAGGAGACTGGAATCAGAGAGGGGCACAGGAGACTGGAATCAGACAGGGGCCAGGAGATTGGAATCAGACAAGAACCAGGAGACTGGAATCAAACAGGGCTCAGGAGTCTGGAATCAGACAGGGGCACAAAAGACTGGAAACAGACAGGGCTCAGGAGTCTGTAATCAGACAGGGCGCAGGAGACTTTAATCAGACACGGGCAGGAGACTGGAATCAGAAACTGGCAGAGAAATGGAATCAGACAGGGCACAGGAGAATTGGATCAGACAGGGCGCAGGAGACTGGAATCAGACAGGGACCAGGACACTGGAATCAGACAGGAGCCAGGAGACTGCAATCAGATAGGGGCACAGGAGACGGGTATCAGACAGGGGCACAGGAGACTGGAATCAGTCAGCGGTCAGGAGACTGTAATCAGACAGTAAACAGTAGACTGGAATCAGACAGGGGCACCTGAGACTGGAATCAAACACAGGCACAGGAGACTGGAATCAGACAGGGGCACAGGAGACTGGAATCAAACAGGGCGCAGGTGACTGGAATCATACACGGGCAGGAGACTGGAATCAGACAGGGCATAGGAGACATGAATCAGACAGGGGCAGGAGACTGGAATCAGACATGGGCACAGGAGATTAGAATCAGACAGGCTGCAGGAGACTGGAATCAAACAGGGTGCAAGAGACGGGAATGAGACACGGGCAGGAGACTGGAATCAGACTGGGCACAGGAGTCTGGAACCTGACACGGTGCTGGAGACTGGAATCAAAAAAGTCGCAGGAGAATGGAATCAGACAGAGCGCAGGAGTCTGGAATCAGACAGGGCGCAGGAGACTTGGATCAGACAGGGCGCAGGAGTCTGGAATCAGACGGGGCGAAGGAGTCTGGAATTAGACAGGGGCCAAGAGACCGCAATCAGACAGGGCACAGGAGACTGGAATCAGACAGAGAGCAAGAGACTGGAATCAGACAGGGCACAGGAGACTGGAATCAGACAGGGTGCAGGAGACTGGAATCAGACAGGGTGCAAGAGACTGGAATCAGACTGGGACCAGGACACTGGAATCAGACAGGGGCCCGGAGACTGCAATCAGATAGGGGCACAGGAGACGGGTATCAGACAGGGTGCAGGAGACTGGAATCAGAAAGGGTGCAGAAGAGTGGAATCAGACACGGGCAGGAGACTGGAATAAAACACGGACCAGGAGACTGGAAGCAGACAGGGGCAGGAGACAAGAATCAGACAGACTACAGGAGACTGGAATCCAACAGGGTCCAGAGACAGGAATCAGACAGGGCCCAAGAGGCTGGAATCAGAGAGGAAGCAAGAGACTGGAATCAGACAGGGCACAGGAGTCTCGAACCTCACACGGTGCTGGAGACTGGAATCAAAAAAGTCGCAGGAGACTGGAATCAGACAGGACGCAGGAGTCTGGAACCAGACAGGGGCACAGAAGACGCGAATCAGACAGGGGCACAGCAGATGGGAATCAGACAGGGGCCTGGACACTGGAATCAGACAGGGGCCAGTAGACTTTAATCAGACAGGAGCCAGGAGACTGGAATCAAACAGGGCGCAGGAGTCTGGAATCAGACAGGGGCACAAAAGACTGGAAACAGACAGGGCTCAGGAGTCTGTAATCAGACAGGGCGCAGTAGACTATAATCAGACACGAGCAGGAGACTGGAATCAGAAACTGGCAGAGGAATGTAATCAGACAGGGTACAGGAGAATTGGATCAGACAGGGTGCAGGAGACTGAAATCAGACAGGGCGCAGGAGACTGGAATCAGACACGGGCAGGAGACTGGAATCAGAAACTGGCAGGAGAATAAAATCAGACAGGGCACAGGAGACTGGAATCAGACAGGGGCAGGAGATTGGAATCAGACGGGGCGGGAGACTGGAATCAGACAGGGAGCAGGAAATTTGAATCAGACATGGGTCAAGTGACTGGAATCAGACAGGGGCCCAGGAGACTGGAATCAGACAGGGTGCAGGAGACTGGAATCAGGAAGGGTGCAGGAGACTGGAATCAGACACGGACAGGAGACTGGAATAAAATACTGGCCAGGAGACAGGAATCAGACAGGGGCAGGAGACAAGAATCAGACAGACTACAAGAGACTGGAATCCAACAGGGCACAGGAGTCTGGAACCTGAAACGGTGCTGGAGACTGGAATCAAAAAAGTCGCAGGAGACTGGAATCAGACAGAGCTCAGGAGTCTGGAATCAGACAGGGGCACAGAAGACGCGAATCAGACAGGGGCACAGCAGATGGGAATCAGACAGGGGCTTGGACACTGGAATCAGACAGGGGCCTGGACACTGGAATCAGACAGGGGCCAGGAGACTGGAATCAGACAGGGTGCAGGAGACTGGAATCAGAAAGGGTGCAGGAGACTGGAATCAGACACGGACAGGAGACTGGAATAAAACACGGGCCAGGAGACTGGAAGCAGACAGGGGCAGGAGACAAGAATCAGACAGACTACAAGAGACTGGAATCCAACAGGGGCCAGAGACAGAAATCAGACAGGGCCCAAGAGGCTGGAAACAGACAGGAAGCAAGAGACTGGAATCAGACAGGGCACAGGAGTCTGGAACTTGATACGGTGCTGGAGACTGGAATCAAAAAAGTCGCAGGAGACTGGAATCAGACAGAGCTCAGGAGTCTGGAATCAGACAGAGGCACAGAAGACGCGAATCAGACAGGGGCACAGAAGACGCGAAGCAGACAGGGGCACAGCAGATGGGAATCAGACAGGGGCTTGGACACTGGAATCAGACAGGGGCCTGGACACTGGAATCAGACAGGGACCTGGAGACTGGAATCAGACAGGGAGCAGGAGACTGGAATCAGACACGGGCAGGAGACTGGAATCAACACAGGGGCCTGGACACTGGAATCAGACAGGGACCTGGAGACTGTAATCAGACAGGAGCCAGGAGACTGGAATCAAACAGGGCGCAGGAGACTGGAATCAGACACGGGCATGCGACTGTAATCAGTCAGTGGCACAGAAGACTGGAATCAGACAGTAGACAGCAGTCAGGAGAATGGAATCAGACTGCAGCCAGGGGAATGGAATCAGACAGGGGCCGGAGACGGCAATCAGACAGGGGCACAGGAGACTGGAATCAGACAGGGGCCAGGAGACTGGAATCAGACAGGGGCACAGAAGACGGGAATCAGACAGGGGCACAGGAGATGGGAATCAGACAGGGGCCTGGACACTGGAATCAGACAGGGGACAGGAGACTGGAATCAGACAGGGTACAGGAGACTGGAATCAGACAGAGAGCAAGAGACGGCAATCAGGCGTGGGCCAGAGACTGGAATCAAACAGGGCACAAGAGACTGGAATCAGACAGGGCACAGGAGACTGGAATCCGACAAGGAGCAAGAGACTGGAATCAGATAGGACCCAGCAGTCTGGAATCAGACACGGTGCTGGAGACGGGAATCAAAAAAGTCACAGGAGACTGGAATCAGACAGGGCGCAGGAGACTGGAATCAGACAGGGAGCAGGAAATTTGAATCAGACATCGGTCAAGTGACTGGAATCAGACAGGGGCCCAGGAGACTGGAATCAGACAGGGTGCAGGAGACTGGAATCAGAAAAGGTGCAGGAGACTGGAATCAGACACGGGCAGGAGACTGGAATAAAACACGGGCCAGGAGACTGGAAGCAGACAGGGGCAGGGAACATGAATCAGACAGACTACAAGAGACTGGAATCCAACAGGGGCCAGAGACAGGAATCAGACAGGGCCCAACAGGCTGGAATCAGACAGGGAACAAGAGACTGGAATCAGACAGGGCACAGGAGTCTGGAATCTGACACGGTGCTGGAGACTGGAATCAAAAAAGTCGCAGGAGACTGGAATCAGACAGGGCGCAGGAGTCTGGAATCAGACAGGGGCACAGAAGACGCGAATCAGACAGGGGCAGAGCAGATGGGAATCAGACAGGGGCTTGGACACTGGAATCAGACAGGGGCCTGGACACTGGAATCAGACAGGGCCCAGGAGACTGGAATCAGACAAGAGCCAGGAGACTGGAATCAAACAGGGCGCAGGAGTCTGGAATCAGACAGAGGCACAAAAGACTGGAAACAGACAGGGCTCAGGAGTCTGTAATCAGACGGGACGCAGGAGACTATAATCAGCCACGGGCAGGAGACTGGAATCAGAAACTGACAGAGGAATGGAATCAGACAGGGCACAGGAGAATTGGATCAGACAGGGCACAGGAGACTGGAATCAGACAGGGGCAGGAGATTGGAATCAGATGGGGCAGGAGACTGGAATCAGACAGGGGCACCGGAGACTGGAATCAAACACAGGCACAGGAGACTGGAATCAGACAGGGGCACAGGAGACTGGAATCAAACAGGGCGCAGCTGACTGGAATCATACACGGGCAGGAGACTGGAATCAGACAGGGCATAGGAGACATGAATCAGACAGGGGCAGGAGACTGGAATCAGACATGGGCACAGGAGATTAGAATCAGACAGGCTGCAGGAGGCTGGAATCAGACAGGGAGCAAGAGACTGGAATCAGACAGGGCACAGGAGTCTGGAACCTGACACGGTGCTGGAGACTGGAATGAAAAAAGTCGCAGGAGACTGGAATCAGACAAGGCGCAGGAGACTTGGATCAGACAGGGCGCAGGAGTCTGGAATTAGACAGGGGCCAAGAGACCGCAATCAGACAGGGCACAGGAGACTGGAATCAGACAGGGTGCAGGAGACTGGAATCAGACAGGGTGCAAGAGACTCGAATCAGACTGGGACCAGGACACTGGAATCAGACAGGGGCCCGGAGACTGCAATCAGATAGGGGCACAGGAGACGGGTATCAGACAGGGTGCAGGAGACTGGAATCAGAAAGGGTGCAGAAGAGTGGAATCAGACACGGGCAGGAGACTGGAATAAAACACGGACCAGGAGACTGGAAGCAGACAGAGGCAGGAGACAAGAATCAGACAGACTACAAGAGACTGGAATCCAACAGGGTCCAGAGACAGGAATCAGACAGGGCCCAAGAGGCTGGAATCAGAGAGGGAGCAAGAGACTGGAATCAGACAGGGCACAGGAGTCTCGAACCTGACACGGTGCTGGAGACTGGAATCAAAAAAGTCGCAGGAGACTGGAATCAGACAGGACGCAGGAGTCTGGAACCAGACAGGGGCACAGAAGACGCGAATCAGACAGGGGCACAGCAGATGGGAATCAGACACGGGCCTGGACACTGGAATCAGACAGGGGCCAGGAGACTGTAATCAGACAGGAGCCAGGAGACTGGAATCGAACAGGGCGCAGGAGTCTGGAATCAGACAGGGGCACAAAAGACTGGAAACAGACAGGGCTCAGGAGTCTGTAATCAGACAGGGCGCAGTAGACTATAATCAGACACGAGCAGGAGACTGGAATCAGAAACTGGCAGAGGAATGTAATCAGACAGGGCACAGGAGAATTGGATCAGACAGGGTGCAGGAGACTGGAATCAGACAGGGCGCAGGAGACTGGAATCAGACACGGGCAGGAGACTGGAATCAGAAACTGGCAGGAGAATAAAATCAGACAGGGCACAGGAGACTGGAATCAGACAGGGGCAGGAGATTGGAATCAGACGGGGCGGGAGACTGGAATCAGACAGGGAGCAGGAAATTTGAATCAGACATGGGTCAAGTGACTGGAATCAGACAGGGGCCCAGGAGACTGGAATCAGACAGGGTGCAGGAGACTGGAATCAGGAAGGGTGCAGGAGACTGGAATCAGACACGGACAGGAGACTGGAATAAAATACAGGCCAGGAGACTAGAATCAGACAGGGGCAGGAGACAAGAATCAGACAGACTACAAGAGACTGGAATCCAACTGGGGTCAGAGACAGGAATCAGACAGGGCCCAAGAGGCTGGAATCAGACAGGAAGCAAGAGACTGGAATCAGACAGGGCACTGGAGTCTGGAACCTGAAACGGTGCTGGAGACTGGAATCAAAAAAGTCGCAGGAGACTGGAATCAGACAGAGCTCAGGAGTCTGGAATCAGACAGGGGCACAGAAGACGCGAATCAGACAGGGGCACAGAAGATGGGAATCAGACAGGGGCACAGGAGATGGGAATCAGACAGGGGCCTGGACACTGGAATCAGACAGGGGACAGGAGACTGGAATCAGATAGGGTACAGGAGACTGGAATCAGACAGAGAGCAAGAGACGGCAATCAGGCTTGGGCAGGAGACTGGAATCAAACAGGGCCCAAGAGACTGGAATCAGATAGGACGCAGCAGTCGGGAATCAGACACGGTGCTGGAGACGGGAATCAAAAAAGTCACAGGAGACTGGAATCAGACAGGGGGCAGGAGACTGGAATCAGACAGGGAGCAGGAAATTTGAATCAGACATCGGTCAAGTGACTGGAATCAGACAGGAGCCCAGGAGACTGGAATCAGACAGGGTGCAGGAGACTGGAATCAGAAAGGGTGCAGGAGACTGGAATCAGACACGGGCAGGAGACTGGAATAAAATACGGACCAGGAGACTGGAAGCAGACAGGGGCAGGGAACAAGAATCAGACAGACTACAAGAGACTGGAATCCAACAGGGGCCAGAGACAGGAATCAGACAGGGCCCAACAGGCTGGAATCAGACAGGGAGCAAGAGACTGGAATCAGACAGGGCACAGGAGTCTGGAATCTGACACGGTGCTGGAGACTGGAATCAAAAAAGTCGCAGGAGACTGGAATCAGACAGGGCGCAGGTGTCTGGAATCAGACAGGGGCACAGAAGATGCGAATCAGACAGGGGCACAGCAGATGGGAATCAGACAGGGGCTTGGACACTGGAATCAGACAGGGGCCTGGACACTGGAATCAGACCGGGGCCAGGAGACTGGAATCAGACAAGAGCCAGGAGACTGGAATCAAACAGGGCGCAGGAGTCTGGAATCAGACAGAGGCACAAAAGACTGGAAACAGACAGAGCTCAGGAGTCTGTAATCAGACAGGACGCAGGAGACTATAATCAGCCACGGGCAGGAGACTGGAATCAGAAACTGACAGAGGAATGGAATCAGACAGGGCACAGGAGAATTGGATCAGACAGGGCGCAGGAGACTGGAATCAGACAGGGGCAGGAGATTGGAATCAGACGGGGTAGGAGACTGGAATCAGACAAGGGCACTGGAGACGGGAATCAGACAGGGGCAGGAGACTGGAATCAGACAGGGGCACTGGAGACAGGAATCAGACAGAGCGCAGGAGTCTGGAATCAGACAGGGGCAGAGAAGACGCGAATCAGACAGGGGCACAGCAGATGGGAATCAGACAGGGGCTTGGACACTGGAATCAGACAGGGGCCTGGACACTGGAATCAGACAGGGGCCAGGAGACTGTAATCAGACAGGAGCCAGGAGACTGGAATCAAACAGGGCGCAGGAGACTGGAATCAGACAGTAGACAGCAGTCAGGAGAATGGAATCATACTACAGCCAGGGGAATGAAATCAGACAGGGGCCAGAGACGGCAATCAGACAGGGGCACAGAAGACGGGAATCAGACAGGGGCACAGGAGATGGGAATCAGACAGGTGCCTGGACACTGGAATCAGACAGGGGACAGGAGACTGGAATCAGACAGAGTACAGGAGACTGAAATCAGACAGAGAGCAAGAGACGGCAATCAGGCTTGGGCCGGAGACTGGAATCAAACAGGGCACAAGAGACTGGAATCAGACAGGGCACAGGAGACTGGAATCAGACAAGGAGCAAGAGACTGGAATCAGATAGAGCGCAGCAGTCTGGAATCAGACACGGTGCTGGAGACTCGAATCAAAAAAGTCGCAGGAGACTGGAATCAGACAGGGCGCAGGAGACTGGAAACAGACACGGGCAGGAGACTGGAATCAGAAACTGGAAGGAGAATAAAATCAGACAGGGCACAGGAGACTGGAATCAGACAGGGGCAGGAGATTGGAATCAGACGGGGCAGGAGACTGGAAGCAGACAGGGTCACTGGAGACAGGAATCAGACAGGGGCAGGAGACAGGAATTAGACAGGGGCAGGAGACAGGAATTAGACAGGGGCAGTAGACTGGAATCACACAGGGGCAGGAGACTAGAATCAGAAACTGGCAAGAGAATGAAATCAGACAGGGGCAGGAGTCTGAATTCAAAGAGGGCACAGGAGACTGGAATCAGAGAGGGGCACAGGAAACTGGAATCAGACAGTGGCCAGGAGATTGGAATCAGACAGATGCCAGGAGACTGGAATCAGACAGGGAGCAGGAGTCTGGAATTAGACAGGGGCCAAGAGACCGCAATCAGACAGGGCACAGGAGACTGGAATCAGACAGAGAGCAAGAGACTGGAATCAGACAGGGCGCAGGAGACTGGAATCAGACAGGGTGCAGGAGACTGGAATCAGACAGGGTGCAAGAGACTGGAATCAGACAGGGACCAGGACACCGGAATCAGACAGGGGCTAGGAGACTGCAATCAGATAGGGGCTCAGGAGACAGGTATCAGACAGGGGCACAGGAGACTGGAATCAGTCAGCGGTC
Source organism: Mobula birostris (assembly GCF_030028105.1). NCBI lineage: Eukaryota > Metazoa > Chordata > Chondrichthyes > Myliobatiformes > Myliobatidae > Mobula > Mobula birostris. The sequence continues at coordinate 59,817,690 of NC_092394.1, forward strand.
AGGAGACTGTCATCAGACAGTAAACAGTAGACTGGAATCAGACAGGGGCACCGGAGACTGGAATCAACACAGGCACAGAAGACTGGTATCAGACAGGGGCACAGGAGACTCGAATTAAACAGGGTGCAGGAGACTGGAATCATACACGGGCAGGAGACTGGAATCAGACATGGGCACTGGAGATTAGAATCAGACAGGGTGCAGGAGTCTGGAATCAGACAGGGTACAAGAGACGGGAATGAGACACAGGCAGGAGAATGGAACTGGACAGGGCACAGCAGACTGGAATCAGAAAGGGAGCAGGAGACTGGAATCAGACAGGGTGCTGGAGACTGGAATCAGACAGGGGATAGGAGACTGGAATCAGACCGGGGCCAGGAGACTGGAATCAGATAGGGAGCAAGAGACTGGAATCAGACAGGGGCAGCAGACTGGATTCAGACAGGGCGCAGGAGACTTGAATCAGACAGGGTGCAGAAGTCTGGAATCAGAGAGGGGCACAGGAGACTGGAATTGACAGGGGCCAGGAGAATGGAATCAGACAGGGGCAGGAGTTTGAAATCAAAGAGGGCACAGTAGACTGGAATCAGAGAGGGGAACAAGAGACTGGAATCAGACAGGGTCCAGGAGATTGGGAGACTGGAATCAGACAGGGGCAGTAGACTGGAATCAGACAGGGGCAAGAGAGTGGAATCAGACAGGGGCAGGAGACTGGAATCAGAGAGGGGCAAGAGACTGGAATCAGACAGTGGTACTGGAGACTGGAATCAGACAGGGGACAGGAGACTGGAATCAGACACGAGCAGTCGACTGTAATCAGTCAGTGGCACAGAAGACTGGAATCAGACAATAGACAGCAGTCAGGAGAATGGAATCAGACAGGGCACAGGAGACAGGAATTAGACAGGGGCAGGAGACTGGAATCAGACACGGGCAGGAGACTGGAATCAGAAACTGGCAAGAGAATGAAATCAGACAGGGGCAGGAGTCTGAAATCAAAGAAGGCACAGGAGACTGGAATCAGAGAGGAGCGCAGGAGACTGGAATCAGACAGTGGCCAGGAGATTGGAATCAGACAGGGGCCAGGTGACTGGAATCAGACAGGGAGCAGGAGTCTGGAATTAGACAGGGGCCAAGAGACGGCAATCAGACAGGGCACAGGAGACTGGAATCAGACAGGGTGCAGGAGTCTGGAATCAGACAGGGGCACAGAAGGCGCGAATCAGACAGGGGCACAGCAGATGGGAATCAGACAGGGGCTTCGACACTGGAATCAGACAGGGGCCTGGACACTGGAATCAGACAGGGGTCAGGAGACTGTAATCAGACAGTAAACAGTAGACAGGAATCAGACAGGGGCACCGGAGACTGGAATCAAACACAGGCACAGGAGACTGGAATCAGACAGGGGCACAGCAGACTGGAATCAAACAGGGCGCAGGTGACTGGAATCATACACAGGCAGGAGACTGGAATCAGACAGGGCGCAGGAGTCTGGAATCAGACAGGGGCACAAAAGACTGGAAACAGACAGGGCACAGGAGTCTGTAATCAGACAGGGCGCAGGAGATTGGAATCAGACGGGGCAGGAGACTGGAATCAGACAGAGAGCAAGAGACTGGAATCAGACAGGGCGCAGGAGACTGGAATCAGACAGGGCACAGGAGACAGGAATTAGACAGGGGCAGGAGACTGGAATCAGACAGGGTCACTGGAGTCTGGAATCCGACAGGGGCCAAGAGACCGCAATCAGACAGGGCACAGGAGACTGGAATCAGACAGAGAGCAAGAGACTGGAATCAGACAGGGCGCAGGAGACTGGAATCAGACAGGGTGCAGGAGACTGGAATCAGACAGGGTGCAAGAGACTGGAATCAGACAGGGACCAGGACACCGGAATCAGACAGGGGCTAGGAGACTGCAATCAGATAGGGGCACAGGAGACGGGTATCAGACAGGGGCACAGGAGACTGGAATCAGTCAGCGGTCAGGAGACTGTAATCAGACAGTAAACAGTAGACTGGAATCATACAGGGGCACCGGAGACAGGAATCAACACAGGCACAGGAGACTGGTATCAGACTGGGGCACAGGAGACTGGAATCAAACAGGGTGCAGGAGACTGGAATCATACACGGGCAGGAGACTGGAATCAGACAGGGCATAGGAGACATGAATCAGACACGGGCAGGAGACTGGAATCAGACACGGGTACTGGAGATTAGAATCAGACAGGGTGCAAGAGACGGGAATGAGACACGGGCAGGAGAATGTAATCGGACAGGGCACAGCAGACTGGAATCAGAAAGGGAGCAGGAGACTGGAATCAGACAGAGTGCAGGAGACTGGAATCAGACAGGGGATAGGAGACTGGAACCAGACAGGGGCAGGAGTCTGAAATCAAAGAGGGCAGAGTAGACTGGAATCAGAGAGGGGAACAAGAGACTGGAATCAGACAGGGGCCAGGAGATTGGGAGACTGGAATCAGACAGGGGCAGTAGACTGGAATCAGACAGGGGCAAGAGAGTGGAATCAGACAGGGGCCGGAGACGGCAATCAGACAGGGGCACAGGAGACTGGAATCAGACAGGGGCCAGGAGACTGGAATCAGACAGGGGCACAGAAGACCGGAATCAGACAGGGCACAGGAGATGGGAATCAGACAGGGTACAGGAGACTGTAATCAGACAGGGAGCATGAGACGGAAATCAGGCTTGGGCCGGAGACTGGAATCAAACAGGGCACAAGAGACTGGAATCAGACAGGGAGCAAGAGACTGGAATCAGACAGGGAGCAAGAGACAGGAATCAGATAGGGCGCAGCAGTCTGGAATCAGACACGGCGCTGGAGACGGGAATCAAAAAAGTCCCAGGAGACTGGAATCAGACAGGGAGCAAGAGACAGGAATCAGATAGGGCGCAGCAGTCTGGAATCAGACACGGCGCTGGAGACGGGAATCAAAAAAGTCCCAGGAGACTGGAATCAGACAGGGCGCAGGAGGCTGGAATCAGACACGGGCAGGAGACTGGAATCAGAAACTGGCAGGAGAATAAAATCAGACAGGGGCAGGAGACTGGAATCAGACAGGGCACAGGAGACAGGAATTAGACAAGGGGCAGGAGACTGGAATCAGACACGGGCAGGAGACTGGAATCAGAAACTGGCAAGAGAATGAAATCAGACAGGGGCAGGAGTCTGAAATCAAAGAGGGTACAGGAGACTGGAATCAGAGAGGGGCACAGGAGACTGGAATCAGACAGGGACCAGGAGATTAGAATCAGACAGGGGCCAGGAGACTGCAATCAGACAGGGAGCAGGAGTCTCGAATCAGACAGGGTGCAAGAAACTGGAATCAGACAGGGTCCAGGACACCGGAATCAGACAGGGGCTAGGAGACTGCAAGCAGATAGGGGCACAGGAGACGGGTATCAGACAGGGGCACAGGAGACTGTAATCAGTCAGCGGTCAGGAGACTGTAATCAGACAGTAAACAGTAGACTGGAATCAGACAGGGGCACCGGAGACTGGAATCAACACAGGCACAGCAGACTGGTATCAGACAGGGGCACAGGAGACTGTAGTCAAACAGGGTGCAGGAGACTGGAATCATACACGGGCAGGAGACTTGAATCAGAAACTGGCAGGAGAATAAAATCAGACAGGGCACAGGAGACTGGTATCAGACAGGGGCAGGAGATTGGAATCAGACGGGGCAGGAGACTGGAATCAGACAGGGTCACTGGAGACAGGAATCAGACAGGCGCAGGAGACTGGAATCTGACACGGGCAGGAGACTGGAATCAGACACGGGCAGGAGACTTGAATCAGAAACTGGCAGGAGAATAAAATCAGACAGGGCACAGGAGACTGGAATCAGACAGGGGCAGGAGATTGGAATCAGACGGGGCAGGAGACTGGAATCAGACACGGGCAGGAGACTTGAATCAGAAACTGGCAGGAGAATAAAATCAGACAGGGCACAGGAGACTGGAATCAGACAGGGGTAGGAGATTGGAATCAGACGTGGCAGGAGACTGGAATCAGACAGGGTCACTGGAGACAGAAATCAGACAGGCGCAGGAGACTGGAATCTGACAGGGCGCAGGAGACTGGAATCAGACACGGGCAGGAGACTTGAATCAGAAACTGGCAGGAGAATAAAGTCAGACAGGGCAGAGGAGACTGGAATCAGACAGAGAGCAAGAGACTGGAATCAGACAGGGCGCAGGAGACTGGAATCAGACAGGGCACAGGAGACAGGAATTAGACATGGGCAGGAGTCTGGAATCAGACAGGGTCACTGGAGTCTGGAATTAGACAGGGGCCAAGAGACCGCAATCAGACAGGGCACAGGAGACTGGAATCAGACAGAGAGCAAGAGACTGGAATCAGACAGGGCGCAGGAGACTGGAATCAGACAGGGACCAGGACACCGGAATCAGACAGGGGCTAGGAGACTGCAATCAGATAGGGGCACAGGAGACGGGTATCAGACAGGGGCACAGGAGACTGGAATCAGTCAGCGGTCAGGAGACTGTAATCAGACAGTAAACAGTAGACTGGAATCATACAGGGGCACCGGAGACTGGAATCAACACAGGCACAGGAGACTGGGGCACAGGAGACTGGAATCAAACAGGGTGCAGGAGACTGGAATCATACACGGGCAGGAGACTGGAATCAGACAGGGCATAGGAGACATCAATCAGACACGGGCAGGAGACTGGAATCAGACACAGGCACTGGAGATTAGAATCAGACAGGGTGCAAGAGACGGGAATGAGACACGGGCAGGAGACTGGAATCAGACATGGGCACTGGAGATTAGAATCAGACAGGGTGCAGGAGACTGGAATCAGGCAGGGTGCAAGAGACCGGAATGAGACACGGGCAGGAGAATGGAATCGGACAGGGCACAGCAGACTGGAATCAGAAAGGGTGCAGGAGACTGGAATCAGACAAGGTGCAGGAGATTGGAATCAGACAGGGGATAGGAGACTGGAACCAGACAGGGGCCAGGAGACTGGAATCAGACAGGGAGCAAGAGACTGGAATCAGACAGGGGCGGCAGACTGGAATCAGACAGGGCGCAGGAGACTGGAATCAGATAGGGTGCAGAAGTCTGGAATCAGAGAGGGGCACAGGAGACTGGAATCAGACAGGGGCCAGGAGAATGGAATCAGACAGGGGCAGGAGTCTGAAATCAAAGAGGGCACAGTAGACTGGAATCAGAGAGGTGAACAAGTGACTGGAATCAGACAGGGGCCAGGAGATTGGGAGACTGGAATCAGACAGGGGCAGTAGACTGGAATCAGACAGGGGCAAGAGAGTGGAATCAGACAGGGGCAGGAGACTGGAATCAGAGAGGGGCAAGAGACTGGAATCAGACATGGGTACTGGAGACTGGAATCAGACGGGACAGGAGACGGGATTCAGACACGGGCAGCCGACTGTAATCAGTCAGTGGCACAGAAGACTGGAATCAGACAGTAGACAGCAGTCAGGCGAATGGAATCAGACTGCAGCCCGGGGAATGGAATCAGACAGGGGCCGGAGACGGCAATCAGACAGGGGCACAGGAGACTGGAATCAGACAGGGGCCAGGAGACTGGAATTAGACAGGGGCATAGAAGTCCGGAATCAGACAGGGGCCTGGACACTGGAATCAGACAGGGGACAGGAGACTGGAATCAGACAGGGTTCAGGAGATTGGAATCAGACAGGGAGCATGAGACGGCAATCAGGCTTGGGCCGGAGACTGGAGTCAAATAGGGCACAAGAGACTAGAATCAGACAGGGAGCAAGAGACTGGAATCAGACAGGGAGCAAGAGACTGGAATCAGATAGGGCGCAGCAGTCTGGAATCAGACACGGCGCTGGAGACGGGAATCAAAAAAGTCACAGGAGACTGGAATCAGACAGGGCGCAGGAGACTGGAATCAGACAGGGAGCAGGAAATTTGAATCAGACATGGGTCAAGTGACTGGAATCAGACAGGTGCCCAGGAGACTGGAATCAGACAGGATGCAGGAGATTGGAATCAGACAGGGGCCAGGAGACTGGAATCAGACACGGACAGGAGACTGGAATAAAATACGGGCCAGGAGACTGGATGCAGACAGGGGCAGGAGTCAAGAATCAGAGAGACTACAAGAGACTGGAATCCAACAGGGGCCAGAGACAGGAAGCAGACAGGGCCCAAGAGGCTGGAATCAGACAGGGAGCAAGAGACTGGAATCAGACAGGGCACAGGAGTCTGGAACCTGACACGGTGCTGGAGACTGGAATCAAAAAAGTCGTAGGAGACTGGAATCAGACAGAGCGCAGGAGTCTGGAATCTGACACGGTGCTGGAGACTGGAATCAAAAAAGTCGCAGGAGACTGGAATCAGACAGGGTGCAGGAGTCTGGAATCAGACAGGGGCACAGAAGACGCGAATCAGACAGGGGCACAGCAGATGGGAATCAGACAGGGGCTTGGACACTGGAATCAGACAGGGGCCTGGACACTGGAATCAGACAGGGGCCAGGAGACTGGAATCAGACAAGAGTCAGGAGACTGGAATCAAACAGGGCGCAGGAGTCTGGAATCAGACAGGGGCACAAAAGACTGGAAACAGACAGGGAACAGGAGTCTGGAATTAGACAGCAGCCAAGAGACCGCAATCAGACAGGGCACAGGAGACTGGAATCAGACAGAGAGCAAGAGACTGGAATCAGACAAGGCGCAGGAGACTGGAATCAAACACAGGCACAGGAGACTGGAATCAGACAGGGGCACAGGAGACGGGTCTCAGACAGGGGCACAGGAGACTGGAATCAGACAGAGAGCAAGAGACTAGAATCTGACAGGGCGCAGGAAACTGGAATCAAACACAGGCACAGGAGACTGGAATCATACAGGGGCACAGGAGACTGGAATCAGTCAGCCGTCAGGAGACTGTAATCAGACAGTAAACAGTAGACTGGAATCAGACAGGGGCACTGGAGACTGGAATCAAACACAGGCACAGGAGACTGGAATCAGACAGGGGCACAGGAGACTGGAATCAAACAGGGCACAGGAGACTGGAATCATACACGGGCAGGAGACTGGAATCAGTCAGGGCATAGGAGACATGAATCAGACAGGGAGCATGAGACTGGAATCAGATAGGGCGCAGCAGTCTGGAATCAGACATGGTGCTGAAGACTGGAATCAAAAAAGTCGCAGGAGACTGGAATCAGACAGGGCGCAGGAGTCTGGAATCAGACAGGGCGCAGGAGACTGGGATCAGACAGGGCGCAGGAGACTGGAATCAGACACGGGCAGGAGACTGGAATCAGAAACTGGAAGGAGAATAAAATCAGACAGGGCACAGGAGACTGGAATCAGACAGGGGCAGGAGACTGGAATCAGACAGGGCACAGGAGAGAGGATTTAGACAGGGGCAGTAGACTGGAATCAGACACGGGCAGGAGACTGGAATCAGAAACTGGCAAGAGAATGAAATCAGACAGGGGCAGGAGTCTGAAATCAAAGAGGGCACAGGAGACTGGAATCAGAGAGGGGCACAGGAGACTGGAATCAGACAGTGACCAGGAGATTGGAATCAGACAGGGGCCAGGAGACTGGAATCAGACAGGGAGCAGGAGTCTGGAATTAGACAGGGGACAAGAGACCGCAATCAGACAGGGCACAGGAGACTGGAATCAGACAGAGAGCAAGAGACTGGAATCAGACAGGGCGCAGGAGACTGGAATCAGACAGGGTGCAGGAGACTGGAATCAGACAGGGTGCAAGAGACTGTAATCAGACAGGGACCAGGACACCGGAATCAGACAGGGGCTAGGAGACTGCAATCAGATAGGGGCACAGGAGACGGGTATCAGACAGGGGCACAGGAGACTGGAATCAGTCAGCGGTCAGGAGACTGTAATCAGACAGTAAACAGTAGACTGGAATCATACAGGGGCACCGGAGACTGGAATCAACACAGTCACAGGAGACTGGTATCAGACAGGGGCACAGGAGACTGGAATCAAACAGGGTGCAGGAGACTGGAATCATACACGGGCAGTAGACTGGAATCAGACAGGGCATAGGAGACATGAATCAGACACGGGCAGGAGACTGGAACCAGACATGGGCACTGGAGATTAGAATCAGACAGGGTGTAGGAGACTGGAATCAGACAGGGTGCAAGAGACGGGAATGAGACACGGGCAGGAGGATGGAATCGGACAGGGCACAGCAGACTGGAATCAGAAAGGGAGCAGGAGACTGGAATCAGACAGTGCGCAGGAGACTGGAATCAGACACGGGCAGGAGACTGGAATCAGAAACTGGCAGGAGAATAAAATCAGACAGGGCACTGGAGACAGGAATCAGACAGGGGCAGGAGACTGGAATCAGACAGGGCACAGGAGACAGGAATTAGACAGGGGCAGTAGACTGGAATCAGACACGCGCAGGAGACTGGAATCAGAAACTGGCAGGAGAATGGAATCAGACAGGGGCAGGGGTCTGAAATCAAAGAGGGCACAGGAGACTGGAATCAGAGAGGGGCACAGGAGAATGGAATCAGACAGGGGCCAGGAGATTGGAATCAGACAAGAGCCAGGAGACTGGAATCAAACAGGGCGCAGGAGTCTGGAATCAGACAGGGGCACAAAAGACTCGAAACAGACAGGGCTCAGGAGTCTGTAATCAGACAGGGCGCAGGAGACTTTTATCAGACACGGGCAGGAGACTGGAATCAGAAACTGGCAGAGAAATGGAATCAGACAGGGCACAGGAGAATTGGATCAGACACGGGCAGGAGACTGGAATCGGAAACTGGCAGGAGAATAAAATCAGACAGGGCACTGGAGACAGGAATCAGACAGGGGCAGGAGACTGGAATCAGACACGGGCAGGAGACTGGAATCAGACACGGGCAGGAGACTGGAATCAGAAACTGGCAAGAGAATGAAATCTGACAGGGGCAGGAGTCTGAAATCAAAGAGGGCACAGGACACTGGAATCAGACAGGGGCCCGGAGACTGTAATCAGATAGGGGCACAGGAGATGGGTATCAGACAGGGCGCAGGAGACTGGAATCAGACAGTAGCCAGGAGATTGGAATCAGACAGGGGCCAAGAGACTGGAATCAGACAGGGAGCAGGAGTCTGGAATTAGACAGGGGCCAAGAGACCGCAATCAGACAGGGCACAGGAGACTGGAATCAGACAGAGAGCAAGAGACTGGAATCAGACAGTGCGCAGGAGACTGGAATCAGACAGGGTGCAGGAGACTAGAATCAGACAGGGTGCAAGAGACTGGAATCAGACAGGTACCAGGACACTGGAATCAGACAGGGGCCAGGAGACTGCAATCAGATAGGGGCACAGGAGATGGGTATCAGACAGGGGCACAGGAGACTGGAATCAGTCAGCTGTCAGGAGACTGTAATCAGACAGTAAACAGAAGACTAGAATCAGACAGGGGCACCTGAGACTGGAATCAAACACAGGCACAGGAGACTGGAATCAGACAGGGGCACAGGAGACTGGAATCAAACAGGGCGCAGGAGACTGGAATCCTACACGGGCAGGAGACTGGAATCAGTCAGGGCATAGGAGACATGAATCAGACAGGGGCAGGAGACTGGATTCAGACATGGGCACAGGAGATTAGAATCAGACAGGGTTCAGGAGACTGGAATCAGACAGGGTGCAAGAGACGGGAATGAGACACGGGCAGCAGACTGGAATTGGACAGGGCACAGCAGACTGGAATCAGAAAGGGCGCAGGAGACTGGAATCAGACAGGGTGCAGGAGACTGGAACCAGACAGGGGCCAGGAGACTGGAATCAGACAGGGAGAAAGAGACTGGAATCAGACAGTGGCAGCAGACTGGAATCAGACAGGGCGCAGGAGACTGCAATCAGACAGGGTGCAGGAGTCTGGAATCAGAGAGGGGCTCAGGAGACTGGAATCAGACAGGGGCCAGGAGAATGGAATCAGACAGGGGCAGGAGTCTGAAATCAAAGAGGGCACAGTAGACTGGAATCAGAGAGGGGAACAAGAGACTGGAATCAGACAGGGGCCAGGAGATTGGGAGACTGGAATTAGACAGGGGCAGTAGAATGGAATCAGACAGGGGCAAGAGAGTGGAATCAGACAGGGGCAGGAGACTGGAATCAGAGAGGGGCAAGAAACTGGAATCAGAAAGGGGTACTGGAGACTGGAATGAGGCAGGGGACAGGAGACTGGAATCAGACACGGGCAGGCGACTGTAATCAGTCAGTGGCACAGAAGACTGGAATCAGACAATAGACAGCAGTCAGGAGAATGGAATCAGACTGCAGCCAGGGGAATGGAATCAGACAGGGGCCGGAGACGGCAATCAGACAGGGGCACAGGAGACTGGAATGAGACAGGGGCCAGGAGATTGGAATCAGACAGGGGAACAGAAGACGGGAATCAGACAGGGGCACAGGAGATGGGAATCAGACAGGGGCCTGGACACTGGAAACAGACAGGGGACAGGAGACTGGAATCAGACAGGGTACAGCAGACTGGAATCAGACAGGGAGCAAGAGACGGCAATCAGGCTTGGGCCGGAGACTGGAATCAAACAGGGCACAAGAGACTGGAATCAGACAGGGAGCAAGAGACTGGAATCAGACAGGGAGCAAGAGACTGGAATCAGATAGGGCGCAGCAGTCTGGAATCAGACACGGCGCTGGAGACGGGAATCAAAAAAGTCACAGGAGACTGGAATCAGACAGGGTGCAGGAGACTGGAATCAGACAAGAGCCAGGAGACTGGAATCAAACAGGGCGCTGGATTCTGGAATCAGACAGAGGCACAAAAGACAGGAAACAGACAATGCTCAGGAGTCTGTAATCAGACAGGATGCAGGAGACTTTAATCAGCCACGGGCAGGAGACTGGAATCAGAAACTGACAGAGGAATTGAATCAGACAGGGCACAGGAGAATTGGATCAGACAAGGCGCAGGAGACTGGAATCAGACAAGAGCCAGGAGACTGGAATCAGACACGGGCAAGAGACTGGAATCAGAAACTGGAAGGAGAATAAAATCAGACAGGGCACAGGAGACTGGAATCAGACAGGGGCCGGAGATTGGAATCAGACGGGGCAGGAGACAGGAAGCAGACAGGGGCACTGGAGACAGGAATCAGACAGGGGCAGGAGACTGGAATCAGACAGGGCACAGTAGACAGGAATTAGACAGGGGCAGGAGACTGGAATCAGACACGGGCAGGAGACTGGAATCAGAAACAGGCAAGAGAATGAAATCAGACAGAGGCAGGAATCTGAAATCAAAGAGGGCACAGGAGACTGGAATCAGAGAGGAGCGCAGGAGACTGGAATCAGACAGTGGCCAGGAGATTGGAATCAGACAGGGGCCAGGAGACTGGAATCAGACAGGGAGCAGGAGTCTGCAATTAGACAGGGGCCAAGAGACCGCAATCAAACAGGGCACAGGAGACTGGAATCAGACAGGAAGCAGGAGACTGGAATCAGACAGGGTGCAGGAGACTGGAATCAGACAGGGTGCAAGAGACTGGAATCAGACAGGGACCAGGACACTGGAATCAGACAGGGGTCCGGAGACTGCAATCAGATAGGGGCACAGGAGACGGGTATCAGACAGGGTGCAGGAGACTGGAATCAGAAAGGGTGCAGAAGAGCGGAATCAGACACGGGCAGGAGACGGGAATAAAACACGGGCCAGGAGACTGGAAGCAGACAGGGGCAGGAGACAAGAATCAGACAGACTACAAGAGACTGGAATCCAACAGGGTCCAGAGACAGGAATCAGACCGGGCCCAAGAGGCTGGAATCAGACAGGGAGCAAGAGAATAGAATCAGACAGGGCACAGGAGTCTGGAACCTGACACGGTGCTGGAGACTGGAATCAAAAAAGTCGCAGGAGACTGGAATCAGATAGGACGCAGGCATCTGGAACCAGACAGGGGCACAGAAGATGCGAATCAGACAGGGGCACAGCAGATGGGAATCAGACACGGGCCTGGACACTGGAATCAGACAGGGGCCAGGAGACTGTAATCAGACAGGAGCCAGGAGAATGGAATCAAACAGGGCGCAGGAGTCTGGAATCAGACAGGGGCACAAAAGACTGGAAACAGACAGGGCTCAGGAGTCTGTAATCAGACAGGGCGCAGGAGACTTTAATCAGACACAAGCAGGAGACTGGAATCAGAAACTGGCAGAGGAATGTAATCAGACAGGGCACAGGAGAATTGGATCAGACAGGGCGCAGGAGACTGGAATCAGACAGGGTGCAGGAGACTGGAATCAGACACGGGCAGGAGACTGGAATCAGAAACTGGCAGGAGAATAAAATCAGACAGGGCACAGGAGACTGGAATCAGACAGGGGCAGGAGATTGGAATCAGACGGGGCGGGAGACTGGAATCAGACACGGACAGGAGACTGGAATAAAATACAGGCCAGGAGACTGGAATCAGACAGGGGCAGGAGACAAGAATCAGACAGACTACAAGAGACTGGAATCCAACAGGGGTCAGAGACAGGAATCAGACAGAGCCCAAGAGGCTGGAATCAGACAGGAAGCAAGAGACTGGAATCAGACAGGGCACAGGAGTCTGGAACTTGACACGGTGCTGGAGACTGGAATCAAAAAAGTCGCAGGAGACTGGAATCAGACAGAGCTCAGGAGTCTGGAATCAGACGGGCACTGAAGACGCGAATCAGACAGGGGCACAGCAGATGGGAATCAGACAGGGGCTTGGACACTGAAATCAGACAGGGGCCTGGACACTGGAATCAGACAGGGGCCAGGAGACTGGAATCAGACAGGGAGCAGGAGTCTGCAATTAGACAGGGGCTAGGAGACTGCAGTCAGAAAGGGAGCAGGAGACTGGAATTAGACACGGGCAGGAGACTGGAATCAACACAGGCACAGGAGACTGGTATCAGACAGGGGCACAGGAGACTGGAATCAAACAGGGTGCAGGAGACTGGAATCATACACGGGCAGGAGACTGGAATCAGACAGGGCATAGGAGACATGAATCAGACACGGGCAGGAGACTGGAATCAGACATGGGCACTGGAGATTAGAATCAGACAGGGTGCAGGAGACTGGAATCAGACAGGGTGCAAGAGAAGGGAATGAGACACGGGCAGGAGAATGGAATCGGACAGGGCAAAGCAGACTGGATCAGAAAGGGAGCAGGAGACTGGAATCAGACAGTGCGCAGGAGACTGGAATCAGACAGGGGCAGGAGACTGGAATCAGAAACTGGCAGGAGAATAAAATCAGACAGGGCACTGGAGACAGGAATCAGACAGGGGCAGGAGACTGGAATCAGACAGGGCACAGGAGACAGGAATTAGACAGGGGCAGTAGACTGGAATCAGACACGGGCAGGAGACTGGAATCAGAAACTGGCAGGAGAATGGAATCAGACAGGGGCAGGAGTCTGAAATCAAAGAGGGCACAGTTGACTGGAATCAGAGAGGGGAACAAGAGACTGGAATCAGACAGGGGCCAGGAGATTGGGAGACTGGAATCAGACAGGGGCAGTAGACTGGAATCAGACAGGGGCAAGAGAGTGGAATCAGACAGGGGCAGGAGACTGGAATCAGAGAGGGGCAAGAGACTGGAATCAGACAGGGGTACTGGAGACTGGAATCAGACAGGGGACAGGAGACTGGAATCAGACACGGGCAGTCGACTGCAATCAGTCAGTGGCACAGAAGACTGGAATCAGACAATAGACAGCAGTCAGGAGAATGGAATCAGACTGCAGCCAGGGGAATGGAATCAGACAGGGGCCGGAGACGGCAATCAGACAGGGGCACAGGAGACTGGAATCAGACAGGGGCCAGGAGACTGGAATCAGACAGGGTACAGGAGACTGTAATCAGACAGGGAGCATGAGACGGCAATCAGGCTTGGGCCGGAGACTGGAATCAAACAGGGCACAAGAGTCTGGAATCAGACAGGGAGCAAGAGACTGGAATCAGACGGGGAGCAAGAGACTGGAATCAGATAGGGCGCAGCAGTCTGGAATCAGACACGGCGCTGGAGACGGGAATCAAAAAAGTCACAGGAGACTGGAATCAGACAGGGCGCAGGAGACTGGAATCAGAAAGGGTGCAGAAGAGTGGAATCAGACACGGGCAGGAGACTGGAATAAAACACGGGCCAGGAGACTGGAATCAGACAGGGCATGGGAGACTGGAATCAGACAGGGCACAGCAGACTGCAATCAGACAGGGCACAGGAGACTGGAATCAAACAAGGAGCAAGAGACTGGAATCAGATAGGGCGCAGCGGTCTGGAATCAGACACGGCGCTGGAGACGGGAATCAAAAAAGTCACAGGAGACTAGAATCAGACAGGGCATAGGAGACATGAATCAGACACGGGCAGGAGACTGGAACCAGACATGGGCACTGGAGATTAGAATCAGACAGGGTGTAGGAGACTGGAATCAGACAGGGTGCAAGAGACGGGAATGAGACACGGGCAGGAGAATGGAATCGGACAGGGCAAAGCAGACTGGATCAGAAAGGGAGAAGGAGACTGGAATCAGACAGTGCGCAGGAGACTGGAATCAGACAGGGGCAGGCGACTGGAATCAGACAGGGCACAGGAGACAGGAATTAGACAGGGGCAGGAGACTGGAATCAGACACGGGCAGGAGACTGGAATCAGAAACTGGCAGGAGAATGGAATCAGACAGGGGCAGGAGTCTGAAATCAAAGAGGGCACAGGAGACTGGATTCAGACAGGGGCCAGGAGACTGGAATCAGACAGGGAGCAGGAGTCTGGAATTAGACAGGGGCCAAGAGACCGCAATCAGACAGGGCACAGGAGACTGGAATCAGACAGAGAGCAAGAGACTGGAATCAGACAGTGCGCAGGAGACTGGAATCAGACAGGGTGTAGGAGACTAGAATCAGACAGGGTGCAAGAGACTGGAATCAGACAGGGACCAGGACACTGGAATCAGACAGAGGCCAGGAGACTGCAATCAGATAGGGGCACAGGAGATGGGTATCAGACAGGGGCACAGGAGACTGGAATCAGTCAGCGGTCAGGAGACTGTAATCAGACAGTAAACAGTAGACTGGAATCAGACAGGGGCACCGGAGACTGGAATCAAACACAGGCACAGGAGACTGGAATCAGACAGGGGCACAGGAGACTGGAATCAAACAGGGCGCAGGAGACTGGTATCCTACACGGGCCGGAAACTGGAATCAGTCAGGGCATAGGAGACATGAACCAGACAGGGGCAGGAGACTGGAATCAGACATGGGCACAAGAGATTAGAATCAGACAGGGTTCAGGAGACTGGAATCAGACAGGGTGCAAGAGACGGGAATGAGACACGGGCAGGAGACTGGAATTGGACAGGGCACAGCAGACTGGAATCAGAAAGGGCGCAGGAGACTGGAATCAGACAGGGTGCAGGAGACTGGAATCAGACAGGGGATAGGAGACTGGAACCAGACCGGGGCCAGGAGACTGGAATCAGATAGGGAGCAAGAGACTGGAATCAGACAGGGGCAGCAGACTGGATTCAGACAGGGCGCAGGAGACTGGAATCAGACAGGGTGCAGAAGTCTGGAATCAGAGAGGGGCACAGGAGACTGGAATCAGACAGGGGCCAGGAGAATGGAATCAGACAGGGGCAGGAGTTTGAAATCAAAGAGGGCACAGTTGACTGGAATCAGAGAGGGGAACAAGAGACTGGAATCAGACAGGGGCCAGGAGATTGGGAGACTGGAATCAGACAGGGGCAGTAGACTGGAATCAGACAGGGGCAAGAGAGTGGAATCAGACAGGGGCAGGAGACTGGAATCAGAGAGGGGCAAGAGACTGGAATCAGACAGGGGTACTGGAGACTGGAATCAGACAGGGGACAGGAGACTGGAATCAGACACGGGCAGTCGACTGCAATCAGTCAGTGGCACAGAAGACTGGAATCAGACAATAGACAGCAGTCAGGAGAATGGAATCAGACTGCAGCCAGGGGAATGGAATCAGACAGGGGCCGGAGACGGCAATCAGACAGGGGCACAGGAGACTGGAATCAGACAGGGGCCAGGAGACTGGAATCAGACAGGGGACAGGAGACTGCAATCAGACAGGGTACAGGAGACTGGAATCAGACAGGGAGCATGAGACGGCAATCAGGCTTGGGCCGGAGACTGGAATCAAACAGGGCACAAGAGTCTGGAATCAGACAGGGAGCAAGAGACTGGAATCAGATGGGGAGCAAGAGACTGGAATCAGATAGGGCGCAGCAGTCTGGAATCAGACACGGCGCTGGAGACGGGAATCAAAAAAGTCACAGGAGACTAGAATCAGACAGGGCACAGGAGAGTGGAATCAGACAGGGAGCAGGAAATTTGAATCAGACATGGGTCAAGTGACTGGAATCAGACAGGGGCCCAGGAGACTGGAATCAGACAGGGTGCAGGAGACTGGAATCAGAAAGGGTGCAGAAGAGTGGAATCAGACACGGGCAGGAGACTGGAATAAAACACGGGCCAGGAGACTGGAAGCAGACAGGGGCAGGAGACAAGAATCAGACAGACTACATGAGACTGGAATCCAACAGGGGCCAGAGACAGGAATCAGACAGGGCCCAAGAGGCTGGAATCAGACAGGGAGCAAGAGACTGGAATCAGACAGGGCACAGGAGTCTGGAATCAAGCAGGGGCACAGAAGACGCGAATCAGACAGGGGCACAGCAGATGGGAATCAGACAGGGGCCTGGACACTGGAATCAGACAGGGGCCAGGAGATTGGAATCAGACAGGAGCCAGGAGACTGGAAACAGACAGGTCTCAGGAGTCTGTAATCAGACAGGGCGCAGGAGACTTTAATCAGACACAAGCAGGAGACTGGAATCAGAAACTGGCAGAGGAATGTAATCAGACAGGGGCAGGAGATTGGAATCAGACGGGGCGGGAGACTGGAATCAGACAAGGGCACTGGAGACAGGAATCAGACAGGGGCAGGAGATGGAATCAGACAGGGCACAGGAGACAGGAATTAGACAGGGGCAGGAGACTGGAGACTGAAATCAGACAGGGCACAGGAGACAGGAATTAGACAGGGGCAGGAGACTGGAATCAGACAGGGAAAGGAGACTGGAATCCGTCGGGCACAGGAGACTGGAATCAGACAGGGGCCAGGAGACTGGAATCAGACAGGGAAAGGAGACTGGAATCCGTCGGGCACAGGAGACTGGAATCAGACAGGGGCCAGGAGATTGGGAGACTGGAATCAGACAGGGGCAGTAGACTGGAATCAGACAGGGGCAAGAGAGTGGAATCAGACAGGGGCAGGAGACTGGAATCAGAGAGGGGCAAGAGACTGGAATCAGACAGGGGTACTGGAGACTGGAATCAGACAGGGGACAGGAGACTGGAATCAGACACGGGCAGTCGACTGCAATCAGTCAGTGGCACAGAAGACTGGAATCAGACAATAGACAGCAGTCAGGAGAATGGAATCAGACTGCAGCCAGGGGAATGGAATCAGACAGGGGCCGGAGACGGCAATCAGACAGGGGCACAGGAGACTGGAATCAGACAGGGGCCAGGAGACTGGAATCAGACAGGGTTCAGGAGACTGTAATCAGACAGGGAGCATGAGACGGCAATCAGGCTTGGGCCGGAGACTGGAATCAAACAGGGCACAAGAGTCTGGAATCAGACAGGGAGCAAGAGACTGGAATCAGACGGGGAGCAAGAGACTGGAATCAGATAGGGCGCAGCAGTCTGGAATCAGACACGGCGCTGGAGACGGGAATCAAAAAAGTCACAGGAGACTGGAATCAGACAGGGCGCAGGAGACTGAAATCAGAAAGGGTGCAGAAGAGTGGAATCAGACACGGGCAGGAGACTGGAATAAAACACGGGCCAGGAGACTGGAATCAGACAGGGCATGGAAGACTGGAATCAGACAGGGCACAGCAGACTGCAATCAGACAGGGCACAGGAGACTGGAATCAAACAAGGAGCAAGAGACTGGAATCAGATAGGGCGCAGCGGTCTGGAATCAGACACGGCGCTGGAGACGGGAATCAAAAAAGTCACAGGAGACTAGAATCAGACAGGGCATAGGAGACATGAATCAGACACGGGCAGGAGACTGGAATCAGACATGGGCACTGGAGATTAGAATCAGACAGGGTGCAGGAGACTGGAATCAGACAGGGTACAAGAGACGGGAATGAGACACGGGCAGGAGAATGGAATCGGACAGGGCAAAGCAGACTGGATCAGAAAGGGAGAAGGAGACTGGAATCAGACAGTGCGCAGGAGACTGGAATCAGACAGGGGCAGGAGACTGGAATCAGACAGGGCACAGGAGACAGGAATTAGACAGGGGCAGTAGACTGGAATCAGACACGGGCAGGAGACTGGAATCAGAAACTGGCAGGAGAATGGAATCAGACAGGGGCAGGAGTCTGAAATCAAAGAGGGCACAGGAGACTGGAATCAGAGAGGGGCACAGGAGACTGGATTCAGACAGGGGCCAGGAGATTGGAATCAGACAGGGGCCAGGAGACTGGAATCAGACAGGGCACAGGAGACTGGAATCAGACAGGGGCAGGAGATTGGAATCAGACCGGGTGGGAGACTAGAATCAGACAGGGGCACTTGAGACAGGAATCAGACAGGGGAAAGGAGACTGGAATCAGAGAGGTCACAGGAACGTGGAATCAGACAGATCACAGGAGAATGGAATCAAACAAGTGCCAGGAGACTGGAATCAGACAGGGGCAGGAGACTGGAATAAGACAGAGTACAAGAGACTGGAATCAGACAGGCAGCAAGAGACTGCAATCAGGCTGGGGCCGGAGACTGGAATCAGACAGGGCACAAGAGACTGGAATCAGACTGGGAGCAAGAGACTGGAATCAGACAGGGCACAGGAGACTGGAATCAGTCAGGGAGCAAGAGACTGGAATCAGACAGGGCGCAGGAGTCTGGAATCAGACACGGCGCTGCAGACTGGAATCAACAAAGTCACAGGAGACTGGAATCAGACAGGGTGCAGGAATCTGGAATCAGACAGGGGCACAGGAGACTGGAATCAGACAGGGTGCAGGAATCTGGAATCAGACAGGGGCACAGGAGACTGGAATCAAACAGGGCGCAGGAGTCTGGAATCAGACAGGGCGCAGGAGACCATAATAAGACTCGGTGCAGGAGACTGGAATCAGATAGGGGTAGGAGTCTGGAATCAGAAAGGGGCACAGGAGACTGGAATCAGACAGGGGACCAGGTGACTGGAATCAGTTAGGGCCACAGGAGACTGGAATCAGACACGGGCACAGGAGACTTGAATCAGACAGGGGCACAGGAGACTGGAATCAGAAAGGGTACAGGAGACTGGAATCAGACAGGGAGCAGGAGACTGGAATCAGAAAGGGCGCAGGAGTCTGGAATCTGACATGGTGCTGGAAACTGGAATCAAAAAAGTCGCAGGAGACTGGAATCAGACAGGCGCAGTAGTCTGAAATCAGACAGGCGCACAGCAGATGGAAATCGGACAGGGGCTTGGACACTGGAATCAGACAGGGGTCTATACACTGGAATCAGACAGGGGCCAGGAGACTGGAATCAGACAGGGGCACAGAAGACGCGAATCAGACAGGGGCACAGCAGATGGGAATCAGACAGGGGCTTGGACACTGGAATCAGACAGGGGCCTGGACACTGCAATCAGACAGGGGCCAGGAGACTGGAATCAGACAAGAGCCAGGAGACTGGAATCAAACAGGGCGCAGGAGTCTGGAATCAGACAGGGGCACAAAAGACTGGAAACAGGGCTCAGGAGTCTGTAATCAGACAGGGCGCAGGAGACTTTAATCAGGCACGGGCAGGAGACTGGAATCAGAAACTGGCAGAGGAATGGAATCAGACAGGGCACAGGAGAATTGGATCAGACAGGGCGCAGGAGACTGGAATCAGACAGGGTGCAGGAGACTGGAATCAGACACGGGCAGAAGACTGGAATCAGAAACTGGTAGGAGAATAAAATCAGACAGGGCACAGGAGACTGGAATCAGACAGGGGCAGGAGATTGGAATCAGACGGGGTGGGAGACTGGAATCAGACAGGGGCACTGGAGACAGGAATCAGACAGGGGCAGGAGACTGGAATCAGACCGGGCACAGGAGACAGGAATTAGACAGGGGCAGGAGACTGGAATCAGACAGGGCACAGGAGACAGGAATTAGGCAGGGGCAGGAGACTGGAATCAGACACGGGCAGGAGACTGGAATCAGAAACTGGCAGGAGAATGGAATCAGACAGGGCACAGGAGACTGGAGTCGGACAGGGGCCAGGAGACTGGATTCAGACAGGGGCACTGGTGACTGGAATCAGTCAGTGGCACAGGAGACTGGAATCAGACAGGGCGCAGGAGACTGGAATCAGAAACTGGCAGGAGAATGGAATCAGACAGGGCACAGGAGACTGGAGTCAGACAGGGGCAGGAGACTGGAATCAGACAGGGGCAGGAGAATGGAATCCGTCGGGGCACAGGAGACTGCAATCAGACAGGAGCCAGGAGAATGCAATCGGACAGGGTCAGGAGAGTGGAATCAGACAGGGCACAGGAGACTGGAATCAGACAGGGGCAGGAGACTGGACTCAGACAGGGGCAGGCGACTGAATCAGTCAGTGGCAAAGGAGACTGGAATCAGACAGCAGCCAGGGGAATGGAATCAGACAGGGTGCAGGAGACTGGAATCAGACAGGGGCAGGAGACTGGAATCAGACACGGGCAGGAGACTGGCATCAGAAACTGGCAGGAGAATGGAATCAGACAGGGGCCAGGAGACTGGAATCAGACAGGGGCACAGAAGACGCGAATCAGACAGGGGCACAGCAGATGGGAATCAGACAGGGGCTTGGACACTGGAATCAGACAGGGGCCTGGACACTGGAATCAGACAGGGGCCAGGAGACTGGAATCAGACAAGAGCCAGGAGACTGGAATCAAACAGGGCGCAGGAGTCTGGAATCAGACAGGGGCACAAAAGACTGGAAACAGGGCTCAGGAGTCTGTAATCAGACAGGGCGCAGGAGACTTTAATCAGGCACGGGCAGGAGACTGGAATCAGAAACTGGCAGAGGAATGGAATCAGACAGGGCACAGGAGAATTGGATCAGACAGGGCGCAGGAGACTGGAATCAGACAGGGTGCTGGAGACTGGAATCAGACACGGGCAGAAGACTGGAATCAGAAACTGGTAGGAGAATAAAATCAGACAGGGCACAGGAGACTGGAATCAGACAGGGGCAAGAGATTGGAATCAGACGGGGTGGGAGACTGGAATCAGACAGGGGCACTGGAGACAGGAATCAGACAGGGGCAGGAGACTGGAATCAGACAGGGCACAGGAGACAGGAATTAGACAGGGGCAGGAGACTGGAATCAGACAGGGCACAGGAGACAGGAATTAGGCAGGGGCAGGAGACAGGAATCAGACACGGGCAGGAGACTGGAATCAGAAACTGGCAGGAGAATGGAATCTGACAGGGCACAGGAGACTGGAGTCGGACAGGGGCCAGGAGACTGGATTCAGACAGGGGCACTGGTGACTGGAATCAGTCAGTGGCACAGGAGACTGGAATCAGACAGGGCGCAGGAGACTGGAATCAGAAACTGGCAGGAGAATGGAATCAGACAGGGCACAGGAGACTGGAGTCAGACAGGGGCAGGAGACTGGAATCAGACAGGGGCAGGAGAATGGAATCCGTCGGGGCACAGGAGACTGCAATCAGACAGGAGCCAGGAGAATGCAATCGGACAGGGTCAGGAGAGTGGAATCAGACAGGGCACAGGAGACTGGAATCAGACAGGGGCAGGAGACTGGACTCAGACAGGGGCAGGCGACTGGAATCAGTCAGTGGCAAAGGAGACTGGAATCAGACAGCAGCCAGGGGAATGGAATCAGACAGGGTGCAGGAGACTGGAATCAGACAGGGGCAGGAGACTGGAATCAGACACGGGCAGGAGACTGGCATCAGAAACTGGCAGGAGAATGGAATCAGACAGGGAACAGGAGACTGGAGTCAGACAGAGGCAGGAGACTGGAATCCGACGGGGCACAGGAGACTGCAATCAGACAGGAGCCAGGGGAATGCAATCGGACAGGGTCATGAGTGTGGAATCAGACAGGGCACAGGAGACTGGAATCAGACAGGGGCAGGAGATTGGGATCAGAGAGGGGCAAGAGACTGGAATCAGACAGGGTGCAGGAGACTTGGATCAGACAGGGCGCAGGAGACAGTAGTCAGACAGGGGCCAGGAGACTGGAATCAGACAGGAGCCAGGAGACCGGAATCAGACAGGGAGCTGGAGTCTGGAATTAGTCAGTGGCCAGGAGACTGCAATCAGACAGGGCAGAGGAGACTGGAATCAGAAACTAGCAGGAGAATGGAATCAGACAGGGCACAGGAGACTGGAGTCAGACAGGGGCCAGGAGACTGGAATCAGACAGGGGCAGGAGAATGGAATCCGTCGGGGCACAGGAGACTGCAATCAGACAGGAGCCAGGAGAATGCAATCGGACAGGGTCAGGAGAGTGGAATCAGACAGGGCACAGGAGACTGGAATCAGACAAGGGCAGGAGATTGGAATCAGACAGGGGCAGGAGACTGGACTCAGACAGGGGCAGGCGACTGGAATCAGTCAGTGGCAAAGGAGACTGGAATCAGACAGGAGCCAGGGGAATGGAATCAGACAGGGTGCCGGAGACTGGAATCAGAAAGTGTGCAGGAGACTGGAATCAGACAGGGGCAGGAGACTGGAATAAAACACGGGCCAGGAGACTGGAAGCAGACAGCGGCAGGAGACAAGAATCAGACAGACTACAAGAGACTGGAATCCAACAGGGGCCAGAGACAGGAATCAGACAGGGCCCAAGAGGCTGGAATCAGACAGGGAGCAAGAGACTTGAATCACACAGGGCACAGGAGTCTGGAACCTGACACGGTGCTGGAGACTGGAATCAAAAAAGTCGCAGGAGACTGGAATCAGACAGGGCGCAGGAGTCTGGAATCAGACAGGGGCACAGAAGACGCGAATCAGAGAGGGGCACAGCAGATGGGAATCAGACAGGGGCCTGGACACTGGAATCAGACAGGGGCCAGGAGACTGGAATCAGACAAGAGCCAGGAGACTGGAATCAAACAGGGCGCAGGAGTCTGGAATCAGACAGGGCGCAGGAGACTTTAATCAGGCACGGGCAGGAGACTGGAATCAGAAACTGACAGAGGAATGGAATCAGACAGGGCACAGGAGAATTGGATCAGACAGGTCGCAGGAGAATGGAATCAGACGGTGCAGGAGACTGGAATCAGAAACTGGTAGGAGAATAAAATCAGACAGGGCACAGGAGACTGGAATCAGACAGGGGCAGGAGATTGGAATCAGACGTGGTGGGAGACTGGAATCAGACAGGGGCACTGGAGACAGGAATCAGACAGGGGCAGGAGACTGGAATCAGACAGGGCACAGGAGACAGGAATTAGACAGGGCTCAGGAGTCTGTAATCAGACAGGGCGCAGGAGACTTTAATCAGACACGGGCAGGAGACTGGAATCAGAAACTGGCAGAGGAATGTAATCAGACAGGGCACAGGAGAATTGGATCAGACAGGGCGCAGGAGCCTGGAATCAGACAGGGTGCTGGAGACTGGAATAAGAAAGAGTACAAGAGACTGGAATCAGACAGGCAGCAAGAGACTGCAATCAGGCTTGGGCCGGAGACTGGCATCAGACAGGGCACAAGAGACTGGAATCAGTCAGGGAGCAAAAGACTGGAATCAGACAGGGCGCAGGAGTCTGGAATTAGACACGGCGCTGCAGACTGGAATCAACAAAGTCACAGGAGACTGGAATCAGACAGGGTGCAGGAATCTGGAATCAGACAGGGGCACAGGAGACTGGAATCAAACAGGGCGCAGGAGTCTGGAATCAGACAGGGCGCAGGAGACCATAATCAGACTTGGTGCAGGAGACTGGAATCAGATAGGGTTAGGAATCTGGAATCAGAAAGGGGCACAGGGGACTGGAATCACACAGGGGCACAGGTGACTGGAATCAGTTAGGGCCACAGGAGACTGGAATCAGACACGGGCACAGGAGACTTGAATCAGACAGGGGCACAGGAGACTGGTATCAGAGAGGGGCCAGGAGACTGAAATCAGACAGGGGACAGGAGACTGGAATTAGACAGGGTACAGGAGTCTGGAATCTGACATGGTGCTGGAAACTGGAATCAAAAAAGTCACAGGAGACTGGAATCAGACAGGGCGCAGGAGTCTGAAATCAGACAGGGGCACAGAAGACGCGAATCAGACAGGGGCACAGCAGATGGGAATCGGACAGGGGCTTGGACACTGGAATCAGACAGGGGTCTATACACTGGAATCAGACAGGGGCCAGGAGACTGGAATCAGACAGGAGCCAAGAGACTGGAATGAAAGTGGGTGCAGGAGTCTGGAATCAGACAGGGGCACAGAAGTCTTGAAACAGACAGGGTTCAGGAGTCTGTAATCAGACAGGGCACAGGAGACTTTAATCAGACACGGGCAGGAGACTGGAATCAGAAACTGGCAGGAGAATGGAATCAGACAGGGCACAGGAGAATTGGATCAGACAGGGCGCACGAGACTGAAATCAGACAGGGCGCAAGAGACTGGAATCAGACACGGGCAGGAGACTGGAATGAGAAACTGGCAGGAGAATAAAATCAGACAGGGCACAGGAGACTGGAATCAGACAGGGGCAGGAGATTGGAATCAGACAGGGGCCGGAGACCGGAATCAGACAGGGGCACTGGAGACAGGAATCAGACAGGGGCAGGAGACTGGAATCAGACAGGGGCACAGGAGACATGAATCAGACAGGGGCAGGCGACTGGAATCAGACAGGGAGCAAGAGAATGCAATCAGGCTTGGGCCGGAGACTGGAATCAAACAGGGCACAAGAGACTGGAATCAGACAGGGCACAGGAGACTGAATCAGACAGGAGCCAAGAGACTGGAATGAAAGTGGGTGCAGGAGTCTGGAATCAGACAGGGGCACAGAAGTCTTGAAACAGACAGGGTTCAGGAGTCTGTAATCAGACAGGGCACAGGAGACTTTAATCAGACACGGGCAGGAGACTGGAATCAGAAACTGGCAGGAGAATGGAATCAGACAGGGCACAGGAGAATTGGATCAGACAGGGCGCACGAGACTGAAATCAGACAGGGCGCAAGAGACTGGAATCAGACACGGGCAGGAGACTGGAATGAGAAACTGGCAGGAGAATAAAATCAGACAGGGCACAGGAGACTGGAATCAGACAGGGGCAGGAGATTGGAATCAGACAGGGGCCGGAGACCAGAATCAGACAGGGGGCACTGGAGACAGGAATCAGACAGGGGCAGGAGACTGGAATCAGACAGGGGCACAGGAGACATGAATCAGACAGGGGCAGGCGACTGGAATCAGACAGGGAGCAAGAGAATGCAATCAGGCTTGGGCCGGAGACTGGAATCAAACAGGGCACAAGAGACTGGAATCAGACTAGGAGCAAGAGACTGGAATCAGACAAGGCGCTGGAGGTTTTAATCAAAAAAGTCACAGGAGACTGGAATCAGACAGGGCGCAGGAGTCTGGAATCAGACAGGGGCACAGAAGACTGGAATCAGACAGGGCGCAGGAGACTTGGATCAGACAGGGCGCAAGAAACAGTAATCATACAGGGCGTAGGAGACTGGAATCAGACAGGGCCACAGGAGACTATAATCAGACTGGGGCACAGGAGACATGAATCAGACAAGGGGACAGTAGACTGGAATCAGGCAGGGGCCAGGAGATTGAAATCAGCCAGGGGCCAGGAGACTGGAATCAGGCACATCACAGGAAAGTGGATTCAGACAGGTCACAGGAGAGTGGAATCAAACAGGGGCCAGGAGACTGGAATCAGACAGGGGCAGGAGACAGGAATCAGACAGAGTACAAGATACTGGAATCAGACAGCGAGCAAGAGACTGCAATCAGGCTTGGGCCAGAGACTGGAATCAGACAGGGCACAAGAGACTGGAATCAGACAGGGAGCAAGAGACTGGAATCAGACAGGGGCGCAGGAGACTTGGATCAGACAGGGTGCAGGAGACAGTAATCAGACAGGGCGCAGGAGTCTGGAATCAGACTGGGGCCCATGAGACTGGAATCAAACAGGGCCAGAGGAGACTGGAATCACAGAGGGCCAGAGGAGAGTGGAAAAGACAGGGGCACAGGCGACTGGAATCAGACAGGGGCAGGAGACAGGGATCAGACAGGGAGCAAGATACTGCAATCAGGCTGGGCCAGAGACTGTAATCAGACAGGGCACAAGAGACCGTAATCAGACAGGGAGCAAGAGACTGGAATCAGACAGGGCACAGGAGTCTGGAATCAGACACGGCATTGGAGACTGGATTCAGACACGGGCAGGAGACTGGAATCACAAACTGGCAGGAGAATGGAATCAGACAGGGCACAGGAGACTGGAGTCAGACAGGGGCAGGAGACTGGAATCAGACAGGGGCAGGAGCCTGGAATCCGTCGGGGCACAGGAGACTGCAATCAGACAGGAGCCAGGAGAATGCAATCGGACAGGGTCAGGAGAGTGGAATCAGACAGGGCACAGGAGACTAAAATCAGACAGGGGCAGGAGATTGGAATCAGACAGGGGCAGGAGACTGGACTCAGACAGGGGAAGGAAACTGGACTCAGACAGGGGCAGGCGACTGGAATCAGTCAGTGGCAAAGGAGACTGGAATCAGACAGGAGCCAGGGGAATGGAATCAGACGGGGCTGGAGACTGGAATCAGACAGGGGCAGGAGACTGCCATCTGACAGGGATCAGGAGACTGGAATCAGACAGGTGCAGGAGACTGAAATCAGATGGGGCACAGGATACTGGAATCAGACAGGGCAAAGGAGACTGGAATCAGACATGGGCAGGAGACTGGAATCAGAAACTGGCAGGAGAATGGAATTAGACAGGGCATAGCAGACTGGAATCGGACAGGGGCAGGCGACTGGAATCAGTCAGTGGCAAAGGAGACTGGAATCAGACAGGAGCCAGGGGAATGGAATCAGACGGGGCCTGGAGACTGGAATCAGACAGGGGCAGGAGACTGCCATCAGACAGGGATCAGTAGACTGGAATCAGACAGGTGCAGGAGACTGAAATCAGACAGGGCACAGGAGACTGGAATCAGACAGGGCACAGGAGACTGGAATGAGACAGGGGTACAGGAGACTGGAATCAGACAGGGGCAGTAAACTGGAATCAGACAGGGGCAAGAGACTGGAATCAGACAGGGGCACAGGAGACTGGAATCAGACA
This sequence comes from Mobula birostris, assembly GCF_030028105.1. Lineage (NCBI taxonomy): Eukaryota > Metazoa > Chordata > Chondrichthyes > Myliobatiformes > Myliobatidae > Mobula > Mobula birostris. The sequence continues at coordinate 59,845,107 of NC_092394.1, forward strand.
TGGGTAGGAGACTGGAATCAGAGAGGAGCAAGATACTGGAATCAGACAGGGGCAGGAGACTGGAATCAGAGAGGAGCAAGAGACTGGAATCAGACAGGGGCACTGGAGACTGGAATCAGAGAGGAGCAAGAGAGTGGAATCAGACAGGGGCAGGCGACTGGAATCAATCAGTGGCACAGGAGACTGGAATCAGACAGGGTGCAGGAGACATGTATCATAAACAGGCAGGAGACTGGAATCAGAAACTGGCAGGAGAATGGAATCAGACAGGGCACAGGAGACTGGAGTCAGACAGGGGAAGGAGCATGGAATCCATCGGGGCACAGGAGACTGCAATCAGAGAGGAGCCAGGGGAATGGAATCAGACAGGGGCTGGAGACTGGAATCAGACAGGGGCAGGAGACTTACAATCAGACAGGGCACAGGAGACTGGAATTAGACATGGGCAGGAGACTGGAATCAGAGAGTGGCAAGAGACTGGAATCAGACATGGGCAATGGAGACTGGAATCAGACAGGGGCCAGGAGACTGGAATCAGGCAGGGGCAGGTGACTGGAATCAGTCAGTGGCACGGAGACTTGAATCAGACAGTAGACAGCAGCCAGGGAAATGGAATCAGACAGGGGCTGGAGACGGAAATCTGACAGGAGCACAGGAGACTGGATCAGACAGGGGCCAGGAGACTGGAATCAGACAGGGACATAGAAGACGGGAATCATACAGGGGCACAGGAGAGTGGAATCAAACAGGGGCCAGGAGACTGCAATCAGACAGGGGCAGGAGACAGGAATCAGACAGAATACAAGAGACTGGAATCAAACAGGGAGCAAGAGACTGCAATCAGGCTTGGGCCGGAGACTGGAATCAAACAGGGCACAAGAGACTGTAATCAGACAGGGAGCAAGAGAATGGAATCAGACAGGGTGCAGGAGTCTGGAATCAGACAAGGCGCTGGAGACTTTAATCAAAAAAGTCGCAGGATTCTGGAATCAGCCAGGGGCAGGAGACTGGAATCAAACAGGGCACAAGAGACAGGAATCAGACAGAGTACAAGAGACTGGAATCAGACAGGGAGCAAGAGAATGGATTCAGACAGGGTGCAGGAGTCTGGAATCAGACAAGGCGCTGGAGACTTTAATCAAAAAAGTCGCAGGATTCTGGAATCAGCCAGGGGCAGGAGACTGGAATCAAACAGGGCACAAGAGACAGGAATCAGACAGAGTACAAGAGACTGGAATCAGACAGGGAGCAAGAGAATGGAATCAGACAGGGTGCAGGAGTCTGGAATCAGACAAGGCGCTGGAGACTTTAATCAAAAAAGTCGCAGGAGACTCGGATCAGACAGGGCACAGGAAACAGTAATCATACAGGGCGCAGGAGACTGGAATCAGACTGGGGCACAGGAGACTTGAATCAGACAGGGGACAGGACACTGTAATCAGACAGATCACAGGAAAGTGGAATCAGACAAGGCGCAGCAGACAGTAGTCAGACAGGGGCCAGGAGACTGGAATCAGACAGGAGCCAGGAGACTGGAATCGGACAGGGCAGAGGAGACTGGAATCAGACAGATCACAGGAAAGTGGAATCAGACAGGTCACAGGAGAGTGGAATCAAACAGGGGCCAGGAGACTGGAATCAGACAGAGTACAAGAGACTGGAATCAGACAGGGAGCAAGAGACTGGAATCAGACAGGGGCACAGGAGACTGGAATCAGACAGGGCCCAGGAGACTTGGATTAGACAGGGCGCAGGAGACTGGAATCAGACAGGGGCACAGGAGACTTGAATCAGACAAGGGCACAGTAGACTGGAATCAGACAGGGGCCAGGAGATTGGAATCAGACAGGGGCCAGGAGACTGGAAGCAGGCACATCACAGGAAAGTCGAATCAGACAGGTCACAGGAGAGTGGAATCAAACAGGGGCCAGGGGACTGGAATCAGACCAGGGCAGGAGACAGGAATCAGACAGAGTACAAGATACTGGAATCAGACAGGGAGCAGGAGACTGGAATCAGACAGGGCACAGGAGATTGGAATGAGACAGCGGTACATGAGATTAGAATCAGACAGGGCAGTAGTCTGGACTCAGACAGGGGCATGCGACTGGAATCAGAAACTGGAAGGAGAATGGAATTAGACAGGGCATAGCAGACTGGAATCAGACAGGGGCAGGAGACTGTTATCAGACAGGGCTAGGAGACTGGATTCCGACAGGGCACAGGAGACTGCAATCAGACAGGAGCCAGGGGAATGCAATCGGACAGGATCAGGAGAGTGTAATCAGACAGGGCACAGGAGACTGGAATCAGACAGGGGCAGGAGACTGGAATCAGACAGGGGCAGGCGACTGGAATCAGTCAGTGGCAAAGGAGACTGGAATCAGACAGGAGCCAGGGGAATGGAATCAGACAGGGGCAGGAGACTGCCATCAGACAGGGAGCAGTGGACTGGAATCAGACAGGTGCAGGAGACTGAAATCAGACAGGGCACAGGACACTGCAATCAGACAGGGCACAGGAGACTGGAATGAGACAGGGGTACAGGAGACTGGAATCAGACAGGGGCAGTAGACTGGAATCAGACAGGGGCACAGGAGACTGGTATCAGAGAGGGGCCAGGAGACTGGAATCAGACAGGGATCAAGAGACTGCAATCAGGCAGGAGCCAGAGACAGGAATCAGACAGAGCCCAAGAGGCTGGAATCAGACAGGGAGCAAGAGACTGGAATCAGAAAGGGCGCAGGAGTCTGGAATCTGACACGGTGATGGAGACTGGAATCAAAAAAGTCGCAGGAGACTAGAATCAGACAGGGCGCAGGAGTCTGGAATCAGACAGGGGGTCAGAAGACGCGAATCAGACAGGGGCACAGCAGATGGGAATCAGATAGGGGCTTGGACACTGGAATCAGACAGGGGCCTGGACGCTGGAATCAGACAGGGGCCAGGAGACTGGAATCAGACAGGAGCCAGAAGACTGGAATCAAACAGTGCGCAGGAGTCTGGGATCAGACAGGGGCACAGAAGACTGGAAACAGATAGGGCTCAGGAGTCTGTAATCAGATAGGGGGCAGTAGACTTTAATCAGACACAGGCAGGAGACTGGAATCAGAAACTGGTAGAGGAATGAAATCAGACTGGGCACAGGAGAATTGGATCAGACAGGGCGCAGGACACTGGAGTCAGACAGGGGCAAGAGACTGGAATCAGACAGGGGCAAGAGACTGGAATCCAATGGGGCACAGGAGACTGCAATCAGACAGGAGGCAGGAGAATGCAATCGGACAGGTTCAGGAGTGTGGAATCAGACAGGACACTGTAGACTGGAATCAGACAGGGGCAGGAGATTGGAATCAGAGAGGGGCAAGAGACTGGAATCAGACAGGCTGCAGGAGACTTGGATCAGACAGGGCGCAGGAGACAGGAATCAGACTGGGGCCCATGAGACTGGAATCAGACAGCACCAGAGGAGACTGGAATCAGACAGGGCCGGAGGAGACTGGAAACAGACAGGGGCACAGTAGACTGGAATCAGACAGGGAGCAAGAGACTGCAATCAGGCTTGGGCCAGAGACTGGAATCAGACAGGGAGCAAGAGACTGGAATCAGAGAGGGCGCAGGAGTCTAGAATCAGACACGGTGCTGGAGACTGGAATCAGACACGGGCAAGAGACTGGAATCAGAAACTGGCAGGAGAATGGAATCAGACAGGGCACAGGAGACTGGAGTCAGACAGGGGCAGGAGACTGGAATCAGACAGGGAGCAGGAGACTGGAATCCGTCGGGGCACAGGAGACTGCAATCAGACAGGAGCCAGGGGAATGCAATCGGACAAGGTCAGGAGAGTGGAATCAGACAGGGGCAGGAGATTGGAATCAGACAGGGGCAGGAGACTGGACTCAGACAGGGGCAGGCGACTGGAATCAGTCCGTGGCAAAGGAGACTGGAATCAGACAGGAGCCAGGGGAATGGAATCCGACAGGGGCTGGAGACTGGAATCAGACAGGGGCAGGAGACTGCCATCAAACAGGGAGCAGGAGACTGGAATCAGACAGGGCACAGGAGACTGGAATGAGACAGGGGTACAGGAGACTGGAATCAGACATGGGCAGGAGACTGGAATCAGACCCGGGCAAGAGACTGGAATCAGAAACTGGCAGGAGAATGGAATCAGACAGGGCACAGGAGACTGGAGTCAGACAGGGGCAGGAGACTGGAATCAGACAGGGAGCAGGAGACTGGAATCCGTCGGGGCACAGGAGACTGCAATCAGACAGGAGCCAGGGGAATGCAATCGGACGAGGTCAGGAGAGTGGAATCAGACAGGGGCAGGAGATTGGAATCAGACAGGGGCAGGAGACTGGACTCAGACAGGGGCAGGCGACTGGAATCAGTCCATGGCAAAGGAGACTGGAATCAGACAGGAGCCAGGGGAATGGAATCCGACAGGGGCTGGAGACTGGAATCAGACAGGGGCAGGAGACTGCCATCAAACAGGGAGCAGGAGACTGGAATCAGACAGGGCACAGGAGACTGGAATGAGACAGGGTACAGGAGACTGGAATCAGACATGGGCAGGAGACTGGAATCAGAAACTGGCAGGAGAATGGAATTAGACAGGGCACAGCAGACTGGAATCAGACAGGGGCAGGAGACTGTTATCAGACAGGGGTAGGAGACTGGATTCCGACAGGGCACAGAAGACTGCAATCAGACAGGAGCCAGGAGAATGCAATCGGACAGGATCAGGAGAGTGGAATCAGACAGGGCACAGGAGACTGGAATCAGACAGGGGCAGGAGACTGGAATCAGACAGGGGCAGGAGACTGGAATCAGACAGGGGCAGGTGACTGGAATCAGTCAGTGACAAAGGAGACTTGAATCAGACAGGCCAGAGGAGACTGGAATCAGACAGGTGCAGGAGACAGGAATCAGACAGAGTACAAGAGACTCGAATCAGACAGGGAGCAAGAGACTGCAATCAGGCTTGGGAAAGATCTTGGAATCAGTCAGTGTCAAAGGAGACTGGAATCAGACAGGAGCTGGGGGTATGGAATCAGACAGCAGCTGGAGACTGGAATCAGACAGGGGTAGGAGACTGGATTCCGACAGGGCACAGGACACTGGAATCAGACAGGGGCAGGGGACTGGAATCAGACAGGGGCAGGTGACTGGAATCAGTCAGTGTCAAAGGAGACTGGAATCAGACAGGAGCTAGGGGTATGGAATCAGACAGCAGCTGGAGACTGGAATCAGACAGGGGCAGGAGACTGGAATCAGACAGGGGCAGGAGACTGGAATCAGGCACAGCGATGTAGACTGAAATGAAAAAAGTCGCAGGAGACTGGAATCAGACTGCGCGCAGGAGTCTGGAATCAGACAAGGCGCAAGAGACTTGGATCAGACAGGGCGCAGGAGACAGTAATCAGACAGGGCGCAGGAGACTGGAATCAGACAGGGTCAGAGGAGACTGGAATCAGACAGGGGCACATGAGACTTGAATCACACAAGGGCACAGTAGACTGGAATCAGACAGGGGCGGAAGACAGGAATCAGACAGAGTACAAGAGACTGGAATCAGACAGGGAGAAAGAGACTGCAATCAGACAGGGTGCAGGATTCTGGAATCAGACACGGCGCTGGAAACTGGAATCAGACACGGACAGGAGACTGGAATCAGAAACTGGCAGGAGAATGGAATCAGACAGGGCACAGGAGTCTGGAGTCAGACAGGGGCAGGAGACTGGAATCAGACAGGGAACAAGAGACTGGAATCCATCGGGGCACAGGAGACTGCAATCAGACAGGAGCCAGGAGAATGCAATCGGACAAGGTCAGGAGAGTGGAATCAGACAGGGCACAGGAGACTGGAATCAGAGAGGGGCAGAAGACTGGAATCAGACAGGGGCAGGTGACTGGAATCAGTCAGTGGCAAAGGAGACTGGAATCAGACAGGGGCAGGAGACTGGAATCAGATAGGGCACAAGAGACAAGAATCAGACAGGGAGCAAGAGACTAGGATCAGACAGGGCGCACGAGTCTGGAATCAGACACGGCGCCGCAGACTGGAATCAAAAAAGTCACAGGAGACTGGAATCAGAGAGGGCGCAGGAATCTGGAATCAGACAGGGGCACAGGAGACTGGAATCAGACAGGGCGCAGGAGACTGGAATCAGACTGGGTGCAAGAGACTGGAATCAGATAGGGGTGGGAGACTGGAATCAGAAAGGGCGCAGGAGTCTGGAATCTGACACGGTGCTGGAGACTGGAATCAAAAAAGTCACAGGAGTCTGGAATCAGACAGGGGCACAGAAGATGCGAATCAGACAGGGGCACAGCAGATGGGAATCAGACAGGGGCTTGGACACTGGAATCAGACAGGGGCCTATACACTGGAATCAGACAGGGGCCAGGAGACTGGAATCAGACAGCAGCCAGGAGACTGGAATTAAAGTTGGCGCAGGAGTCTGGAATCAGACAGGGGCACAGAAGACTTGAAACAGACAGGGCTCAGGAGTCTGTAATCAGACAGGGCGCAGGAGACTTTAATCAGACACGGGCAGGAGACTGGAATCAGAAACTGGCAGAGGAATGGAATCAGACAGGGCACAGGAGAATTGGATCAGACAGGGCGCAGGAGACTAGAATCAGACAGGGTGCTGGAGACTGGAAACAGACACGGGCAGGAGACTTGAATAGGAAACTGGCAGGAGAATAAAATCAGACAGGGCACACGAGACTGGAATCAGACAGGGTCAGGAGATTGGAATCAGACAGGCGCAGGAGACTGGAATCAGACACGGGCATGAGACTGGCATCAGAAACTGGCAGGAGAATGAAATCAGACTGGGCACAGGAGAATTGGATCAGACAGGGCGCAGGACACTGGAGTCAGACAGGGGCAGGTGACTGGAATCAGTCAGTGGCAAAGGAGACTGGAATCAGACAGGGGCAGGAGACTGGAATCAGACAGGGCACAAGAGACTGGAATCAGACAGGGAGCAAGAGACTAGAATCAGACAGGGCGCACGAGTCTGGAATCAGACACGGCGCTGGAGACTGGAATCAGACACGGGCAGGAGACTGGAATCAGAAACTGGCAGGAGAATGGAATTAGACAGGGCACAGCAGACTGGAATCAGACAGGGGCAGTAGACTGTTATCAGACAGGCCAGAGGAGACTGGAATCAGACAGGGCCAGAGGAGACTGGAATCAGACAGGGGCACAGGAGAGTTGAATCAGACAAGGTCACAGTAGACTGCAATCAGACAGGTGCAGGAGACAGGAATCAGACAGAGTACAAGAGACTGGAATCAGACAGGGAGCAAGAGACTGCAATCAGGCTTGGGACAGAGACTGGAATCAGACAGGGCACAAGAGAGTGGTATCAGACAGGGAGCAAGAGACTGGAATCACCAGGGAACAAGAGACTGGAATCCGTCGGGGCACAGGAGACTGCAATCAGACAGGAGCCAGGAGAATGCAATCGGACAAGGTCAGGAGAGTGGAATCAGACAGGTCACAGGAGACTGGAATCAGACAGGGGCAGAAGACTGGAATCAGACAGGGGCAGGTGACTGGAATCAGTCAGTGTCAAAGGAGACTGGAATCAGACAGGAGCTAGGGGTATGGAATCAGACAGCAGCTGGAGACTGGAATCAGACAGGGGCAGGAGACTGGAATCAGACAGGGGCACAGGAGACTGGTATCAGAGAGGGGCCAGGAGACTGGAATCAGACAGGGATCAAGAGACTGCAATCAGAAAGGGCGCAGGAGTCTGGAATCTGACACGGTGATGGAGACTGGAATCAAAAAAGTCGCAGGAGACTAGAATCAGACAGGGCGCAGGAGTCTGGAATCAGACAGGGGGTCAGAAGACGCGAATCAGACAGGGGCACAGCAGATGGGAATCAGATAGGGGCTTGGACACTGGAATCAGACAGGGGCCTGGACGCTGGAATCAGACAGGGGCCAGGAGACTGGAATCAGACAGGAGCCAGAAGACTGGAATCAAACAGTGCGCAGGAGTCTGGGATCAGACAGGGGCACAGAAGACTGGAAACAGATAGGGCTCAGGAGTCTGTAATCAGATAGGGGGCAGTAGACTTTAATCAGACACAGGCAGGAGACTGGAATCAGAAACTGGTAGAGGAATGGAATCAGACTGGGCACAGGAGAATTGGATCAGACAGGGCGCAGGACACTGGAGTCAGACAGGGGCAAGAGACTGGAATCAGACAGGGGCAAGAGACTGGAATCCGATGGGGCACAGGAGACTGCAATCAGACAGGAGGCAGGAGAATGCAATCGGACAGGTTCAGGAGTGTGGAATCAGACAGGACACTGTAGACTGGAATCAGACAGGGGCAGGAGATTGGAATCAGAGAGGGGCAAGAGACTGGAATCAGACAGGCTGCAGGAGACTTGGATCAGACAGGGCGCAGGAGACAGGAATCAGACTGGGGCCCATGAGACTGGAATCAGACAGCACCAGAGGAGACTGGAATCAGACAGGGCCGGAGGAGACTGGAAACAGACAGGGGCACAGTAGACTGGAATCAGACAGGGAGCAAGAGACTGCAATCAGGCTTGGGCCAGAGACTGGAATCAGACAGGGAGCAAGAGACTGGAATCAGAGAGGGCGCAGGAGTCTAGAATCAGACACGGTGCTGGAGACTGGAATCAGACACGGGCAAGAGACTGGAATCAGAAACTGGCAGGAGAATGGAATCAGACAGGGCACAGGAGACTGGAGTCAGACAGGGGCAGGAGACTGGAATCAGACAGGGAGCAGGAGACTGGAATCCGTCGGGGCACAGGAGACTGCAATCAGACAGGAGCCAGGGGAATGCAATCGGACAAGGTCAGGAGAGTGGAATCAGACAGGGGCAGGAGATTGGAATCAGACAGGGGCAGGAGACTGGACTCAGACAGGGGCAGGCGACTGGAATCAGTCCGTGGCAAAGGAGACTGGAATCAGACAGGAGCCAGGGGAATGGAATCCGACAGGGGCTGGAGACTGGAATCAGACAGGGGCAGGAGACTGCCATCAAACAGGGAGCAGGAGACTGGAATCAGACAGGGCACAGGAGACTGGAATGAGACAGGGGTACAGGAGACTGGAATCAGACATGGGCAGGAGACTGGAATCAGAAACTGGCAGGAGAATGGAATTAGACAGGGCACAGCAGACTGGAATCAGACAGGGGCAGGAGACTGTTATCAGACAGGGGTAGGAGACTGGATTCCGACAGGGCACAGAAGACTGCAATCAGACAGGAGCCAGGAGAATGCAATCGGACAGGATCAGGAGAGTGGAATCAGACAGGGCACAGGAGACTGGAATCAGACAGGGGCAGGAGACTGGAATCAGACAGGGGCAGGAGACTGGAATCAGACAGGGGCAGGTGACTGGAATCAGTCAGTGACAAAGGAGACATGAATCAGACAGGCCAGAGGAGACTGGAATCAGACAGGTGCAGGAGACAGGAATCAGACAGAGTACAAGAGACTCGAATCAGACAGGGAGCAAGAGACTGCAATCAGGCTTGGGAAAGATCTTGGAATCAGACAGGGCACAAGAGAGTGGTATCAGACAGGGAGCAAGAGACTGGAATCAGACAGGGCGCAGGAGTCTGGAATCAGACACGGAGCTGGAGACTGGGATTGGACACGGGCAGGAGAGTGGAATCAGAAACTGGCAGGAGAATGGAATCAGGCAGGGCACAGGACACTGGAGTCAGACAGGGCGCAGGAGACTGCAATCAGACAAGAGCCAGGGGAATGCAATCGGACAGGATTAGGAGAGTGGAATCAGACAGGGCACAGGACACTGGAATCAGACAGGGGCAGGGGACTGGAATCAGACAGGGGCAGGTGACTGGAATCAGTCAGTGTCAAAGGAGACTGGAATCAGACAGGAGCTGGGGGTATGGAATCAGACAGCAGCTGGAGACTGGAATCAGACAGGGGTAGGAGACTGGATTCCGACAGGGCACAGGACACTGCAATCAGACAGGAGCCAGGGGAATGCAATCGGACAGGATTAGGAGAGTGGAATCAGACAGGGCACAGGACACTGGAATCAGACAGGGGCAGGGGACTGGAATCAGACAGGGGCAGGTGACTGGAATCAGTCAGTGTCAAAGGAGACTGGAATCAGACAGGAGCTAGGGGTATGGAATCAGACAGCAGCTGGAGACTGGAATCAGACAGGGGCAGGAGACTGGAATCAGACAGGGGCAGGAGACTGGAATCAGGCACAGCGATGTAGACTGAAATGAAAAAAGTCGCAGGAGACTGGAATCAGACTGCGCGCAGGAGTCTGGAATCAGACAAGGCGCAAGAGACTTGGATCAGACAGGGCGCAGGAGACAGTAATCAGACAGGGCGCAGGAGACTGGAATCAGACAGGGTCAGAGGAGACTGGAATCAGACATGGGCACATGAGACTTGAATCACACAAGGGCACAGTAACTGGAATCAGACAGGGGCGGAAGACAGGAATCAGACAGAGTACAAGAGACTGGAATCAGACAGGGAGAAAGAGACTGCAATCAGACAGGGTGCAGGATTCTGGAATCAGACACGGTGCTGGAAACTGGAATCAGACACGGACAGGAGACTGGAATCAGAAACTGGCAGGAGAATGGAATCAGACAGGGCACAGGAGTCTGGAGTCAGACAGGGGCAGGAGACTGGAATCAGACAGAGAACAAGAGACTGGAATCCATCGGGGCACAGGAGACTGCAATCAGACAGGAGCCAGGAGAATGCAATCGGACAAGGTCAGGAGAGTGGAATCAGACAGGGCACAGGAGACTGGAATCAGAGAGGGGCAGAAGACTGGAATCAGACAGGGGCAGGTGACTGGAATCAGTCAGTGGCAAAGGAGACTGGAATCAGACAGGGGCAGGAGACTGGAATCAGATAGGGCACAAGAGACAAGAATCAGACAGGGAGCAAGAGACTAGGATCAGACAGGGCGCACGAGTCTGGAATCAGACACGGCGCCGCAGACTGGAATCAAAAAAGTCACAGGAGACTGGAATCAGACAGGGGCACAGAAGATGCGAATCAGACAGGGGCACAGCAGATGGGAATCAGACAGGGGCTTGGACACTGGAATCAGACAGGGGCTATACACTGGAATCAGACAGGGGCCAGGAGACTGGAATCAGACAGCAGCCAGGAGACTGGAATCAGACTGGGTGCAAGAGACTGGAATCAGATAGGGGTGGGAGACTGGAATCAGAAAGGGCGCAGGAGTCTGGAATCTGACACGGTGCTGGAGACTGGAATCAAAAAAGTCACAGGAGACTGGAATCAGACAGGGGCACAGAAGATGCGAATCAGACAGGGGCACAGCAGATGGGAATCAGACAGGGGCTTGGACACTGGAATCAGACAGGGGCTATACACTGGAATCAGACAGGGGCCAGGAGACTGGAATCAGACAGCAGCCAGGAGACTGGAATTAAAGTGGGCGCAGGAGTCTGGAATCAGACAGGGGCACAGAAGACTTGAAACAGACAGGGCTCAGGAGTCTGTAATCAGACAGGGCGCAGGAGACTTTAATCAAACACGGGCAGGAGACTGGAATCAGAAAATGGCAGAGGAATGGAATCAGACAGGGCACAGGAGAATTGGATCAGACAGGGCGCAGGAGACTAGAATCAGACAGGGTGCTGGAGACTGGAAACAGACACGGGCAGGAGACTTGAATCCGAAACTGGCAGGAGAATAAAATCAGACAGGACACAGGAGACTGGAATCAGACAGGGTCAGGAGATTGGAATCAGACAGGCGCAGGAGACTGGAATCAGACACGGGCATGAGACTGGCATCAGAAACTGGCAGGAGAATGAAATCAGACTGGGCACAGGAGAATTGGATCAGACAGGGCGCAGGACACTGGAGTCAGACAGGGGCAGGAGATGGAAATCAGACAGGGCACAGGAGACTGGAATCAGACAGGGCACAGGAGACTGGAATGAGACTGGGGTACAGGAGACTGGAATCAGACATGGGCAGGAGACTGGAATCAGAAACTGGCAGAAGAATGGAATTAGACAGGGCACAGCAGATTGAAATCAGACAGGGGCAGGCGACTGGAATCAGTCAGTGGCAAAGGAGACTGGAATCAGACAGGAGCCAGGGGTATGGAATCAGACAGGGGCTGGAGACTGGAATCAGACAGGGGCAGGAGACTGGAATCAGATACGGTGCTGGAGACTGAAATCAAAAAAGTCGCAGGAGACTGGAATCAGACTGCGCGCAGGAGTCTGGAATCAGACGGGGCGCAGGAGACTAAAATCAGACAGGGCGCAGGAGTCTGGAATCAGACTGGGGCACAGGAGACTAGAATCAGACAGGGGCACAGGTGACTGGAATCAGTTAGGGCCACAGGAGACTGGAATCAGACAGGGAGCAAGAGACTGCAATCAGGCAGGGGCCAGAGACAGGAATCAGACAGAGCCCAAGAGGCTAGAATCAGACAGGGAGCAAGAGACTGGAATCAGAAAGGGCGCAGGAGTCTGGAATCAGACAGGGGCACAGAAGACGCGAATCAGACAGGGGCACAGCAGATGGGAATCAGACAGGGGCTTGGACACTGGAATCAGACAGGGGCCAGGAGACTGGAATCAGACAGCAGCCAGGAGACTGGAATTAAAGTGGGCGCAGGAGTCTGGAATCAGACAGGGGCACAGAAGACTTGAAACAGACAGGGCTCAGGAGTCTGTAATCAGACAGGGCGCAGGAGACTTTAATCAGACACGGGCAGGAGACTGGAATCAGAAACTGGCCGAGGAATGGAATCAGACAGGGCACAGGAGAATTGGATCAGACAGAGCGCAGGAGACTGGAATCAGACAGGGTGCAGGAGACTGGAATCAGACACGGGCAGGAGACTGGAATCCGAAACTGGCAGGAGATTAAAATCAGACAGGGCACAGGAGACTGGAATCAGACAGGGTCAGGAGATTGGAATCAGACAGGGGCAGGAGACTGGAATCAGACACGGGCATGAGACTGGCATCAGAAACTGGCAGGAGAATGAAATCAGACTGGGCACAGGAGAATTGGATCAGACAGGGTGCAGGACACTGGAGTCAGACAGGGGCAGGAGACTGGATTCAGACAGGGGCAGGAGACTGGAATCCGACGGGGCACAGGAGACTGCAATCAGACAGGAGTCAGGGGAATGCAATCAGACAGGTTCAGGAGTGTGGAATCAGACAGGACACTGTAGACTGGAATCAGACAGGGGCAGGAGATTGGAATCAGAGGGGGCAAGAGACTGGAATCAGACAGGGCGCAGGAGACTTGGATCAGACTGGGGCCCATGAGACTGGAATCAGACAGCACCAGAGGAGACTGGAATCAGACAGGGCCGGAGGAGACTGGAAACAGACAGGGGCACAGTAGACTGGAATCAGACAGGGAGCAAGAGACTGCAATCAGGCTTGGGCCAGAGACTGGAATCAGACAGGGCACAAGAGACTGGAATCAGACAGGGAGCAAGAGACTGGAATCAGAGAGGGCGCAGGAGTCTAGAATCAGACACGGCGCTGGAGACTGGAATCAGACACGGGCAGGAGACTGGAATCAGAAACTGGCAGGAGAATGGAATCAGACAGGGCACAGGAGACTGGAGTCAGACAGGGGCAGGAGACTGGAATCAGACAGGGAGCAAGAGACTGCAATCAGGCAGGGGCCAGAGACAGGAATCAGACAGAGCCCAAGAGGCTAGAATCAGACAGGGAGCAAGAGACTGGAATCAGAAAGGGCACAGGAGTCTGGAATCTGACACGGTGCTGGAGGCTGGAATCAGAAACTGGCAGGAGAATGGAATCAGACAGGGCACAGGAGACTGGAGTCAGACAGGGGCAGGAGACTGGAATCAGACAGGGAGCAAGAGACTGCAATCAGGCAGGGGCCAGAGACAGGAATCAGACAGAGCCCAAGAGGCTAGAATCAGACAGGGAGCAAGAGACTGGAATCAGAAAGGGCACAGGAGTCTGGAATCTGACACGGTGCTGGAGGCTGGAATCAAAAAAGTCACAGGAGACTGGAATCAGACAGGGCGCAGGAGTGTGGAATCAGACAGGACACTGTAGACTGGAATCAGACAGGGGCAGGAGATTGGAATCAGAGAGGGGCAAGAGACTGGAATCAGACAGGGTGCAGGAGACTTGGATCAGACAGGGCGCAGGAGACAGTAATCAGACAGGGCGCAGGAGACTGGAATCAGACTGGGGCCCATGAGACTGGAATCAGACAGCGCCAGAGGAGACTGGAATCAGACAGGGCCGGAGGAGACTGGAAACAGACAGGGGCACAGTAGACTGGAATCAGACAGGGAGCAAGAGACTGCAATCAGGCTTGGGCCAGAGACTGGAATCAGACAGGGCACAAGAGACTGGAATCAGACAGGGAGCAAGAGACTGGAATCAGAGAGGGCGCAGGAGTCTAGAATCAGACACGGCGCTGGAGACTGGAATCAGACACGGGCAGGAGACTGGAATCAGAAACTGGCAGGAGAATGGAATTAGACAGGGCACAGCAGACTGGAATCAGACAGGGGCAGTAGACTGTTATCAGACAGGCCAGAGGAGACTGGAATCAGACAGGGCCAGAGGACACTGGAATCAGAAACTGGCAGGAGAATAAAATCAGACAGGGCACAGGAGACTGGAATCAGACAGGGTCAGGAGATTGGAATCAGACAGGGGCAGGAGACTGGAATCAGACACGGGCATGAGACTGGCATCAGAAACTGGCAGGAGAATGAAATCAGACTGGGCACAGGAGAATTGGATCAGACAGGGTGCAGGACACTGGAGTCAGACAGGGGCAGGAGACTGGATTCAGACAGGGGCAGGAGACAGGAATCCGACGGGGCACAGGAGACTGCAATCAGACAGGAGTCAGGGGAATGCAATCAGACAGGTTCAGGAGTGTGGAATCAGACAGGACACTGTAGACTGGAATCAGACAGGGGCAGGAGATTGGAATCAGAGAGGGGCAAGAGACTGGAATCAGACAGGGTGCAGGAGACTTGGATCAGACAGGGCGCAGGAGACAGTAATCAGACAGGGCGCAGGAGACTGGAATCAGACTGGGGCCCATGAGACTGGAATCAGACAGCGCCAGAGGAGACTGGAATCAGACAGGGCCGGAGGAGACTGGAAACAGACAGGGGCACAGTAGACTGGAATCAGACAGGGAGCAAGAGACTGCAATCAGGCTTGGGCCAGAGACTGGAATCAGACAGGGCACAAGAGACTGGAATCAGACAGGGAGCAAGAGACTGGAATCAGACACGGGCAGGAGACTGGAATCAGAAACTGGCAGGAGAATGGAATTAGACAGGGCACAGCAGACTGGAATCAGACAGGGGCAGTAGACTGTTATCAGACAGGCCAGAGGAGACTGGAATCAGAAAGGGCCAGAGGACACTGGAATCAGACAGGGGCACAGAAGAGTTGAATCAGACAAGGGCACAGTAGACTGCAATCAGACAGGTGCAGGAGACAGGAATCAGACAGTGTACAAGAGACTGGAATCAGACAGGGAGCAAGAGACTGTAATCAGGCTTCGGAAAGGGACTGGAATCAGACAGGGCACAAGAGAGTGGTATCAGACAGGGAGCAAGAGACTGGAATCAGACAGGGAACAAGAGACTGGAATCCGTCGGGGCACAGGAGACTGCAATCAGACAGGAGCCAGGAGAATGCAATCGGACAAGGTCAGGAGAGTGGAATCAGACAGGGCACAGGAGACTGGAATCAGACAGGGGCAGAAGACTGGAATCAGACAGGGGCAGGTGACTGGAATCAGTCAGTGGCAAAGGAGACTGGAATCAGACAGGGGCAGGAGACTGGAATCAGACAGGGCACAAGAGACTGGAATCAGACAGGGAGCAAGAGACTAGAATCAGACAGGGCGCACGAGTCTGGAATCAGACACGGCGCTGGAGACTGGAATCAGACACGGGCAGGAGACTGGAATCAGAAACTGGCAGGAGAATGGAATTAGACAGGGCACAGCAGACTGGAATCAGACAGGGGCAGTAGACTGTTATCAGACAGGCCAGAGGAGACTGGAATCAGACAGGGCCAGAGGAGACTGGAATCAGACAGGGGCACAGGAGAGTTGAATCAGACAAGGTCACAGTAGACTGCAATCAGACAGGTGCAGGAGACAGGAATCAGACAGAGTACAAGAGACTGGAATCAGACAGGGAGCAAGAGACTGCAATCAGGCTTGGGACAGAGACTGGAATCAGACAGGGCACAAGAGAGTGGTATCAGACAGGGAGCAAGAGACTGGAATCAGACAGGGAACAAGAGACTGGAATCCGTCGGGGCACAGGAGACTGCAATCAGACAGGAGCCAGGAGAATGCAATCGGACAAGGTCAGGAGAGTGGAATCAGACAGGGCACAGGAGACTGGAATCAGACAGGGGCAGAAGACTGGAATCAGACAAGGCAGGTGACTGGAATCAGTCAGTGGCAAAGGAGACTGGAATCAGACAGGGGCAGGCGACTGGAATCAGACAGGGCACAAGAGACTGGAATCAGACAGGGAGCAAGAGACTAGAATCAGACAGGGCGCACGAGTCTGGAATCAGACACGGCGCCGCAGACTGGAATCAAAAAAGTCACAGGAGACTGGAATCAGACAGGGCGCAGGAATCTGGAATCAGACAGGGGCACAGGAGACTAAAATCAGACAGGGCGCAGGAGACTGGAATCAGACTGGGTGCAGGAGACTGGAATCAGATAGGGGTGGGAGACTGTAATCAGAAAGGGCGCAGGAGTCTGGAATCTGACACGGTGCTGGAGACTGGAATCAAAAAAGTCACAGGAGACTGGAATCAGACAGGGCGCAGGAGTCTGGAATCAGACAGGGGCACAGAAGATGCGAATCATACAGGGGCTTGGACACTGGAATCAGACAGGGGCCTGGACACTGGAATCAGACAGGGGTCAGGAGACTGGAATCAGAAACTGGCAGAGGAATGGAATCAGACAGGGCACAGGAGAATTGGATCAGACAGGGCGCAGGAGACTAGAATCAGACAGGGTGCTGGAGACTGGAAACAGACACGGGCAGGAGACTTGAATCAGAAACTGGCAGGAGAATAAAATCAGACAGGGCACAGGAGACTGGAATCAGACAGGGTCAGGAGATTGGAATCAGACAGGGGCAGGAGACTGGAATCAGACTGGGGCCCATGAGACTGGAATCAGACAGCGCCAGAGGAGACTGGAATCAGACAGGGCCGGAGGAGACTGGAAACAGACAGGGGCACAGTAGACTGGAATCAGACAGGGAGCAAGAGACTGCAATCAGGCTTGGGCCAGAGACTGGAATCAGACAGGGCACAAGAGACTGGAATCAGACAGGGAGCAAGAGACTGGAATCAGACACGGGCAGGAGACTGGAATCAGAAACTGGCAGGAGAATGGAATTAGACAGGGCACAACAGACTGGAATCAGACAGGGGCAGTAGACTGTTATCAGACAGGCCAGAGGAGACTGGAATCAGACAGGGCCAGAGGACACTGGAATCAGACAGGGGCACAGAAGAGTTGAATCAGACAAGGGCACAGTAGACTGCAATCAGACAGGTGCAGGAGACAGGAATCAGACAGAGTACAAGAGACTGGAATCAGACAGGGAGCAAGAGACTGTAATCAGGCTTCGGAAAGGGACTGGAATCAGACAGGGCACAAGAGAGTGGTATCAGACAGGGAGCAAGAGACTGGAATCAGACAGGGAACAAGAGAGTGGAATCCGTCGGGGAACAGGAGACTGCAATCAGACAGGAGCCAGGAGAATGCAATCGGACAAGGTCAGGAGAGTGGAATCAGACAAGGTCACAGTAGACTGCAATCAGACAGGTGCAGGAGACAGGAATCAGACAGAGTACAAGAGACTGGAATCAGACAGGGAGCAAGAGACTGCAATCAGGCTTGGGACAGAGACTGGAATCAGACAGGGCACAAGAGAGTGGTACCAGACAGGGAGCAAGAGACTGGAATCAGACAGGGAACAAGAGACTGGAATCCGACGGGGCACAGGAGACTGCAATCAGACAGGAGTCAGGGGAATGCAATCAGACAGGTTCAGGAGTGTGGAATCAGACAGGACACTGTAGACTGGAATCAGACAGGGGCAGGAGATTGGAATCAGAGGGGGCAAGAGACTGGAATCAGACAGGGCGCAGGAGACTTGGATCAGACTGGGGCCCATGAGACTGGAATCAGACAGCACCAGAGGAGACTGGAATCAGACAGGGCCGGAGGAGACTGGAAACAGACAGGGGCACAGTAGACTGGAATCAGACAGGGAGCAAGAGACTGCAATCAGGCTTGGGCCAGAGACTGGAATCAGACAGGGCACAAGAGACTGGAATCAGACAGGGAGCAAGAGGCTAGAATCAGACAGGGAGCAAGAGACTGGAATCAGAAAGGGCACAGGAGTCTGGAATCTGACACGGTGCTGGAGGCTGGAATCAGAAACTGGCAGGAGAATGGAATCAGACAGGGCACAGGAGACTGGAGTCAGACAGGGGCAGGAGACTGGAATCAGACAGGGAGCAAGAGACTGCAATCAGGCAGGGGCCAGAGACAGGAATCAGACAGAGCCCAAGAGGCTAGAATCAGACAGGGAGCAAGAGACTGGAATCAGAAAGGGCACAGGAGTCTGGAATCTGACACGGTGCTGGAGGCTGGAATCAAAAAAGTCACAGGAGACTGGAATCAGACAGGGCGCAGGAGTGTGGAATCAGACAGGACACTGTAGACTGGAATCAGACAGGGGCAGGAGATTGGAATCAGAGAGGGGCAAGAGACTGGAATCAGACAGGGTGCAGGAGACTTGGATCAGACAGGGCGCAGGAGACAGTAATCAGACAGGGCGCAGGAGACTGGAATCAGACTGGGGCCCATGAGACTGGAATCAGACAGCGCCAGAGGAGACTGGAATCAGACAGGGCCGGAGGAGACTGGAAACAGACAGGGGCACAGTAGACTGGAATCAGACAGGGAGCAAGAGACTGCAATCAGGCTTGGGCCAGAGACTGGAATCAGACAGGGCACAAGAGACTGGAATCAGACAAGGAGCAAGAGACTGGAATCAGAGAGGGCGCAGGAGTCTAGAATCAGACACGGCGCTGGAGACTGGAATCAGACACGGGCAGGAGACTGGAATCAGAAACTGGCAGGAGAATGGAATTAGACAGGGCACAGCAGACTGGAATCAGACAGGGGCAGTAGACTGTTATCAGACAGGCCAGAGGAGACTGGAATCAGACAGGGCCAGAGGACACTGGAATCAGAAACTGGCAGGAGAATAAAATCAGACAGGGCACAGGAGACTGGAATCAGACAGGGTCAGGAGATTGGAATCAGACAGGGGCAGGAGACTGGAATCAGACTGGGGCCCATGAGACTGGAATCAGACAGCGCCAGAGGAGACTGGAATCAGACAGGGCCGGAGGAGACTGGAAACAGACAGGGGCACAGTAGACTGGAATCAGACAGGGAGCAAGAGACTGCAATCAGGCTTGGGCCAGAGACTGGAATCAGACAGGGCACAAGAGACTGGAATCAGACAGGGAGCAAGAGACTGGAATCAGAAACTGGCAGGAGAATGGAATTAGACAGGGCACAGCAGACTGGAATCAGACAGGGGCAGTAGACTGTTATCAGACAGGCCAGAGGAGACTGGAATCAGACAGGGCCAGAGGACACTGGAATCAGAAACTGGCAGGAGAATAAAATCAGACAGGGCACAGGAGACTGGAATCAGACAGGGTCAGGAGATTGGAATCAGACAGGGGCAGGAGACTGGAATCAGACACGGGCATGAGACTGGCATCAGAAACTGGCAGGAGAATGAAATCAGACTGGGCACAGGAGAATTGGATCAGACAGGGTGCAGGACACTGGAGTCAGACAGGGGCAGGAGACTGGATTCAGACAGGGGCAGGAGACAGGAATCCGACGGGGCACAGGAGACTGCAATCAGACAGGAGTCAGGGGAATGCAATCAGACAGGTTCAGGAGTGTGGAATCAGACAGGACACTGTAGACTGGAATCAGACAGGGGCAGGAGATTGGAATCAGAGAGGGGCAAGAGACTGGAATCAGACAGGGTGCAGGAGACTTGGATCAGACAGGGCGCAGGAGACAGTAATCAGACAGGGCGCAGGAGACTGGAATCAGACTGGGGCCCATGAGACTGGAATCAGACAGCGCCAGAGGAGACTGGAATCAGACAGGGCCGGAGGAGACTGGAAACAGACAGGGGCACAGTAGACTGGAATCAGACAGGGAGCAAGAGACTGCAATCAGGCTTGGGCCAGAGACTGGAATCAGACAGGGCACAAGAGACTGGAATCAGACAGGGAGCAAGAGACTGGAATCAGACACGGGCAGGAGACTGGAATCAGAAACTGGCAGGAGAATGGAATTAGACAGGGCACAGCAGACTGGAATCAGACAGGGGCAGTAGACTGTTATCAGACAGGCCAGAGGAGACTGGAATCAGACAGGGCCAGAGGACACTGGAATCAGACAGGGGCACAGAAGAGTTGAATCAGACAAGGGCACAGTAGACTGCAATCAGACAGGTGCAGGAGACAGGAATCAGACAGAGTACAAGAGACTGGAATCAGACAGGGAGCAAGAGACTGTAATCAGGCTTCGGAAAGGGACTGGAATCAGACAGGGCACAAGAGAGTGGTATCAGACAGGGAGCAAGAGACTGGAATCAGACAGGGAACAAGAGACTGGAATCCGTCGGGGCACAGGAGACTGCAATCAGACAGGAGCCAGGAGAATGCAATCGGACAAGGTCAGGAGAGTGGAATCAGACAGGGCACAGGAGACTGGAATCAGACAGGGGCAGAAGACTGGAATCAGACAGGGGCAGGTGACTGGAATCAGTCAGTGGCAAAGGAGACTGGAATCAGACAGGGGCAGGAGACTGGAATCAGACAGGGCACAAGAGACTGGAATCAGACAGGGAGCAAGAGACTAGAATCAGACAGGGCGCACGAGTCTGGAATCAGACACGGCGCTGGAGACTGGAATCAGACACGGGCAGGAGACTGGAATCAGAAACTGGCAGGAGAATGGAATTAGACAGGGCACAGCAGACTGGAATCAGACAGGGGCAGTAGACTGTTATCAGACAGGCCAGAGGAGACTGGAATCAGACAGGGCCAGAGGAGACTGGAATCAGACAGGGGCACAGGAGAGTTGAATCAGACAAGGTCACAGTAGACTGCAATCAGACAGGTGCAGGAGACAGGAATCAGACAGAGTACAAGAGACTGGAATCAGACAGGGAGCAAGAGACTGCAATCAGGCTTGGGACAGAGACTGGAATCAGACAGGGCACAAGAGAGTGGTATCAGACAGGGAGCAAGAGACTGGAATCAGACAGGGAACAAGAGACTGGAATCCGTCGGGGCACAGGAGACTGCAATCAGACAGGAGCCAGGAGAATGCAATCGGACAAGGTCAGGAGAGTGGAATCAGACAGGGCACAGGAGACTGGAATCAGACAGGGGCAGGTGACTGGAATCAGTCAGTGGCAAAGGAGACTGGAATCAGACAGGGGCAGGAGACTGGAATCAGACAGGGCACAAGAGACTGGAATCAGACAGGGAGCAAGAGACTAGAATCAGACAGGGCGCACGAGTCTGGAATCAGACACGGCGCTGGAGACTGGAATCAGACACGGGCAGGAGACTGGAATCAGAAACTGGCAGGAGAATGGAATTAGACAGGGCACAGCAGACTGGAATCAGACAGGGGCAGTAGACTGTTATCAGACAGGCCAGAGGAGACTGGAATCAGACAGGGCCAGAGGAGACTGGAATCAGACAGGGGCACAGGAGAGTTGAATCAGACAAGGTCACAGTAGACTGCAATCAGACAGGTGCAGGAGACAGGAATCAGACAGAGTACAAGAGACTGGAATCAGACAGGGAGCAAGAGACTGCAATCAGGCTTGGGACAGAGACTGGAATCAGACAGGGCACAAGAGAGTGGTATCAGACAGGGAGCAAGAGACTGGAATCAGACAGGGAACAAGAGACTGGAATCCGTCGGGGCACAGGAGACTGCAATCAGACAGGAGCCAGGAGAATGCAATCGGACAAGGTCAGGAGAGTGGAATCAGACAGGGCACAGGAGACTGGAATCAGACAGGGGCAGAAGACTGGAATCAGACAAGGCAGGTGACTGGAATCAGTCAGTGGCAAAGGAGACTGGAATGAGACAGGGGCAGGCGATTGGAATCAGACAGGGCACAAGAGACTGGAATCAGACAGGGAGCAAGAGACTAGAATCAGACAGGGCGCACGAGTCTGGAATCAGACACGGCGCCGCAGACTGGAATCAAAAAAGTCACAGGAGACTGGAATCAGACAAGGCGCAGGAATCTGGAATCAGACAGGGGCACAGGAGACTGGAATCAGGCAGGACGCAGGAGTCTGGAATCAGACGGGGCGCAGGAGACTAAAATCAGACAGGGCGCAGGAGACTGGAATCAGACTGGGTGCAGGAGACTGGAATCAGATAGGGGTGGGAGACTGTAATCAGAAAGGGCGCAGGAGTCTGGAATCTGACACGGTGCTGGAGACTGGAATCAAAAAAGTCACAGGAGACTGGAATCAGACAGGGCGCAGGAGTCTGGAATCAGACAGGGGCACAGAAGATGCGAATCATACAGGGGCACAGCAGATGGGAATCAGACAGGGGTTTGGACACTGGAATCAGACAGGGGCCTATACACTGGAATCAGACAGGGGTCAGGAGACTGGAATCAGAAACTGGCAGAGGAATGGAATCAGACAGGGCACAGGAGAATTGGATCAGACAGGGCGCAGGAGACTGGAATCAGACAGGGTGCAGGAGACTGGAATCAGACACGGGCAGGAGACTGGAATCAGAAACTGGCAGGAGAATGGAATTAGACAGGGCACAGCAGACTGGAATCAGACAGGGGCAGTAGACTGTTATCAGACAGGCCAGAGGAGACTGGAATCAGACAGGGCCAGAGGAGACTGGAATCAGACAGGGGCACAGGAGAGTTGAATCAGACAAGGTCACAGTAGACTGCAATCAGACAGGTGCAGGAGACAGGAATCAGACAGAGTACAAGAGACTGGAATCAGACAGGGAGCAAGAGACTGCAATCAGGCTTGGGACAGAGACTGGAATCAGACAGGGCACAAGAGAGTGGTATCAGACAGGGAGCAAGAGACTGGAATCACCAGGGAACAAGAGACTGGAATCTGTCGGGGCACAGGAGACTGCAATCAGACAAGAGCCAGGAGAATGCAATCGGACAAGGTCAGGAGAGTGGAATCAGACAGGGCACAGGAGACTGGAATCAGAAACTGGCAGAGGAATGGAATCAGACAGGGCACAGGAGAATTGGATCAGACAGGGCGCAGGAGACTAGAATCAGACAGGGTGCTGGAGACTGGAAACAGACACGGGCAGGAGACTTGAATCAGAAACTGGCAGGAGAATAAAATCAGACAGGGCACAGGAGACTGGAATCAGACAGGGTCAGGAGATTGGAATCAGACAGGGGCAGGAGACTGGAATCAGACTGGGGCCCATGAGACTGGAATCAGACAGCGCCAGAGGAGACTGGAATCAGACAGGGCCGGAGGAGACTGGAAACAGACAGGGGCACAGTAGACTGGAATCAGACAGGGAGCAAGAGACTGCAATCAGGCTTGGGCCAGAGACTGGAATCAGACAGGGCACAAGAGACTGGAATCAGACACGGGCAGGAGACTGGAATCAGAAACTGGCAGGAGAATGGAATCAGACAGGCCAGAGGAGACTGGAATCAGACAGGGCCAGAGGACACTGGAATCAGACAGGGGCACAGAAGAGTTGAATCAGACAAGGGCACAGTAGACTGCAATCAGACAGGTGCAGGAGACAGGAATCAGACAGAGTACAAGAGACTGGAATCAGACAGGGAGCAAGAGACTGTAATCAGGCTTCGGAAAGGGACTGGAATCAGACAGGGCACAAGAGAGTGGTATCAGACAGGGAGCAAGAGACTGGAATCAGACAGGGAACAAGAGACTGGAATCCGTCGGGGCACAGGAGACTGCAATCAGACAGGAGCCAGGAGAATGCAATCGGACAAGGTCAGGAGAGTGGAATCAGACAGGGCACAGGAGACTGGAATCAGACAGGGGCAGAAGACTGGAATCAGACAGGGGCAGGTGACTGGAATCAGTCAGTGGCAAAGGAGACTGGAATCAGACAGGGGCAGGAGACTGGAATCAGACAGGGCACAAGAGACTGGAATCAGACAGGGAGCAAGAGACTAGAATCAGACAGGGCGCACGAGTCTGGAATCAGACACGGCGCTGGAGACTGGAATCAGACACGGGCAGGAGACTGAAATCAGAAACTGGCAGGAGAATGGAATTAGACAGGGCACAGCAGACTGGAATCAGACAGGGGCAGTAGACTGTTATCAGACAGGCCAGAGGAGACTGGAATCAGACAGGGCCAGAGGAGACTGGAATCAGACAGGGGCACAGGAGAGTTGAATCAGACAAGGTCACAGTAGACTGCAATCAGACAGGTGCAGGAGACAGGAATCAGACAGAGTACAAGAGACTGGAATCAGACAGGGAGCAAGAGACTGCAATCAGGCTTGGGACAGAGACTGGAATCAGACAGGGCACAAGAGAGTGGTATCAGACAGGGAGCAAGAGACTGGAATCACCAGGGAACAAGAGACTGGAATCTGTCGGGGCACAGGAGACTGCAATCAGACAGGAGCCAGGAGAATGCAATCGGACAAGGTCAGGAGAGTGGAATCAGACAGGGCACAGGAGACTGGAATCAGAAACTGGCAGAGGAATGGAATCAGACAGGGCACAGGAGAATTGGATCAGACAGGGCGCAGGAGACTAGAATCAGACAGGGTGCTGGAGACTGGAAACAGACACGGGCAGGAGACTTGAATCAGAAACTGGCAGGAGAATAAAATCAGACAGGGCACAGGAGACTGGAATCAGACAGGGTCAGGAGATTGGAATCAGACAGGGGCAGGAGACTGGAATCAGACTGGGGCCCATGAGACTGGAATCAGACAGCGCCAGAGGAGACTGGAATCAGACAGGGCCGGAGGAGACTGGAAACAGACAGGGGCACAGTAGACTGGAATCAGACAGGGAGCAAGAGACTGCAATCAGGCTTGGGCCAGAGACTGGAATCAGACAGGGCACAAGAGACTGGAATCAGACAGGGAGCAAGAGACTGGAATCAGACACGGGCAGGAGACTGGAATCAGAAACTGGCAGGAGAATGGAATTAGACAGGGCACAGCAGACTGGAATCAGACAGGGGCAGTAGACTGTTATCAGACAGGCCAGAGGAGACTGGAATCAGACAGGGCCAGAGGACACTGGAATGAGACAGGGGCACAGAAGAGTTGAATCAGACAAGGGCACAGTAGACTGCAATCAGACAGGTGCAGGAGACAGGAATCAGACAGAGTACAAGAGACTGGAATCAGACAGGGAGCAAGAGACTGTAATCAGGCTTCGGAAAGGGACTGGAATCAGACAGGGCACAAGAGAGTGGTATCAGACAGGGAGCAAGAGACTGGAATCAGACAGGGAACAAGAGACTGGAATCCGTCGGGGCACAGGAGACTGCAATCAGACAGGAGCCAGGAGAATGCAATCGGACAAGGTCAGGAGAGTGGAATCAGACAGGGCACAGGAGACTGGAATCAGACAGGGGCAGAAGACTGGAATCAGACAGGGGCAGGTGACTGGAATCAGTCAGTGGCAAAGGAGACTGGAATCAGACAGGGGCAGGAGACTGGAATCAGACAGGGCACAAGAGACTGGAATCAGACAGGGAGCAAGAGACTAGAATCAGACAGGGCGCACGAGTCTGGAATCAGACACGGCGCTGGAGACTGGAATCAGACACGGGCAGGAGACTGGAATCAGAAACTGGCAGGAGAATGGAATTAGACAGGGCACAGCAGACTGGAATCAGACAGGGGCAGTAGACTGTTATCAGACAGGCCAGAGGAGACTGGAATCAGACAGGGCCAGAGGAGACTGGAATCAGACAGGGGCACAGGAGAGTTGAATCAGACAAGGTCACAGTAGACTGCAATCAGACAGGTGCAGGAGACAGGAATCAGACAGAGTACAAGAGACTGGAATCAGACAGGGAGCAAGAGACTGCAATCAGGCTTGGGACAGAGACTGGAATCAGACAGGGCACAAGAGAGTGGTATCAGACAGGGAGCAAGAGACTGGAATCAGACAGGGAACAAGAGACTGGAATCCGTCGGGGCACAGGAGACTGCAATCAGACAGGAGCCAGGAGAATGCAATCGGACAAGGTCAGGAGAGTGGAATCAGACAGGGCACAGGAGACTGGAATCAGACAGGGGCAGAAGACTGGAATCAGACAAGGCAGGTGACTGGAATCAGTCAGTGGCAAAGGAGACTGGAATCAGACAGGGGCAGGCGACTGGAATCAGACAGGGCACAAGTGACTGGAATCAGACAGGGAGCAAGAGACTAGAATCAGACAGGGCGCACGAGTCTGGAATCAGACACGGGGCCGCAGACTGGAATCAAAAAAGTCACAGGAGACTGGAATCAGACAGGGCGCAGGAATCTGGAATCAGACAGGGGCACAGGAGACTGGAATCAGGCAGGACGCAGGAGTCTGGAATCAGACGGGGCGCAGGAGACTAAAATCAGACAGGGCGCAGGAGACTGGAATCAGACTGGGTGCAGGAGACTGGAATCAGATAGGGGTGGGAGACTGTAATCAGAAAGGGCGCAGGAGTCTGGAATCTGACACGGTGCTGGAGACTGGAATCAAAAAAGTCACAGGAGACTGGAATCAGACAGGGCGCAGGAGTCTGGAATCAGACAGGGGCACAGAAGATGCGAATCATACAGGGGCACAGCAGATGGGAATCAGACAGGGGCTTGGACACTGGAATCAGACAGGGGCCTATACACTGGAATCAGACAGGGGTCAGGAGACTGGAATCAGAAACTGGCAGAGGAATGGAATCAGACAGGGCACAGGAGAATTGGATCAGACAGGGCGCAGGAGACTGGAATCAGACAGGGTGCAGGAGACTGGAATCAGACACGGGCAGGAGACTGGAATCAGAAACTGGCAGGAGAATGGAATTAGACAGGGCACAGCAGACTGGAATCAGACAGGGGCAGTAGACTGTTATCAGACAGGCCAGAGGAGACTGGAATCAGACAGGGCCAGAGGAGACTGGAATCAGACAGGGGCACAGGAGAGTTGAATCAGACAAGGTCACAGTAGACTGCAATCAGACAGGTGCAGGAGACAGGAATCAGACAGAGTACAAGAGACTGGAATCAGACAGGGAGCAAGAGATTGCAATCAGGCTTGGGACAGAGACTGGAATCAGACAGGGCACAAGAGAGTGGTATCAGACAGGGAGCAAGAGTCTGGAATCACCAGGGAACAAGAGACTGGAATCCGTCGGGGCACAGGAGACTGCAATCAGACAGGAGCCAGGAGAATGCAATCGGACAAGGTCAGGAGAGTGGAATCAGACAGGGCACAGGAGACTGGAATCAGACAGGGGCAGAAGACTGGAATCAGACAGGGGCAGGTGACTGGAATCAGTCAGTGTCAAAGGAGACTGGAATCAGACAGGAGCTAGGGGTATGGAATCAGACAGCAGCTGGAGACTGGAATCAGACAGGGGCAGGAGACTGGAATCAGACAGGGGCACAGGAGACTGGTATCAGAGAGGGGCCAGGAGACTGGAATCAGACAGGGATCAAGAGACTGCAATCAGAAAGGGCGCAGGAGTCTGGAATCTGACACGGTGATGGAGACTGGAATCAAAAAAGTCGCAGGAGACTAGAATCAGACAGGGCGCAGGAGTCTGGAATCAGACAGGGGGTCAGAAGACGCGAATCAGACAGGGGCACAGCAGATGGGAATCAGATAGGGGCTTGGACACTGGAATCAGACAGGGGCCAGGAGACTGGAATCAGGCAGGAGCCAGAAGACTGGAAACAGATAGGGCTCAGGAGTCTGTAATCAGATAGGGGGCAGTAGACTTTAATCAGACACAGGCAGGAGACTGGAATCAGAAACTGGTAGAGGAATGGAATCAGACTGGGCACAGGAGAATTGGATCAGACAGGGCGCAGGAGACAGGAATCAGACTGGGGCCCATGAGACTGGAATCAGACAGCGCCAGAGGAGACTGGAATCAGACAGGGCTGGAGGAGACTGGAAACAGACAGGGGCACAGTAGACTGGAATCAGACAGGGAGCAAGAGACTGCAATCAGGCTTGGGCCAGAGACTGGAATCAGACAGGGAGCAAGAGACTGGAATCAGAGAGGGCGCAGGAGTCTAGAATCAGACACGGTGCTGGAGACTGGAATCAGACACGGGCAAGAGACTGGAATCAGAAACTGGCAGGAGAATGGAATCAGACAGGGCACAGGAGACTGGAGTCAGACAGGGGCAGGAGACTGGAATCAGACAGGGAGCAGGAGACTGGAATCCGTCGGGGCACAGGAGACTGCAATCAGACAGGAGCCAGGGGAATGCAATCGGACAAGGTCAGGAGAGTGGAATCAGACAGGGGCAGGAGATTGGAATCAGACAGGGGCAGGAGACTGGACTCAGACAGGGGCAGGCGACTGGAATCAGTCCGTGGCAAAGGAGACTGGAATCAGACAGGAGCCAGGGGAATGGAATCCGACAGGGGCTGGAGACTGGAATCAGACAGGGGCAGGAGACTGCCATCAAACAGGGAGCAGGAGACTGGAATCAGACAGGGCACAGGAGACTGGAATGAGACAGGGGTACAGGAGACTGGAATCAGACATGGGCAGGAGACTGGAATCAGAAACTGGCAGGAGAATGGAATTAGACAGGGCACAGCAGACTGGAATCAGACAGGGGCAGGAGACTGTTATCAGACAGGGGTAGGAGACTGGATTCCGACAGGGCACAGAAGACTGCAATCAGACAGGAGCCAGGAGAATGCAATCGGACAGGATCAGGAGAGTGGAATCAGACAGGGCACAGGAGACTGGAATCAGACAGGGGCAGGAGACTGGAATCAGACAGGGGCAGGAGACTGGAATCAGACAGGGGCAGGTGACTGGAATCAGTCAGTGACAAAGGAGACTTGAATCAGACAGGCCAGAGGAGACTGGAATCAGACAGGTGCAGGAGACAGGAATCAGACAGAGTACAAGAGACTCGAATCAGACAGGGAGCAAGAGACTGCAATCAGGCTTGGGAAAGATCTTGGAATCAGACAGGGCACAAGAGAGTGGTATCAGACAGGGAGCAAGAGACTGGAATCAGACAGGGCGCAGGAGTCTGGAATCAGACACGGAGCTGGAGACTGGGATTGGACACGGGCAGGAGAGTGGAATCAGAAACTGGCAGGAGAATGGAATCAGGCAGGGCACAGGACACTGGAGTCAGACAGGGCGCAGGAGACTGCAATCAGACAGGAGCCAGGGGAATGCAATCGGACAGGATTAGGAGAGTGGAATCAGACAGGGCACAGGACACTGGAATCAGACAGGGGCAGGGGACTGGAATCAGACAGGGGCAGGTGACTGGAATCAGTCAGTGTCAAAGGAGACTGGAATCAGACAGGAGCTAGGGGTATGGAATCAGACAGCAGCTGGAGACTGGAATCAGACAGGGGTAGGAGACTGGATTCCGACAGGGCACAGGACACTGCAATCAGACAGGAGCCAGGGGAATGCAATCGGACAGGATTAGGAGAGTGGAATCAGACAGGGCACAGGACACTGGAATCAGACAGGGGCAGGGGACTGGAATCAGACAGGGGCAGGTGACTGGAATCAGTCAGTGTCAAAGGAGACTGGAATCAGACAGGAGCTAGGGGTATGGAATCAGACAGCAGCTGGAGACTGGAATCAGACAGGGGCAGGAGACTGGAATCAGACAGGGGCAGGAGACTGGAATCAGGCACAGCGATGTAGACTGAAATGAAAAAAGTCGCAGGAGACTGGAATCAGTCTGCGCGCAGGAGTCTGGAATCAGACAAGGCGCAAGAGACTTGGATCAGACAGGGCGCAGGAGACAGTAATCAGACAGGGCGCAGGAGACTGGAATCAGACAGGGTCAGAGGAGACTGGAATCAGACAGGGGCACATGAGACTTGAATCACACAAGGGCACAGTAGACTGGAATCAGACAGGGGCGGAAGACAGGAATCAGACAGAGTACAAGAGACTGGAATCAGACAGGGAGAAAGAGACTGCAATCAGACAGGGTGCAGGATTCTGGAATCAGACACGGCGCTGGAAACTGGAATCAGACACGGACAGGAGACTGGAATCAGAAACTGGCAGGAGAATGGAATCAGACAGGGCACAGGAGTCTGGAGTCAGACAGGGGCAGGAGACTGGAATCAGACAGGGAACAAGAGACTGGAATCCATCGGGGCACAGGAGACTGCAATCAGACAGGAGCCAGGAGAATGCAATCGGACAAGGTCAGGAGAGTGGAATCAGACAGGGCACAGGAGACTGGAATCAGAGAGGGGCAGGTGACTGGAATCAGTCAGTGGCAAAGGAGACTGGAATCAGACAGGGGCAGGAGACTGGAATCAGATAGGGCACAAGAGACAAGAATCAGACAGGGAGCAAGAGACTAGGATCAGACAGGGCGCACCAGTCTGGAATCAGACACGGCGCCGCAGACTGGAATCAAAAAAGTCACAGGAGACTGGAATCAGACAGGGCGCAGGAATCTGGAATCAGACAGGGGCACAGGAGACTGGAATCAGACAGGACGCAGGAGACTGGAATCAGAAAGGACGCAGGAGTCTGGAATCAGACGGGGCGCAGGAGACTAAAATCAGACAGGGCGCAGGAGACTGGAATCAGACTGGGTGCAAGAGACTGGAATCAGATAGGGGTGGGAGACTGGAATCAGAAAGGGCGCAGGAGTCTGGAATCTGACACGGTGCTGGAGACTGGAATCAAAAAAGTCACAGGAGACTGGAATCAGACAGGGGCACAGAAGATGCGAATCAGACAGGGGCACAGCAGATGGGAATCAGACAGGGGCTTGGACACTGGAATCAGACAGGGGCTATACACTGGAATCAGACAGGGGCCAGGAGACTGGAATCAGACAAGAGCCAGGAGACTGGAATCGAACAGGGCGCAGGAGTCTGGAATCAGACAGGGGCACAGAAGACTTGAAACAGACAGGGCTCAGGAGTCTGTAATCAGACAGGGCGCAGGAGACTTTAATCAGACACGGGCAGGAGACTGGAATCAGAAACTGGCAGAGGAATGGAATCAGACAGGGCACAGGAGAATTGGATCAGACAGGGCGCAGGAGACTAGAATCAGACAGGGTGCTGGAGACTGGAAACAGACACGGGCAGGAGACTTGAATCCGAAACTGGCAGGAGAATAAAATCAGACAGGGCACAGGAGACTGGAATCAGACAGGGTCAGGAGATTGGAATCAGACAGGCGCAGGAGACTGGAATCAGACACGGGCATGAGACTGGCATCAGAAACTGGCAGGAGAATGAAATCAGACTGGGCACAGGAGAATTGGATCAGACAGGGCGCAGGACACTGGAGTCAGACAGGGGCAGGAGACTGGAATCAGACAGGGGCAGGAGACTGGAATCCGACGGGGCACAGGAGACTGCAATCAGACAGGGGCAGGAGACGGAAATCAGACAGGGCACAGGAGACTGGAATCAGACAGGGGCAGGAGACTGGAATCAGACAGGGGCAGGAGACTGGAATCAGACAGGGGCAGGTGACTGGAATCAGTCAGTGACAAAGGAGACTTGAATCAGACAGGCCAGAGGAGACTGGAATCAGACAGGTGCAGGAGACAGGAATCAGACAGAGTACAAGAGATTCGAATCAGACAGGGAGCAAGAGACTGCAATCAGGCTTGGGAAAGATCTTGGAATCAGACAGGGCACAAGAGAGTGGTATCAGACAGGGAGCAGGAGTCTGGAATCAGACACAGAGCTGGAGACTGGGATTGGACACGGGCAGGAGAGTGGAATCAGAAACTGGCAGGAGAATGGAATCAGGCAGGGCACTGGACACTGGAGTCAGACAGGGCGCAGGAGACTGCAATCAGACAGGAGCCAGGGGAATGCAATCGGACAGGATTAGGAGAGTGGAATCAGACAGGGCACAGGACACTGGAATCAGACAGGGGCAGGGGACTGGAATCAGACAGGGGCAGGTGACTGGAATCAGTCAGTGTCAAAGGAGACTGGAATCAGACAGGAGCTAGGGGTATGGAATCAGACAGCAGCTGGAGACTGGAATCAGACAGGGGTAGGAGACTGGATTCCGACAGGGCACAGGACACTGCAATCAGACAGGAGCCAGGGGAATGCAATCGGACAGGATTAGGAGAGTGGAATCAGACAGGGCACAGGACACTGGAATCAGACAGGGGCAGGGGACTGGAATCAGACAGGGGCAGGTGACTGGAATCAGTCAGTGTCAAAGGAGACTGGAATCAGACAGGAGCTAGGGGTATGGAATCAGACAGCAGCTGGAGACTGGAATCCGACAGGGGCAGGAGACTGGAATCAGACAGGGGCAGTAGACTGGAATCAGGCACAGCGATGTAGACTGAAATGAAAAAAGTCGCAGGAGACTGGAATCAGACTGCGCGCAGGAGTCTGGAATCAGACAAGGCGCAAGAGACTTGGATCAGACAGGGCGCAGGAGACAGTAATCAGACAGGGCGCAGGAGACTGGAATCAGACAGGGTCAGAGGAGACTGGAATCAGACAGGAGCACATGAGACTTGAATCACACAAGGGCACAGTAACTGGAATCAGACAGGGGCGGAAGACAGGAATCAGACAGAGTACAAGAGACTGGAATCAGACAGGGAGAAAGAGACTGCAATCAGACAGGGTGCAGGATTCTGGAATCAGACACGGCGCTGGAAACTGGAATCAGACACGGACAGGAGACTGGAATCAGAAACTGGCAGGAGAATAGAATCAGACAGGGCACAGGAGTCTGGAGTCAGACAGGGGCAGGAGACTGGAATCAGACAGGGAACAAGAGACTGGAATCCATCGGGGCACAGGAGACTGCAATCAGACAGGAGCCAGGAGAATGCAATCGGACAAGGTCAGGAGAGTGGAATCAGACAGGGCACAGGAGACTGGAATCAGAGAGGGGCAGGTGACTGGAATCAGTCAGTGGCAAAGGAGACTGGAATCAGACAGGGGCAGGAGACTGGAATCAGATAGGGCACAAGAGACAAGAATCAGACAGGGAGCAAGAGACTAGGATCAGACAGGGCGCACCAGTCTGGAATCAGACACGGCGCCGCAGACTGGAATCAAAAAAGTCACAGGAGACTGGAATCAGACAGGGCGCAGGAATCTGGAATCAGACAGGGGCACAGGAGACTGGAATCAGACAGGACGCAGGAGACTGGAATCAGAAAGGACGCAGGAGTCTGGAATCAGACGGGGCGCAGGAGACTAAAATCAGACAGGGCGCAGGAGACTGGAATCAGACTGGGTGCAAGAGACTGGAATCAGATAGGGGTGGGGGACTGGAATCAGAAAGGGCGCAGGAGTCTGGAATCTGACACGGTGCTGGAGACTGGAATCAAAAAAGTCACAGGAGACTGGAATCAGACAGGGGCACAGAAGATGCGAATCAGACAGGGGCACAGCAGATGGGAATCAGACAGGGGCTTGGACACTGGAATCAGACAGGGGCTATACACTGGAATCAGACAGGGGCCAGGAGACTGGAATCAGACAGCAGCCAGGAGACTGGAATCAGACTGGGTGCAAGAGACTGGAATCAGATAGGGGTGGGAGACTGGAATCAGAAAGGGCGCAGGAGTCTGGAATCTGACACGGTGCTGGAGACTGGAATCAAAAAAGTCACAGGAGACTGGAATCAGACAGGGGCACAGAAGATGCGAATCAGACAGGGGCACAGCAGATGGGAATCAGACAGGGGCTTGGACACTGGAATCAGACAGGGGCTATACACTGGAATCAGACAGGGGCCAGGAGACTGGAATCAGACAGCAGCCAGGAGACTGGAATTAAAGTGGGCGCAGGAGTCTGGAATCAGACAGGGGCACAGAAGACTTGAAACAGACAGGGCTCAGGAGTCTGTAATCAGACAGGGCGCAGGAGACTTTAATCAAACACGGGCAGGAGACTGGAATCAGAAAATGGCAGAGGAATGGAATCAGACAGGGCACAGGAGAATTGGATCAGACAGGGCGCAGGAGACTAGAATCAGACAGGGTGCTGGAGACTGGAAACAGACACGGGCAGGAGACTTGAATCCGAAACTGGCAGGAGAATAAAATCAGACAGGACACAGGAGACTGGAATCAGACAGGGTCAGGAGATTGGAATCAGACAGGCGCAGGAGACTGGAATCAGACACGGGCATGAGACTGGCATCAGAAACTGGCAGGAGAATGAAATCAGACTGGGCACAGGAGAATTGGATCAGACAGGGCGCAGGACACTGGAGTCAGACAGGGGCAGGAGACTGGAATCAGACAGGGGCAGGAGACTGGAATCCGACGGGGCACAGGAGACTGCAATCAGATAGGGGCAGGAGATGGAAATCAGACAGGGCACAGGAGACTGGAATCAGACAGGGCACAGGAGACTGGAATGAGACTGGGGTACAGGAGACTGGAATCAGACATGGGCAGGAGACTGGAATCAGAAACTGGCAGAAGAATGGAATTAGACAGGGCACAGCAGATTGAAATCAGACAGGGGCAGGCGACTGGAATCAGTCAGTGGCAAAGGAGACTGGAATCAGACAGGAGCCAGGGGTATGGAATCAGACAGGGGCTGGAGACTGGAATCAGACAGGGGCAGGAGACTGGAATCAGATACGGTGCTGGAGACTGAAATCAAAAAAGTCACAGGAGACTGGAATCAGACTGCGCGCAGGAGTCTGGAATCAGACAGGGCGCAGGAGACTTGGATCAGACAGGGCGCAGGAGTCTGGAATCAGACGGGGCGCAGGAGACTAAAATCAGACAGAGCGCAGGAGACTGGAATCAGACTGGGGCACAGGAGACTAGAATCAGACAGGGGCACAGGTGACTGGAATCAGTTAGGGCCACAGGAGACTGGAATCAGACACGGGCACAGGAGACTTGAATCAGACAGGGGCACAGGATACTGGTATCAGAGAGGGGCCAGGAGACAGGAATCAGACAGGGAGCAAGAGACTGCAATCAGGCAGGGGCCAGAGACAGGAATCAGACAGAGCCCAAGAGGCTAGAATCAGACAGGGAGCAAGAGACTGGAATCAGAAAGGGCGCAGGAGTCTGGAATCTGACACGGTGCTGGAGACTGGAATCAAAAAAGTCACAGGAGTCTGGAATCAGACAGGGGCACAGAAGACGCGAATCAGACAGGGGCACAGCAGATGGGAATCAGACAGGGGCTTGGACACTGGAATCAGACAGGGGCCTATACACTGGAATCAGACAGGGGCCAGGAGACTGGAATCAGACAGCAGCCAGGAGACTGGAATTAAAGTGGGCACAGGAGTCTGGAATCAGACAGGGGCACAGAAGACTTGAAACAGACAGGGCTCAGGAGTCTGTAATCAGACAGGGCGCAGGAGACTTTAATCAGACACGGGCAGGAGACTGGAATCAGAAACTGGCCGAGGAATGGAATCAGACAGGGCACAGGAGAATTGGATCAGACAGAGCGCAGGAGACTGGAATCAGACAGGGTGCAGGAGACTGGAATCAGACACGGGCAGGAGACTGGAATCCGAAACTGGCAGGAGAATAAAATCAGACAGGGCACAGGAGAATTGGATCAGACAGGGTGCAGGACACTGGAGTCAGACAGGGGCAGGAGACTGGATTCAGACAGGGGCAGGAGACTGGAATCCGACGGGGCACAGGAGACTGCAATCAGACAGGAGTCAGGGGAATGCAATCAGACAGGTTCAGGAGTGTGGAATCAGACAGGACACTGTAGACTGGAATCAGACAGGGGCAGGAGATTGGAATCAGAGGGGGCAAGAGACTGGAATCAGACAGGGCGCAGGAGACTTGGATCAGACTGGGGCCCATGAGACTGGAATCAGACAGCACCAGAGGAGACTGGAATCAGACAGGGCCGGAGGAGACTGGAAACAGACAGGGGCACAGTAGACTGGAATCAGACAGGGAGCAAGAGACTGCAATCAGGCTTGGGCCAGAGACTGGAATCAGACAGGGCACAAGAGACTGGAATCAGACAGGGAGCAAGAGACTGGAATCAGAGAGGGCGCAGGAGTCTAGAATCAGACACGGCGCTGGAGACTGGAATCAGACACGCGCAGGAGACTGGAATCAGAAACTGGCAGGAGAATGGAATCAGACAGGGCACAGGAGACTGGAGTCAGACAGGGGCAGGAGACTGGAATCAGACAGGGAGCAAGAGACTGCAATCAGGCAGGGGCCAGAGACAGGAATCAGACAGAGCCCAAGAGGCTAGAATCAGACAGGGAGCAAGAGACTGGAATCAGAAAGGGCACAGGAGTCTGGAATCTGACACGGTGCTGGAGGCTGGAATCAGAAACTGGCAGGAGAATGGAATCAGACAGGGCACAGGAGACTGGAGTCAGACAGGGGCAGGAGACTGGAATCAGACAGGGAGCAAGAGACTGCAATCAGGCAGGGGCCAGAGACAGGAATCAGACAGAGCCCAAGAGGCTAGAATCAGACAGGGAGCAAGAGACTGGAATCAGAAAGGGCACAGGAGTCTGGAATCTGACACGGTGCTGGAGGCTGGAATCAAAAAAGTCACAGGAGACTGGAATCAGACAGGGCGCAGGAGTGTGGAATCAGACAGGACACTGTAGACTGGAATCAGACAGGGGCAGGAGATTGGAATCAGAGAGGGGCAAGAGACTGGAATCAGACAGGGCGCAGGAGACTTGGATCAGACTGGGGCCCATGAGACTGGAATCAGACAGCACCAGAGGAGACTGGAATCAGACAGGGCCGGAGGAGACTGGAAACAGACAGGGGCACAGTAGACTGGAATCAGACAGGGAGCAAGAGACTGCAATCAGGCTTGGGCCAGAGACTGGAATCAGACAGGGCACAAGAGACTGGAATCAGACAGGGAGCAAGAGACTGGAATCAGAGAGGGCGCAGGAGTCTAGAATCAGACACGGCGCTGGAGACTGGAATCAGACACGGGCAGGAGACTGGAATCAGAAACTGGCAGGAGAATGGAATTAGACAGGGCACAGCAGACTGGAATCAGACAGGGGCAGTAGACTGTTATCAGACAGGCCAGAGGAGACTGGAATCAGACAGGGCCAGAGGACACTGGAATCAGAAACTGGCAGGAGAATAAAATCAGACAGGGCACAGGAGACTGGAATCAGACAGGGTCAGGAGATTGGAATCAGACAGGGGCAGGAGACTGGAATCAGACACGGGCATGAGACTGGCATCAGAAACTGGCAGGAGAATGAAATCAGACTGGGCACAGGAGAATTGGATCAGACAGGGTGCAGGACACTGGAGTCAGACAGGGGCAGGAGACTGGATTCAGACAGGGGCAGGAGACAGGAATCCGACGGGGCACAGGAGACTGCAATCAGACAGGAGTCAGGGGAATGCAATCAGACAGGTTCAGGAGTGTGGAATCAGACAGGACACTGTAGACTGGAATCAGACAGGGGCAGGAGATTGGAATCAGAGAGGGGCAAGAGACTGGAATCAGACAGGGTGCAGGAGACTTGGATCAGACAGGGCGCAGGAGACAGTAATCAGACAGGGCGCAGGAGACTGGAATCAGACTGGGGCCCATGAGACTGGAATCAGACAGCGCCAGAGGAGACTGGAATCAGACAGGGCCGGAGGAGACTGGAAACAGACAGGGGCACAGTAGACTGGAATCAGACAGGGAGCAAGAGACTGCAATCAGGCTTGGGCCAGAGACTGGAATCAGACAGGGCACAAGAGACTGGAATCAGACAGGGAGCAAGAGACTGGAATCAGACACGGGCAGGAGACTGGAATCAGAAACTGGCAGGAGAATGGAATTAGACAGGGCACAGCAGACTGGAATCAGACAGGGGCAGTAGACTGTTATCAGACAGGCCAGAGGAGACTGGAATCAGACAGGGCCAGAGGACACTGGAATCAGACAGGGGCACAGAAGAGTTGAATCAGACAAGGGAACAGTAGACTGCAATCAGACAGGTGCAGGAGACAGGAATCAGACAGAGTACAAGAGACTGGAATCAGACAGGGAGCAAGAGACTGTAATCAGGCTTCGGAAAGGGACTGGAATCAGACAGGGCACAAGAGAGTGGTATCAGACAGGGAGCAAGAGACTGGAATCAGACAGGGAACAAGAGACTGGAATCCGTCGGGGAACAGGAGACTGCAATCAGACAGGAGCCAGGAGAATGCAATCGGACAAGGTCAGGAGAGTGGAATCAGACAGGGCACAGGAGACTGGAATCAGACAGGGGCAGAAGACTGGAATCAGACAAGGCAGGTGACTGGAATCAGTCAGTGGCAAAGGAGACTGGAATCAGACAGGGGCAGGAAACTGGAATCAGACAGGGCACAAGAGACTGGAATCAGACAGGGCACAAGAGACTGGAATCAGACAGGGAGCAAGAGACTAGAATCAGACAGGGCGCACGAGTCTGGAATCAGACACGGCGCTGGAGACTGGAATCAGACACGGGCAGGAGACTGGAATCAGAAACTGGCAGGAGAATGGAATTAGACAGGGCACAGCAGACTGGAATCAGACAGGGGCAGTAGACTGTTATCAGACAGGCCAGAGGAGACTGGAATCAGACAGGGCCAGAGGAGACTGGAATCAGACAGGGGCACAGGAGAGTTGAATCAGACAAGGTCACAGTAGACTGCAATCAGACAGGTGCAGGAGACAGGAATCAGACAGAGTACAAGAGACTGGAATCAGACAGGGAGCAAGAGACTGCAATCAGGCTTGGGACAGAGACTGGAATCAGACAGGGCACAAGAGAGTGGTATCAGACAGGGAGCAAGAGACTGGAATCAGACAGGGAACAAGAGACTGGAATCCGTCGGGGCACAGGAGACTGTAATCAGACAGGAGCCAGGAGAATGCAATCGGACAAGGTCAGGAGAGTGGAATCAGACAGGGCACAGGAGACTGGAATCAGACAGGGGCAGAAGACTGGAATCAGACAAGGCAGGTGACTGGAATCAGTCAGTGGCAAAGGAGACTGGAATCAGACAGGGGCAGGCGACTGGAATCAGACAGGGCACAAGAGACTGGAATCAGACAGGGAGCAAGAGACTAGAATCAGACAGGGCGCATGAGTCTGGAATCAGACACGGCGCCGCAGACTGGAATCAAAAAAGTCACAGGAGACTGGAATCAGACAAGGCGCAGGAATCTGGAATCAGACAGGGGCACAGGAGACTGGAATCAGGCAGGACGCAGGAGTCTGGAATCAGACGGGGCGCAGGAGACTAAAATCAGACAGGGCGCAGGAGACTGGAATCAGACTGGGTGCAGGAGACTGGAATCAGATAGGGGTGGGAGACTGTAATCAGAAAGGGCGCAGGAGTCTGGAATCTGACACGGTGCTGGAGACTGGAATCAGACAGGGGCACAGAAGATGCGAAACATACAGGGGCACAGCAGATGGGAATCAGACAGGGGCTTGGACACTGGAATCAGACAGGGGCCTATACACTGGAATCAGACAGGGGTCAGGAGACTGGAATCAGAAACTGGCAGAGGAATGGAATCAGACAGGGCACAGGAGAATTGGATCAGACAGGGCGCAGGAGACTGGAATCAGACAGGGTGCAGGAGACTGGAATCAGACATGGGCAGGAGACTGGAATCCGAAACTGGCAGGAGAATTGGATCAGACAGGGCGCAGGACACTGGAGTCAGACAGGGGCAGGAGACTGGAATCAGACAGCAGCCAGGAGACTGGAATTAAAGTGGGCGCAGGAGTCTGGAATCAGACAGGGGCACAGAAGACTTGAAACAGACAGGGCTCAGGAGTCTGTAATCAGACAGAGCGCAGGAGACTTTAATCAGACACGGGCAGGAGACTGGAATCAGAAACTGGCAGAGGAATGGAATCAGACAGGGCACAGGAGAATTGGATCAGACAGGGCGCAGGAGACTGGAATCAGACAGGGTGCAGGAGACTGGAAACAGACACGGGCAGGAGACTTGAATCCGAAACTGGCAGGAGAATAAAATCAGACAGGGCACAGGAGACTGGAATCAGACAGGGTCAGGAGATTGGAATCAGACAGGGGCAGGAGACTGGAATCAGACACGGGCATGAGACTGGCATCAGAAACTGGCAGGAGAATGAAATCAGACTGGGCACAGGAGAATTGGATCAGACACTGGAGTCAGACAGGGGCAGGAGACTGGAATCAGACAGGGGCAGGAGACTGGAGTCCGACGGGGCACATGAGACTGCAATCAGACAGGAGTCAGGGGAATGCAATCAGACAGGTTCAGGAGTGTTCAATCAGACAGGACACTGTAGACTGGAATCAGACAGGGGCAGGAGATTGGAATCAGAGAGGGGCAAGAGACTGGAAACAGACAGGGTGCAGGAGACTTGGATCAGACAGGGCGCAGGAGACAGTAATCAGACAGGGCGCAGGAGACTGGAATCAGACTGGGGCCCATGAGACTGGAATCAGACAGTGCCAGAGGAGACTGGAATCAGACAGGGCCGGAGGAGACTGGAAACAGACAGGGGCACAGTAGACTGGAATCGGACAAGGAGCAAGAGACTGGAATCAGACAGGGAGCAAGAGACTGGAATCAGAGAGGGCGCAGGAGTCTAGAATCAGACACGGTGCTGGAGACTGGAATCAGACAGGGGCAGAAGATTGGAATCAGAGAGGGGCAAGAGACTGGAATCAGACAGGGTGCAGGAGACTTGGATCAGACAGGGCGCAGGAGACAGTAATCAGACAGGAGCCAGGAGAATGCAATCGGAAGGGATCAGGAGAGTGGAATCAGACAGGGCACAGGAACCTGGAATCAGACAGGGGCAGGAGATTGGAATCACACAGGGGCAGGAGACTGGAATCAGACAGGGGCAGGAGACTGGAATCCGTCGGGGCACAGGAGACTGCAATCAGACAGGAGCCAGGAGAATGCAATCGGAAGGGATCAGGAGAGTGGAATCAGACAGGGCACAGGAACCTGGAATCAGACAGGGGCAGGAGATTGGAATCACACAGGGGCAGGAGACTGGACTCAGACAGGGGCAGGCGACTGGAATCAGTCAGTGGCAAAGAGACTGGAATCAGACAGGAGCCAGGGGAATGGAATCAGACAGGGGCTGGAGACTGGAATAAGACAGGGGCAGGAGACTGCCATCAGACAGGGAGCAGGAGACTGGAATCAGACAGGTGCAGGAGACTGGAATGAGACAGGGGTACAGGCGACTGGAATCAGACAGAGGCAGTAGACTGGAATCAGACAGGGGCAAGAGACTGGAATCAGACAGGGGCACTGGAGACTGGAATCAGACAGGGGCCAGGAGACTGAAATCAGACAGGGCACAGGAGACTGGAATCAGAAAGGGCACAGGAGACTGGAATGAGACAGCGGAACAGGAGACTGCAATCAGACATGGGCAGGAGACTGGAATCAGAAACTGGCAGGAGACTGGAATTAGACAGGGCACAGCAGACTGGAATCAGACAGGGACAGGAGATTGTTATCAGACAGGGGTAGGGGACTAGATTCCGACAGGGCACAGGAGACTGCAATCAGACAGGGGCAGGAGACAGGAATCAGACAGAGTACAAGAGACTGGAATCAGACAGGGAGCAAGAGACTGCAATCAGGCTTGGGAAAGAGACTGGAATCAGACAGGGCACAAGAGAGTGGTATCAGACACGGAGCTGGAGACTGGAAT
Organism: Mobula birostris; assembly: GCF_030028105.1. NCBI lineage: Eukaryota > Metazoa > Chordata > Chondrichthyes > Myliobatiformes > Myliobatidae > Mobula > Mobula birostris. The sequence continues at coordinate 59,887,169 of NC_092394.1, forward strand.
CAGACAGGGCGCAGGAGTCTGGAATCAGACACGGAGCTGTTGACTGGAATCGGACACGGGCAGGAGAGTGGAATCAGAAACTGGCAGGAGAATGGAATCAGACAGGGCACAGGACACTAGAGTTAGACAGGGGCAGGAGACTGGAATCAGACAGGGGCAGGAGACTGGAAACCGTCGGGGCACAGGAGTCTGCAATCAGACAGGAGCCAGGAGAATGGCATCGGAGAGGGTCAGGAGACTGGAATCAGACAGGGGCAGGAGTCTGGACGAAGACAGGGGCAGGCGACCGGAATCAGTCAGTGGCAAAGGAGACTGGAATCAGACAGGAGCCAGGGGAATGGAATCAGACAGGGGCAGGAGACGGAAATCAGACAGGGCACAGGAGACTGGAATCAGACAGGGCACAGGAGACTGGAATGAGACTGGGGTACAGGAGACTGGAATCAGACATGGGCAGGAGACTGGAATCAGAAACTGGCAGAAGAATGGAATTAGACAAGGCACAGCAGATTGAAATCAGACAGGGGCAGGCGACTGGAATCAGTCAGTGGCAAAGGAGACTGGAATCAGACAGGGGCTGGAGACTGGAATCAGACAGGGGCAGGAGACTGGAATCAGATACGGTGCTGGAGACTGAAATCAAAAAAGTCGCAGGAGACTGGAATCAGACTGCGCGCAGGAGTCTGGAATCAGACGGGGCACAGGAGACTTGGATCAGACAGGGCGCAGGAGTCTGGAATCAGACGGGGCGAAGGAGACTAGAATCAGACAGGGGCACAGGTGACTGGAATCAGTTAGGGCCACAGGAGACTGGAATCAGACACGGGCACAGGAGACTTGAATCAGACAGGGGCACAGGAGACTGGTATCAGAGAGGGGCCAGGAGACAGGAATCAGACAGGGAGCAAGAGACTGCAATCAGGCAGGGGCCAGAGACAGGAATCAGACAGAGCCCAAGAGGCTAGAATCAGACAGGGAGCAAGAGACTGGAATCAGAAAGGGCGCAGGAGTCTGGAATCTGACACGGTGCTGGAGACTGGAATCAAAAAAGTCGCAGGAGACTGGAATCAGACAGAGCTCAGGAGTCTGGAATCAGACAGGGGCACAGAAGACGCGAATCAGACAGGGGCACAGCAGATGGGAATCAGACAGGGGCTTGGACACTGGAATCAGACAGGGGCCTATACACTGGAATCAGACAGGGGCCAGGAGACTGGAATCAGGCAGCAGCCAGGAGACTGGAATTAAAGTGGGCGCAGGAGTCTGGAATCAGACAGGGGCACAGAAGACTTGAAACAGACAGGGCTCAGGAGTCTGTAATCAGACAGGGCGCAGGAGACTTTAATCAGACACGGGCAGGAGACTGGAATCAGAAACTGGCAGAGGAATGGAATCAGACAGGGCACAGGAGAATTGGATCAGACAGAGCGCAGGAGACTGGAATCAGACAGGGTGCAGGAGACTGGAATCAGACACGGGCAGGAGACTGGAGTCCGAAACTGGCAGGAGAATAAAATCAGACAGGACACAGGAGTCTGGAATCAGACAGGGTCAGGAGATTGGAATCAGACAGGGGTAGGAGACTGGAATCAGACACGGGCATGAGACTGGCATCAGAAACTGGCAGGAGAATGAAATCAGACTGGGCACAGGAGAATTGGATCAGACAGGGTGCAGGACACTGGAGTCAGACAGGGGCAGGAGACTGGAATCAGACTGGGGCCCATGAGACTGGAATCAGACAGCACCAGAGGAGACTGGAATCAACAGGGCCGGAGGAGACTGGAAACAGACAGGGGCACAGTAGACTGGAATCAGACAGGGAGCAAGAGACTGCAATCAGGCTTGGGCCAGAGACTGGAATCAGACAGGGCACAAGAGACTGGAATCAGACAGGGAGCAAGAGACTGGAATCAGAGAGGGCGCAGGAGTCTAGAAACAGACACGGCGCTGGAGACTGGAATCAGACACGGGCAGGAGACTGGAATCAGAAACTGGCAGGAGAATGGAATCAGACAGGGCACAGGAGACTGGAGTCAGACAGGGGCAGGAGACTGGAATCAGACAGGGAGCAAGAGACTGCAATCAGGCAGGGGCCAGAGACAGGAATCAGACAGAGCCCAAGAGGCTAGAATCAGACAGGGAGCAAGAGACTGGAATCAGAAAGGGCACAGGAGTCTGGAATCTGACACGGTGCTGGAGACTGGAATCAAAAAAGTCACTGTAGACTGGAATCAGACAGGGGCAGGAGATTGGAATCAGAGAGGGGCAAGAGACTGGAATCAGACAGGGTGCAGGAGACTTGGATCAGACAGGGCGCAGAAGACAGGAATCAGACGGGGAGCAAGAGACTGCAATCAGGCTTGGGCCAGAGACTGGAATCAGACAGGGCACAAGAGACTGGAATCAGTCAGGGAGCAAGAGACTGGAATCAGAGAGGGCACAGGAGTCTAGAATCAGACACGGCGCTGGAGACTGGAATCAGACACGGGCAGGAGACTGGAATCAGAATCTGGCAGGAGAATGGAATTAGACAGGGCACAGCAGACTGGAATCAGACAGGGGCTGTAGACTGTTATCAGACAGGCCAGAGGAGACTGGAATCAGACAGGGCCAGAGGAGACTGGAATCAGACAGGGGCACAGGAGAGTTGAATCAGACAAGGGCACAGTAGACTGCAATCAGACAGGTGCAGGAGACAGGAATCAGACAGAGTACAAGAGACTGGAATCAGACAGGGAGCAAGAGACTGCAATCAGGCTTGGGAAAGAGACTGGAATCAGACAGGGCACAAGAGAGTGGTATCAGACAGGGAGCAAGAGACTGGAATCAGACAGGGAACAAGAGACTGGAATCCGTCGGGGCACAGGAGACTGCAATCAGACAGGAGCCAGGAGAATGCATTCGGACAAGGTCAGGAGAGTGGAATCAGACAGGGCACAGGAGACTGGAATCAGACAGGGGGAGAAGACTGGAATCAGACAGGGGCAGGTGACTGGAATCAGTCAGTGGCAAAGGAGACTGGAATCAAACAGGGGCAGGAGACTGGAATCAGACAGGGCACAAGAGACTAGAATCAGACAGGGCGCACGAGTCTGGAATCAGACACGGCGCTGGAGACTGGAATCAGACACGGGCAGGAGACTGGAATCAGAAACTGGCAGGAGAATGGAATTAGACAGGGCACAGCAGACTGGAATCAGACAGGGGCAGTAGACTGTTATCAGACAGGCCAGAGGAGACTGGAATCAGACAGGGCCAGAGGAGACTGGAATCAGACAGGGGCACAGGAGAGTTGAATCAGACAAGGGCACAGTAGACTGCAATCAGACAGGTGCAGGAGACAGGAATCAGACAGGGCACAAGAGAGTGGTTTCAGACAGGGAGCAAGAGACTGGAATCAGACAGGGAACAAGAGACTGGAATCCGTCGGGGCACAGGAGACTGCAATCAGACAGGAGCCAGGAGAATGCAATCGGACAAGGTCAGGAGAGTGGAATCAGACAGGGCACAGGAGACTGGAATCAGACAGGGGCAGAAGACTGGAATCAGATAGGGGCAGGTGACTGGAATCAGACAGGGCACAAGAGACTGGAATCAGACAGGGAGCAAGAGACTAGAATCAGACAGGGCGCACGAGTCTGGAATCAGGCACGGCGCCGCAGACTGGAATCAAAAAAGTCACAGGAGACTGGAATCAAACAGGGCGCAGGAATCTGGAATCAGACAGGGGCACAGGAGTCTGGAATCAGACGGGGCGCAGGAGACTAAAATCAGACAGGGCGCAGGAGACTGGAATCAGACTGGGTGCAGGAGACTGGAATCAGATAGGGGTGCGAGACTGTAATCAGAAAGGGCGCAGGAGTCTGGAATCTGACACGGTGCTGGAGACTGGAATCAAAAAAGTCACAGGAGACTGGAATCAGACAGGGCGCAGGAGTCTGGAATCAGACAGGGGCACAGAAGATGCGAATCAGACAGGGGCACAGCAGATGGGAATCAGACAGGGGCTTGGACACTGGAATCAGACAGGGGCCTATACACTGGAATCAGACAGGGGCCAGGAGACTGGAATCAGAAACTGGCAGAGGAATGGAATCAGACAGGGCACAGGAGAATTGGATCAGACAGGGCGCAGGAGACTGGAATCAGACAGGGTGCAGGACACTGGAGTCAGACAGGGGCAGGAGACTGGAATCAGACAGGGGCAGGAGACTGGAATCCGACGGGGCACAGGAGACTGCAATCAGACAGGAGCCTGGGGAATGCAATCAGACAGGTTCAGGAGTGTGGAATCAGACAGGACACTGTAGACTGGAATCAGAGAGGGGCAAGAGACTGGAATCAGACAGGGTGCAGGAGACTTGGATCAGACAGGGCGCAGGAGACAGTAATCAGACAGGGCGCAGGAGACAGTAATCAGACAGGGCGCAGGAGACAGGAATCAGACTGGGGCCCATGAGACTGGAATCAGACAGCGCCAGAGGAGACTGGAATCAGACAGGGCCGGAGGAGACTGGAAACAGACAGGGGCACAGTAGACTGGAATCAGACAGGGAGCAAGAGACTGCAATCAGGCTTGGGCCAGAGACTGGAATCAGACAGGGCACAAGAGACTGGAATCAGACAGGGGGCAAGAGACTGGAATCAGAGAGGGCGCAGGAGTCTAGAATCAGACACGGCGCTAGAGACTGGAATCAGACACGGGCAGGAGACTGGAATCAGAAACTGGCAGGAGAATGGAATCAGACAGGGCACAAGAGACTGGAGTCAGACACGGGCAGGAGACTGGAATCAGACAGGGCACAGGAGACTGGAATGAGACAGGGGAAAAGGAGACTGGAATCAGACACGGGCAGGAGACTGGAATCAGAAACTGGCAGGAGAATGGAATTAGACAGGGCACAGCAGACTGGAATCAGACAGGGGCAGTAGACTGTTATCAGACAGGCCAGAGGAGACTGGAATCAGACAAGGCCAGAGGAGACTGGAATCAGACAGGGAGCAAGAGACTGCAATCAGGCTTGGGAAAGAGACTGGAATCAGACAGGGCACAAGAGAGTGGTATCAGACAGGGAGCAAGAGACTGGAATCAGACACGGAGCAGGGGACTGGAATCGGACACGGGCAGGAGAGTGGAATCAGAAACTGGCAGGAGAATGGAATCAGACAGGGCACAGGACACTGGAGTCAGACAGGGGCAGGAGACTGGAATCAGACAGGGGCAGGAGACTGGAAACCATCGGGGCACAGGAGTCTGCAATCAGACAGGAGCCAGGAGAATGGCATCGGAGAGGGTCAGGAGATTGGAATCAGACAGGGGCAGGAGACTGGACTAAGGCAGGGGCAGGCGACCGGAATCAGTCAGTGGCAAAGGAGACTGGAATCAGACAGGAGCCAGGGGAATGGAATCAGACAGGGGCAGGAGACGGAAATCAGACAGGGCACAGGAGACTGGAATCAGACAGGGGCAGGAGACTGGAATCCGACGGGGCACAGGAGACTGCAATCAGACAGGAGTCAGGGGAATGCAATCGGACAGGTTCAGGAGTGTGGAATCAGACAGGACACTGTAGACTGGAATCAGACAGGGGCAGGAGATTGGAATCAGAGAGGGGCAAGAGACTAGAATCAGACAGGGTGCAGGAGACTTGGATCAGACTGGGGCCCATGAGACTGGAATCAGACAGCGCCAGAGGAGACTGGAATCAGACAGGGCCGGAGGAGACTGGAAACAGACAGGGGCACAGTAGACTGGAATCAGACAGGGAGCAAGAGACTGCAATCAGGCTTGGGCCAGAGACTGGAATCAGACAGGGCACAAGAGACTGGAATCAGACAGGGAGCAAGAGACCGGAATCAGAGAGGGCGCAGGAGTCTAGAATCAGACACGGCGCTGGAGACTGGAATCAGACACGGGCAGGAGACTGGAATCAGAAACTGGCAGGAGAATGGAATCAGACAGGGCACAGGAGACTGGAGTCAGACAGGGGCAGGAGACTGGAATCAGACAGGGAGCAAGAGACTGCAATCAGGCAGGGGCACTGGAGACTGGAATCAGACAGGGGCCAGGAGACTGAAATCAGACAGGGCACAGGAGACTGGAATCAGAAAGGGCACAGGAGACTGGAATGAGACAGCGGAACAGGAGACTGCAATCAGACATGGGCAGGAGACTGGAATCAGAAACTGGCAGGAGACTGGAATTAGACAGGGCACAGCAGACTGGAATCAGACAGGGGCAGGAGATTGTTATCAGACAGGGTTAGGAGACTAGATTCCGACAGGGCACAGGAGACTGCAATCAGACAGGGGCAGGAGACAGGAATCAGACAGAGTACAAGAGACTGGAATCAGACAGGGAGCAAGAGACTGCAATCAGGCTTGGGAAAGAGACTGGAATCAGACAGGGCACAAGAGAGTGGTATCAGACACGGAGCTGGAGACTGGAATCAGACACGGGCAGGAGAGTGGAATCAGAAACTGGCAGGAGAATGGAATCAGACAGGGCACAGGACGCTGGAGTCAGACAGGGGCAGGAGACTGGAATCAGACAGGGGCAGGAGACTGGAAACCGTCGGGGCACAGGAGTCTGCAATCAGACAGGAGCCAGGAGAATGGCATCGGAGAGGGTCAGGAGATTGGAATCAGACAGGGGCAGGAGACTGGACTAAGACAGGGGCAGGGGACCGGAATCAGTCAGTGGCAAAGGAGACTGGAATCAGACAGGAGCCAGGGGAATGGAATCAGACAGGGGCAGGAGACGGAAATCAGACAGGGCACAGGAGACTGGAATCAGACAGGGCACAGGAGACTGGAATGAGACTGGGGTACAGGAGACTGGAATCAGACATGGGCAGGAGACTGGAATCAGAAACTGGCAGAAGAATGGAATTAGACAGGGCACAGCAGATTGAAATCAGACAGGGGCAGGCGACTGGAATCAGTCAGTGGCAAAGGAGACTGGAATCAGACAGGAGCCAGGGGTATGGAATCAGACAGGGGCTGGAGACTGGAATCAGACAGGGGCAGGAGACTGGAATCAGATACGGTGCTGGAGACTGAAATCAAAAAAGTCGCAGGAGACTGGAATCAGACTGCGCGCAGGAGTCTGGAATCAGACAGGGCGCAGGAGACTTGGATCAGACAGGGCGCAGGAGTCTGGAATCAGACGGGGCGTAGGAGACTAAAATCAGACAGAGCGCAGGAGACTGGAATCAGACAGGGTGCAGGAGACTGGAATCAGACACGGGCAGGAGACTGGAATCCGAAACTGGCAGGAGAATAAAATCAGACAGGGCACAGGAGACTGGAATCAGACAGGGTCAGGAGATTGGAATCAGACAGGGGCAGGAGACTGGAATCAGACACGGGCATGAGACTGGCATCAGAAACTGGCAGGAGAATGAAATCAGACTGGGCACAGGAGAAGTGGATCAGACAGGGTGCAGGACACTGGAGTCAGACAGGGGCAGGAGACTGGAATCAGACAGGGGCAGGAGACTGGAATCCGACGGGGCACAGGAGACTGCAATCAGACAGGAGTCAGGGGAATGCAATCAGACAGGTTCAGGAGTGTGGAATCAGACAGGACACTGTAGACTGGAATCAGACAGGGGCAGGAGATTGGAATCAGAGAGGGGCAAGAGACTGGAATCAGACAGGGTGCAGGAGACTTGGATCAGACTGGGGCCCATGAGACTGGAATCAGACAGCGCCAGAGGAGACTGGAATCAGACAGGGCCGGAGGAGACTGGAAACAGACAGGAGCACAGTAGACTGGAATCAGACAGGGAGCAAGAGACTGCAATCAGGCTTGGGCCAGAGACTGGAATCAGACAGGGCACAAGAGACTGGAATCAGACAGGGAGCAAGAGACCGGAATCAGAGAGGGCGCAGGAGTCTAGAATCAGACACGGCACTGGAGACTGGAATCAGACACGGGCAGGAGACTGGAATCAGAAACTGGCAGGAGACTGGAATCAGAAAGGGCGCAGGAGTCTGGAATCTGACACGGTGCTGGAGACTGGAATCAAAAAAGTCACAGGAGACTGGAATCAGACAGGGCGCAGGAGTCTGGAATCAGACAGGGGCACAGAAGACGCGAATCAGACAGGGGCACAGCAGATGGGAATCAGACAGGGGCTTGGACACTGGAATCAGACAGGGGCCTATACACTGGAATCAGACAGGGGCCAGGAGACTGGAATCAGACAGCAGCCAGGAGACTGGAATTAAAGTGGGCGCAGGAGTCTGGAATCAGACAGGGCGCTGGAGACTTTAATCAGACATGGGCAGGAGACTGGAATCAGAAACTGGCAGGAGAATGGAATCAGACAGGGCACAGGAGAATTGGATCAGACAGGGCGCAGGAGACTGGAATCAGACAGGGTGCAGGAGACTGGAATCAGACACGGGCAGGAGACTGGAATCCGAAACTGGCAGGAGAATAAAATCAGACAGGGCACAGGAGACTGGAATCAGACAGGGTCAGGAGATTGGAATCAGACAGGGGCAGGAGACTGGAATCAGACACAGGCATGAGACTGGCATCAGAAACTGGCAGGAGAATGAAATCAGACTGGGCACAGGAGAATTGGATCAGACAGGGCGCAGGACACTGGAGTCAGACAGGGGCAGGAGACTGGAATCAGACAGGGGCAGGAGACTGGAATCTGACGGGGCACAGGAGACTGCAATCAGACAGGAGCCAGGGGAATGCAATCAGACAGGTTCAGGAGTGTGGAATCAGACAGGACACTGTACACTGGAATCAGACTGGGGCAGGAGATTGGAATCAGAGAGGGGCAAGAGACTGGAATCAGACAGGGTGCAGGAGACTTGGATCAGACTGGGGCCCATGAGACTGGAATCAGACAGCGCCAGAGGAGACTGGAATCAGACAGGGCCGGAGGAGACTGGAAACAGACAGGGGCACAGTAGACTGGAATCAGACAGGGAGCAAGAGACTGCAATCAGGCTTGGGCCAGAGACTGGAATCAGACAGGGCACAAGAGACTGGAATCAGACAGGGAGCAAGAGACTGGAATCAGAGAGGGCGCAGGAGTCTAGAATCAGACACGGCGCTGGAGACTGGAATCAGAAACTGGCAGGAGAATGGAATCAGACAAGGCACAGGAGACTGGAGTCAGACAGGGGCAGGAGACTGGAATCAGACAGGGAGCAAGAGACTGCAATCAGGCAGGGGCCAGAGACAGGAATCAGACAGGGCGCAGGAGACATTAATCAGACAGGAGCCAGGAGAATGCAATCGGAAGGGATCAGGAGAGTGGAATCAGACAGGGCACAGGAACCTGGAATCAGACAGGGGCAGGAGATTGGAAACACACAGGGGCAGGAGACTGGAATCAGACAGGGGCAGGAGACTGGAATCCGTCGGGGCACAGGAGACTGCAATCAGACAGGAGCCAGGAGAATGCAATCGGAAGGGATCAGGAGAATGGAATTAGACAGGGCACAGGAACCTGGAATCAGACAGGGGCAGGCGACTGGAATCAGTCAGTGGCAAAGAGACTGGAATCAGACAGGAGCCAGGGGAATGGAATCAGACAGGGGCTGGAGACTGGAATAAGACAGGGGCAGGAGACTGCCATCAGACAGGGAGCAGGAGACTGGAATCAGACAGGTGCAGGAGACTGGAATGAGACAGGGGTACAGGAGACTGGAATCAGACAGAGGCAATAGACTGGAATCAGACAGGGGAAAGAGACTGGAATTTGACAGGGGCAAGAGACTGGAATCAGACAGGGGCACTGGAGACTGGAATCAGACAGGGGCCAGGAGACTGAAATCAGACAGGGCACAGGAGACCGGAATCAGAAAGGGCACAGGAGACTGGAATGAGACAGCGGAACAGGAGACTGCAATCAGACATGGGCAGGAGACTGGAATCAGAAACTGGCAGGAGAATGGAATTAGACAGGGCACAGCAGACTGGAATCAGACAGGGGCAGGAGATTGTTATCAGACAGGGGTAGGGGACTAGATTCCGACAGGGCACAAGAGACTGGAGTCAGACAGGGGCAGGAGACTGGAATCAGACAGGGAGCAAGAGACTGCAATCAGGCAGGGGCCAGAGACAGGAATCAGACAGAGCCCAAGAGGCTAGAATCAGACAGGGAGCAAGAGACTGGAATCAGAAAGGGCGCAGGAGTCTGGAATCTGACACGGTGCTGGAGACTGGAATCAAAAAAGTCACAGGAGACTGGAATCAGACAGGGCGCAGGAGACTGGAATCAGAGAGAGGCAAGAGACTGGAATCAGACAGGGTGCAGGAGACTTGGATCAGACAGGGCGCAGGAGTCAGTAATCAGACAGGAGCCAGGAGAATGCAATTGGAAGGGATCAGGAGAGTGGAATCAGACAGGGCACAGGAACCTGGAATCAGACAGGGGCAGGAGATTGGAATCACACAGGGGCAGGAGACTGGAATCAGACAGGGGCAGGAGACTGGAATCCGTCGGGGCACAGGAGACTGCAATCAGACAGGAGCCAGGAGAATGCAATCGGAAGGGATCAGGAGAGTGGAATCAGACAGGGCACAGGAACCTGGAATCAGACAGGGGCAGGAGATTGGAATCACACAGGGGCAGGAGACTGGACTCAGACAGGGGCAGGCGACTGGAATCAGTCAGTGGCAAAGAGACTGGAATCAGACAGGAGCCAGGGGAATGGAATCAGACAGGGGCTGGAGACTGGAATAAGACAGGGGCAGGAGACTGCCATCAGACAGGGAGCAGGAGACTGGAATCAGACAGGTGCAGGAGACTGGAATGAGACAGGGGTACAGGCGACTGGAATCAGACAGAGGCAGTAGACTGGAATCAGACAGGGGCAAGAGACTGGAATCAGACAGGGGCACTGGAGACTGGAATCAGACAGGGGCCAGGAGACTGAAATCAGACAGGGCACAGGAGACTGGAATCAGAAAGGGCACAGGAGACTGGAATGAGACAGCGGAACAGGAGACTGCAATCAGACATGGGCAGGAGACTGGAATCAGAAACTGGCAGGAGACTGGAATTAGACATGGCACAGCAGACTGGAATCAGACAGGGGCAGGAGATTGTTATCAGAAAGGGGTAGGGGACTAGATACCGACAGGGCACAGGAGACTGCAATCAGACAGGGGCAGGAGACAGGAATCAGACAGAGTACAAGAGACTGGAATCAGACAGGGAGCAAGAGACTGCAATCAGGCTTGGGAAAGAGACTGGAATCAGACAGGGCACAAGAGAGTGGTATCAGACACGGAGCTGGAGACTGGAATCAGACACGGGCAGGAGAGTGGAATCAGAAACTGGCAGGAGAATGGAATCAGACAGGGCACAGGACGCTGGAGTCAGACAGGGGCAGGAGACTGGAATCAGAAAGGGGCAGGAGACTGGAAACCGTCGGGGCACAGGAGTCTGCAATCAGACAGGAGCCAGGAGAATGGCATCGGAGAGGGTCAGGAGATTAGAATCAGACAGGGGCAGGAGACTGGACTAAGACAGGGGCAGGGGACCGGAATCAGTCAGTGGCAAAGGAGACTGGAATCAGACAGGAGCCAGGGGAATGGAATCAGACAGGGGCAGGAGACGGAAATCAGACAGGGCACAGGAGACTGGAATCAGACAGGGCACAGGAGACTGGAATGAGACTGGGGTACAGGAGACTGGAATCAGACATGGGCAGGAGACTGGAATCAGAAACTGGCAGAAGAATGGAATTAGACAGGGCACAGCAGATTGAAATCAGACAGGGGCAGGCGACTGGAATCAGTCAGTGGCAAAGGAGACTGGAATCAGACAGGAGCCAGGGGTATGGAATCAGACAGGGGCTGGAGACTGGAATCAGACAGGGGCAGGAGACTGGAATCAGATACGGTGCTGGAGACTGAAATCAAAAAAGTCGCAGGAGACTGGAATCAGACTGCGCGCAGGAGTCTGGAATCAGACAGGGCGCAGGAGACTTGGATCAGACAGGGCGCAGGAGTCTGGAATCAGACGGGGCGTAGGAGACTAAAATCAGACAGGACGCAGGAGACTGGAATCAGACTGGGGCACAGGAGACTAGAATCAGACAGGGGCACAGGTGACTGGAATCAGTTAGAGCCACAGGAGACTGGAATCAGACACGGGCACAGGAGACTTGAATCAGACAGGGGCACAGGAGACTGGTATCAGAGAGGGGCCAGGAGACTGGAATCAGACAGGGAGCAAGAGACTGCAATCAGGCAGGGGCCAGAGACAGGAATCAGACAGAGCCCAAGAGGCTACAATCAGACAGGGAGCAAGAGACTGGAATCAGAAAGGGCGCAGGAGTCTGGAATCTGACACGGTGCTGGAGACTGGAATCAAAAAAGTCACAGGAGACTGGAATCAGACAGGGCACAGGAGTCTGGAATCAGACAGGGGCACAGAAGACGCGAATCAGACAGGGGCACAGCAGATGGGAATCAGACAGGGGCTTGGACACTGGAATCAGACAGGGGCCTATACACTGGAATCAGACAGGGGCCAGGAGACTGGAATCAGACAGCAGCCAGGAGACTGGAATTAAAGTGGGCGCAGGAGTCTGGAATCAGACAGGGGCACAGAAGACTTGAAACAGACAGGGCTCAGGAGTCTGTAATCAGACAGGGCGCAGGAGACTTTAATCAGACACGGGCAGGAGACTGGAATCAGAAACTGGCAGAGGAATGGAATCAGACAGGGCACAGGAGAATTGGATCAGACAGAGCGCAGGAGACTGGAATCAGACAGGGTGCAGGAGACTGGAATCAGACACGGGCAGGAGACTGGAATCCGAAACTGGCAGGAGAATAAAATCAGACAGGGCACAGGAGACTGGAATCAGACAGGGTCAGGAGATTGGAATCAGACAGGGGCAGGAGACTGGAATCAGACACGGGCATGAGACTGGCATCAGAAACTGGCAGGAGAATGAAATCAGACTGAGCACAGGAGAATTGGATCAGACAGGGTGCAGGACACTGGAGTCAGACAGGGGCAGGAGACTGGAATCAGACAGGGGCAGGAGACTGGAATCCGATGGGGCACAGGAGACTGCAATCAGACAGGAGTCAGGGGAATGCAATCAGACAGGTTCAGGAGTGTGGAATCAGACAGGACACTGTAGACTGGAATCAGACAGGGGCAGGAGATTGGAATCAGACAGGGGCAGGAGACTGGAATCAGACACGGGCATGAGACTGGCATCAGAAACTGGCAGGAGAATGAAATCAGACTGGGCACAGGAGAATTGGATCAGACAGGGTGCAGGACACTGGAGTCAGACAGGGGCAGGAGACTGGAATCAGACAGGGGCAGGAGACTGGAATCCGACGGGGCACAGGAGACTGCAATCAGACAGGAGTCAGGGGAATGCAATCAGACAGGTTCAGGAGTGTGGAATCAGACAGGACACTGTAGACTGGAATCAGACAGGGGCAGGAGATTGGAATCAGAGAGGGGCAAGAGACTGGAATCAGACAGGGTGCAGGAGACTTGGATCAGACAGGGCGCAGGAGACTGGGGCCCATGAGACTGGAATCAGACAGCGCCAGAGGAGACTGGAATCAGACAGGGCCGGAGGAGACTGGAAACAGACAGGGGCACAGTAGACTGGAATCAGACAGGGAGCAAGAGACTGCAATCAGGCTTGGGCCAGAGACTGGAATCAGACAGGGCACAAGAGACTGGAATCAGACAGGGAGCAAGAGACCGGAATCAGAGAGGGCGCAGGAGTCTAGAATCAGACACGGCACTGGAGACTGGAATCAGACACGGGCAGGAGACTGGAATCAGAAACTGGCAGGAGAATGGAATCAGACAGGGCGCAGGAGTCTGGAATCTGACACGGTGCTGGAGACTGGAATCAAAAAAGTCACAGGAGACTGGAATCAGACAGGGCGCAGGAGTCTGGAATCAGACAGGGGCACAGAAGACACGAATCAGACAGGGGCACAGCAGATGGGAATCAGACAGGGGCTTGGACACTGGAATCAGACAGGGGCCTATACACTGGAATCAGACAGGGGCCAGGAGACTGGAATCAGACAGCAGCCAGGAGACTGGAATTAAAGTGGGCGCAGGAGTCTGGAATCAGACAGGGAGCAGGAGACTTTAATCAGACATGGGCAGGAGACTGGAATCAGAAACTGGCAGGAGAATGGAATCAGACAGGGCACAGGAGAATTGGATCAGACAGGGCACAGGAGACTGGAATCAGACAGGGTGCAGGAGACTGGAATCAGACACGGGCAGGAGACTGGAATCCGAAACTGGCAGGAGAATAAAATCAGACAGGGCACAGGAGACTGGAATCAGACAGGGTCAGGAGATTGGAATCAGACAGGGGCAGGAGACTGGAATCAGACACAGGCATGAGACTGGCATCAGAAACTGGCAGGAGAATGAAATCAGACTGGGCACAGGAGAATTGGATCAGACAGGGCGCAGGACACTGGAGTCAGACAGGGGCAGGAGACTGGAATCCGACGGGGCACAGGAGACTGCAATCAGACAGGAGCCAGGGGAATGCAATCAGACAGGTTCAGGAGTGTGGAATCAGACAGGACACTGTACACTGGAATCAGACAGGGGCAGGAGATTGGAATCAGAGAGGGGCAAGAGACTGGAATCAGACAGGGTGCAGGAGACTTGGATCAGACTGGGGCCCATGAGACTGGAATCAGACAGGGCCGGAGGAGACTGGAAACAGACAGGGGCACAGTAGACTGGAATCAGACAGGGAGCAAGAGACTGCAATCAGGCTTGGGCCAGAGACTGGAATCAGACAGGGCACAAGAGACTGGAATCAGACAGGGAGCAAGAGACTGGAATCAGAGAGGGCGCAGGAGTCTAGAATCAGACACGGCGCTGGAGACTGGAATCAGAAACTGGCAGGAGAATGGAATCAGACAGGGCACAGGAGACTGGAGTCAGACAGGGGCAGGAGACTGGAATCAGACAGGGAGCAAGAGACTGCAATCAGGCAGGGGCCAGAGACAGGAATCAGACAGGGCGCAGGAGACAGTAATCAGACAGGAGCCAGGAGAATGCAATCGGAAGGGATCAGGAGAGTGGAATCAGACAGGGCACAGGAACCTGGAATCAGACAGGGGCAGGAGATTGGAATCAGACAGGGGCAGGAGACTGGACTCAGACAGGGGCAGGCGACTGGAATCAGTCAGTGGCAAAGAGACTGGAATCAGACAGGAGCCAGGGGAATGGAATCAGACAGGGGCTGGAGACTGGAATAAGACAGGAGCAGGAGACTGCCATCAGACAGGGAGCAGGAGACTGGAATCAGACAGGTGCAGGAGACTGGAATGAGACAGGGGTACAGGAGACTGGAATCAGACAGAGGCAGTAGACTGGAATCAGACAGGGGAAAGAGTCTGGAATCAGACAGGGGCAAGAGACTGGAATCAGACAGGGGCACTGGAGACTGGAATCAGACAGGGGCCAGGGGACTGAACTCAGACAGGGCACAGGAGACTGGAATCAGAAAGGGCACAGGAGACTGGAATGAGACAGCGGAACAGGAGACTGCAATCAGACATGGGCAGGAGACCGGAATCAGAAACTGGCAGGAGAATCGAATTAGACAGGGCACAGCAGACTGGAATCAGACAGGGGCAGGAGATTGTTATCAGACAGGGGTAGGGGACTAGATTCCGACAGGGCACAGGAGACTGCAATCAGACAGGGGCAGGAGACAGGAATCAGACAGAGTACAAGAGACTGGAATCAGACAGGGAGCAAGAGATTGCAATCAGGCTTGGGAAAGAGACTGGAATCAGACAGGGCACAAGAGAGTGGAATCAGACAGGGAGCAAGAGACTGGAATCAGACCGGACGCAGGAGCCTGGAATCAGACACGGAGCTGGATACTGGAATCGGACATGGGCAGGAGAGTGGAATCAGAAACTGGCAGGAGAATGGAATCCGACAGTGCACAGGACACTGGAGTCAGACAGGGGCAGGAGAATGCAATCGGACAGGGTCAGGAGAGTGGAATCAGACAGGGCAAAGGATACTGGAATCAGACAAAGGCAGCGGATTGGAATCATACAGGGGCAGGAGACTGGACTCAGACAGGGGCAGGCGACTGGAATCAGTCAGTGGCAAAGGAGACTGGAATCAGACATGAGCCAGGGGAATGGAATCAGACAGGGAGCAGGAGACAGGAATCAGACAGTGTGCAGGAGACTAAAATCAGACAGGGCTCAGGAGACTTGGATCAGACAGGGCGCAGGAGACTGGAATCAGACTGGGTGCAGGAGACTGGAATCAGATAGGTGTAGGAGTCTGGAATCAGAAAGGGATACAGGAGACAGGAATCAGACAGGGGCACAGGTGACTGGAATCAGTTAGGGCCACAGGAGACTGGAATCAGACACGGGCACAGGAGACTTGAATTAGACAGGGGCACAGGAGACTGGTATCAGAGAGGGTCCAGGAGACTGGAATCAGACAGGGGACAGGAGACTGGAATCAGACAGGGCACAGGAGTCTGGAATCAGACAGGGGCACAGAAGACGGGAATCAGACAGGGGCTTGGACACTGGAATCAGACAGGGGCCTGGACACTGGAATAAGACAAGGGCCAGGAGACTGGAATCAGACAGGGTGCAGGAGTCTGGAATCAGACAGGGGCACAGAAGACTGGAAACAGACAGGGCTCAGGAGTCTGTAATCAGACAGGGCGCAGGAGACTTTAATCAGACACAGGCAGGAGACAGGAATCAGACAGGGGCAGGAGACTGGAATCCGACGGGGCACAGGAGACTGCAATCAGACAGAAGCCAGGGGCATGCAATCGGACAGGTTCAGGAGTGTGGAATCAGACTGCGCGCAGGAGTCTGGAATCAGACAGGGAGCAGGAGACTTGGATCAGACAGGGCGCAGTAGACTGGAATCAGACCGGGGCCGGAGACAGGAATCAGACAGAGTACAAGAGAATGGAATCAGACAGGGAGCAAGAGACTGCAATCAGAGAGGGTGCAGGATTCTGGAATCAGACATGGGCAGGAGACTGGAATCAGAAACTGGCAGGAGAATGGAATCAGACAGGGCACAGGAGTCTGGAGTCAGACGGGGCAGGAGACTGGAATCAGACAGGGAGCAAGAGACTGGAGTCCGTCGGGGCACAGGAGACTGCAATCAGACAGGAGCCAGGAGAATGCAATCGGACAGGGTCAGGAGAGTGGAATCAGACAGGGCACAGGAGACTGGAATCAGACAGGGGCAGGAGATTGGAATCAGACAGGGGCAGGAGACTGGACTCAGACAGGGGCAGGCGACTAGAATAAGTCAGTGGCAAAGGAGACTGCAATCAGACAGGAGCCAGGAGAATGGAATCAGACAGGGCCTGGAGACTGGAATCAGACAGGGGCAGAAGACTGCCATCAGACAGGGAGCAGGAGACTGGGATCGGACAGTTGCAGGAGACTGAAATCAGACGGGGCACAGGAGACTGGAATCAGACAGGGCACAGGAGACTGGAATCAGACAGGGTTACAGGAGACTGGAATCAGACAGGGCACAGGAGACTGGAATGAGACAGGGTTACAGGAGACTGGAATCAGACATGGGCAGGAGACTGGTATCAGAAACTGGCAGGAGAATGGAATTAGACAGGGCACAGCAGACTGGAATCAGACAGGGTCAGGAGACTGTTATCAGACAGGGGTAGGAGACTGGATTCCGACAGGGCACAATAGACTGCAATCAGACAGGAGCCAGGGGAATGCAATCAGAAAGGATCAGGAGAGTCGAATCAGACAGGGCACATGAGACTGGAATCAGACAGGGGCAGGAGACTGGAATCAGACAGGGGCAGGAGACCGGAATCAGACAGGTGCAGGCGATTGGAATCAGTCAGTGGCAAAGGAGACTGGAATCAGACAGGAGCCAAGGGAATGGAATCAGCCAGGGGCTGGAGACTGGAATTAGACAGGGGCAGGAGACTGCCATCAGACAGGGAGCAGTAGACTGGAATCAGACAGGTGCAGGAATCTGGAATCAGAAAGGGGCACAAGAGACTTGAATCAGACAAGGGCACGGTAGACTGCAATCAGACAGGGGCAAGAAACAGGAATCAGACAGAGTACAATAGACTGGAATCAGACAGGGAGCAAGAGACTGCAATCAGGCTTGGGCCAGAGACTGGAATCAGACAGGGCACAAGAGACTGATATCAGACAGGGAGCAAGAGACTGGAATCAGAGAGGGTGCAGGAGTCTGGAATCAGACACGGTGCTGGAGACTGGAATCAGAAACTGGCAGGAGAATGGAATAAGACAGGGCACAGGAGACTGGAATCAGACAGGGGCAGAAGACTGCCATCAGACAGGGAGCAGGAGACTGGGATCGGACAGTTGCAGGAGACTGAAATCAGACAGGGCACAGGAGACTGGAATCAGACAGGGCACAGGAGACTGGAATCAGACAGGGTTACAGGAGACTGGAATCAGACAGGGCACAGGAGACTGGAATGAGACAGGGTTACAGGAGACTGGAATCAGACATGGGCAGGAGACTGGTATCAGAAACTGGCAGGAGAATGGAATTAGACAGGGCACAGCAGACTGGAATCAGACAGGGTCAGGAGACTGTTATCAGACAGGGGTAGGAGACTGGATTCCGACAGGGCACAATAGACTGCAATCAGACAGGAGCCAGGGGAATGCAATCAGAAAGGATCAGGAGAGTCGATTCAGGCAGGGCACATGAGACTGGAATCAGACAGGGGCAGGAGACTGGAATCAGACAGGGGCAGGAGACTGGAATCAGACAGGGAGCAGGAGACTGGAATCTGTTGGGGCACAGGAGACTACAATCAGACAAGAGCCAGGAGAATGCAATCGGACAAGGTCAGGAGAGTGGAATCGGACAGGGCACAGGAGACTGGAATCAGACAGGGCGCAGGAGTCCGGAATCAGACACGAAGCTGGATACTGGAATCAGACAGGGGCAGGAGACTGGAATCCGTCGGGGCACAGGAGACTGCAATCAGACAGGAGCCAGGAGAATGCAATCGGAAGGGATCAGGAGAGTGGAATCAGACAGGGCACAGGAACCTGGAATCAGACAGGGGCAGGAGATTGGAATCACACAGGGGCAGGAGACTGGACTCAGACAGGGGCAGGCGACCGGAATCAGTCAGTGGCAAAGAGACTGGAATCAGACAGGAGACAGGGGAATGGAATCAGACAGGGGCTGGAGACTGGAAGCAGACAGGGAGCAGGAGACTGGAATCCGTCGGGGCACAGGAGACTACAATCAGACAAGAGCCAGGAGAATGCAATCGGACAAGGTCAGGAGAGTGGAATCAGACAGGGCACAGGAGACTGGAATCAGACAGGGGCAGGAGATTGGAATCACACAGGGGCAGGAGACTGGACTCAGACAGGGGCAGGCGACCGGAATCAGTCAGTGGCAAAGAGACTGGAATCAGACAGGAGCCAGGGGAATGGAATCAGACAGGGGCTGGAGACTGGAAGCAGACAGGGAGCAGGAGACTGGAATCCGTCGGGGCACAGTAGGCTACAATCAGACAGGAGCCAGGAGAATGCAATCGGACAAGGTTAGGAGAGTGGAATCAGACAGGGCACAGGAGACTGGAATCAGACAGGGGCAGGAGATTGGAATCAGACAGGAGCAGGAGACTGGACTCAGACAGGGGCAGGTGACTGGAATCAGTCAGTGGCAAAGGAGACTGGAATCAGAGAGAAGCCAGGGGAATGGAATCAGACAGGGGCTGGAGACTGGAATCAGACAGGAGCCAGGGGAATGAATCGGACAAGGTTAGGAGAGTGGAATCAGACAGGGCACAGGAGACTGGAATCAGAATGGGCACAGGAGACTGGAATGAGACAGCAGAACAGGAGACTGTAATCAGACAGAGGCAGTAGACTGGAATCAGACAGGGGCAAGAGACTGGAATCAGACAGGGGCACTGGAGACTGGAATCAGACAGGGGCCAGGAGACTGAAATCAGACAGGGCACAGGAGACTGGAATCAGAAAGGGCACAGGAGACTGGAATCATACACGGAGCTGGAGACTGGAATCGGACATGGGCAGGAGAGTGGAATCAGACAGGGCACAGGAGACTGGAATCAGACAGGGGCAGGGGACTGGAATCAGACAGGGGCAGGCGACTGGAATCAGTCAGTGGCAAAGGAGACTGGAATCAGACAGGAGCCAGGGGTATGGAATCAGACAGGGAGCAGGAGACAGGAATCAGACAGTGTGCAGGAGACTAAAATCAGACAGGGCTCAGGAGACTTGGATCCGACAGGGCACAGGAGACAGGAATCAGACAGGGGCACAGGTGACTGGAATCAGTTAGGGCCACAGGAGACTGGAATCAGACACGGGCACAGGAGACTTGAATTAGACAGGGGTACAGGAGACTGGTATCAGAGAGGGTCCAGGAGACTGGAATCAGACAGGGCACAGGAGACTGGAATCAGACAGGGGCAGGGGACTGGAATCAGACAGGGGCAGGCGACTGGAATCAGTCAGTGGCAAAGGAGACTGGAATCAGACAGGAGCCAGGGGTATGGAATCAGACAGGGAGCAGGAGACAGGAATCAGACAGTGTGCAGGAGACTAAAATCAGACAGGGCTCAGGAGACTTGGATCCGACAGGGCACAGGAGACAGGAATCAGACAGGGGCACAGGTGACTGGAATCAGTTAGGGCCACAGGAGACTGGAATCAGACACGGGCACAGGAGACTTGAATTAGACAGGGGTACAGGAGACTGGTATCAGAGAGGGTCCAGGAGACTGGAATCAGACAGGGGACAGGAGACGGGAATCAGACAGGGCACAGGAGACTGGAATCAGACAGGGAGCAAGAGACTGGAATCAGACAGGGCGCAGGAGTCTGGAATCTGACAGGGTGCTGGAGACTGGAATCAAAAAATTCACAGGAGACTGGAATCAGACAGAGCTCAGGAGTCTGGAATCAGACAGGGGCACAGAAAACGGGAATCAGAGAGGGGCACAGCAGATGGGAATCAGACAGGGGCTTGGACACTGGAATCAGACAGGGGCCTGGACACTGGAATAAGACAAGGGCCAGGAGACTGGAATCAGACAGGGCGCAGGAGTCTGGAATCAGACAGGGGCACAGAAGACTGGAAACAGACAGGGCTCAGGAGTCTGTAATCAGACAGGGCGCAGGAGACTTTAATCAGACACGGGCAGGAGACAGGAATCAGATAGGGGCAGGAGACTGGAATCCGACGGGGCACAGGAGACTGCAATCAGACAGAAGCCAGGGGCATGCAATCGGACAGGTTCATGAGTGTGGAATCAGACAGGGCACAGGAGACTGGAATCAGACAGGGGCAGGAGATTGGAATCAGAGAGGGGCAAGAGACTGGAATCAGACAGGGCGCCGGAGTCTTGGATCAGACAGGGCGAAGGAGACAGTAATCAGACAGGGCGCAGGAGACTGGAATCAGACATGGGTAGGAGACTGGAATCAGAAACTGGCAGGAGAATGGAATTAGACAGGGCATAGCAGACTGGAATCAGACAGGGAAAGGAGACTGTTATCAGACAGGGGTAGGAGACTGGATTACAACAGGGCACAGGAGACTGCAATCAGACAGGAGCCAGGGGAATGCAATCGGACAGGATTAGGAGAGTGGAATCAGACAGGGGCAGGTGACTGGAATCAGTCTGTGGCAAAGGAAACTGGAATCAGACAGGAGCCAGGGGAATGGAATCAGACATGGGCTGGAGATTGGAATCAGACAGGGGCAGGAGACTGAAATCAGACAGGAGCCAGGAGAATGCAATTGGACAAGGTTAGGAGAGTGGAATCAGACAGGGCACAGGAGGCTGGAATCAGACAGGGGCAGGAGATTGAAATCAGACAGGGGCAGGAGACTGGACTCAGACAGGAGCAGGCAACTGGAATCAGTCAGTGGCATAGGAGACTGGAATCAGACAGGAGCCAGGGGAATGGAATCAGACAGGGGCTGGAGACTGGAATCAGACAGGGGCAGGAGACTGCCATCAGACAGGGAGCATGAGACTGGAATCAGACAGGTGCAGGAGACTGAAATCAGACAGGACACAGGAGACTGGAATCAGAAAGGGCACAGGAGACTGGAATGAGACAGCGGAACAGGAGACTGTAATCAGACATGGGCAGGAGACTGGAATCAGAAACTGGCAGGAGAATGGAATCAGACAGGGGCACAGGAAACTTGAATCAGACAGGGGCAGGAGACTGTTATCAGACAAGGGTAGGAGACTGGATTCCGACAGGGCACAGGAGACTGCAATCAGACAGGAGCCAGGGGAATGCAATCGGACAGGATCAGGAGAGTGAAATCAGACAGGGCAGACAGGGCACAGGAGACTGGAATCAGACAGGGGCAGGCGACTGGAATCAGTCAGTGGCAAAGGAGACTGGAATCAGACAGGAGCCAGGGGTATGGAAGCAGACAGGGGCTGGAGACTGGAATCAGACAGGGGCAGGAGACTGGGATCAGACACGGCGATGGAGACTGAAATCAAAAAAGTCGCAGGAGACTGGAATCAGACTGCGCGCAGGAGTCTGGAATCAGACAGGGAGCAGGAGACTTGGATCAGACAGGGCGCAGTAGACAGTAATCAGACAGGGTGCAGGAGACAGTAATCAGACAGGGCCAGAGGAGACTGGAATCAGACAGGGGCACAGGAGACTTGAATCAGACAAGGGCACAGTAGACTGGAATCAGACCGGGGCCGGAGACAGGAATCAGACAGAGTACAAGAGACTGGAATCAGACAGGGTGCAGGATTCTGGAATCAGACACGGCGCTGGAGACTGGAATCAGACACGGCGCTGGAGACTGGAATCAGACATGGGCAGGAGACTGGAATCAGAAACTGGCAGGAGAATGGAATCAGACAGGGCACAGGAGTCTGGAGTCAGACAGGGGCAGGAGACTGGAATCAGACAGGGAGCAAGAGACTGGAATCCGTCGGGGCACAGGAGACTGCAATCAGACAGGAGCCAGGAGAATGCAATCGGACAGGGTCAGGAGAGTGGAATCAGACAGGGCACAGGAGACTGGAATCAGACAGGGGCAGGAGATTGGAATCAGACAGGGGCAGGAGACTGGACTCAGACAGGGGCAGGTGACTGGAACCAGTCAGTGGCAAAGCAGACTGCAATCAGACAGGAGCCAGGAGAATGGAATCAGACAGGGCCTGGAGACTGGAATCAGACAGGGGCAGAAGACTGCCATCAGACAGGGAGCAGGAGACTGGGATCGGACAGTTGCAGGAGACTGAAATCAGACAGGGCACAGGAGACTGGAATCAGACAGGGCACAGGAGACTGGAATCAGACAGGGTTACAGGAGACTGGAATCAGACAGGGCACAGGAGACTGGAATGAGACAGGGTTACAGGAGACTGGAATCAGACATGGGCAGGAGACTGGTATCAGAAACTGGCAGGAGAATGGAATTAGACAGGGCACAGCAGACTGGAATCAGACAGGGTCAGGAGACTGTTATCAGACAGGGGTAGGAGACTGGATTCCGACAGGGCACAATAGACTGCAATCAGACAGGAGCCAGGGGAATGCAATCAGAAAGGATCAGGAGAGTCGATTCAGGCAGGGCACATGAGACTGGAATCAGACAGGGGCAGGAGACTGGAATCAGACAGGGGCGGAGACTGGAATCAGACAGGGAGCAGGAGACTGGAATCTGTTGGGGCACAGGAGACTACAATCAGACAAGAGCCAGGAGAATGCAATCGGACAAGGTCAGGAGAGTGGAATCGGACAGGGCACAGGAGACTGGAATCAGACAGGGCGCAGGAGTCCGGAATCAGACACGGAGCTGGATACTGGAATCAGACAGGGGCAGGAGACTGGAATCCGTCGGGGCACAGGAGACTGCAATCAGACAGGAGCCAGGAGAATGCAATCGGAAGGGATCAGGAGAGTGGAATCAGACAGGGCACAGGAACCTGGAATCAGACAGGGGCAGGAGATTGGAATCACACAGGGGCAGGAGACTGGACTCAGACAGGGGCAGGCGACCGGAATCAGTCAGTGGCAAAGAGACTGGAATCAGACAGGAGACAGGGGAATGGAATCAGACAGGGGCTGGAGACTGGAAGCAGACAGGGAGCAGGAGACTGGAATCCGTCGGGGCACAGGAGGCTACAATCAGACAGGAGCCAGGAGAATGCAATTGGACAAGGTCAGGAGAGCGGAATCAGACAGGGCACAGGAGACTGGAATCAGACAGGGGCAGGAGATTGGAATCAGAGAGGGGCAGGAGACTGGACTCAGACAGGGGCAGGCGACTGGAATCAGTCAGTGGCAAAGGAGACTGGAATCAGAGAGGAGCCAGGGGAATGGAATCAGACAGGGGCTGGAGACTGGAATCAGACAGGGGCAGGAGACTGCCATCAGACAGGGGCAGGAGACTGCCATCAGACAGGCCAGAGGAGACTGAACTCAGACAGGGCCAGAGGAGACTGGAATCAGACAGGGGCACAGGAGACATGAATCAGACAAGGGCACAGGAGACATGAATCAGACAAGGGCACAGGAGACTGCAATCACACAGGGGCAGGAGACAGGAATCAGACAGAGTACAAGAGACTGGAATCAGACAGGGAGCAAGAGACTGCAATCAGGCTTGGGAAAGAGACTGGAATCAGACAGGGCACAAGAGAGTGAAATCAGACAGGGAGCAAGAGACTGGAATCAGAACGGACGCAGGAGCCTGGAATCAGACACGGAGCTGGATACTGGAATCGGACATGGGCAGGAGACTGGAATCAGAAACTGGCAGGAGAATGCAATCAGACAGGGCACAGGAGTCTGGAGTCAGACAGGGGCAGGAGACTGGAATCAGACAGGGAGCAAGAGACTGGAATCCGTCGGAGCACAGGAGACTGCAATCAGACAGGAGCCAGGAGAATGCAATCGGACAGGGTCAGGAGAGTGGAATCAGACAGGGCACAGGAGACTGGAATCAGACAGGGCCAGAGGAGACTGGAATCAGACAGGGGCACAGGAGACTTGAATCAGACAAGGGCATAGTAGACTGGAATCAGACCAGGGCCGGAGACAGGAATCAGACAGAGTACAAGAGACTGGAATCAGACAGGGAGCAAGAGACTGCAATCAGACAGGGTGCAGGATTCTGGAATCAGACACGGCGCTGGAGACTGGAATCAGACACGGCGCTGGAGACTGGAATCAGACATGGGCAGGAGACTGGAATCAGAAACTGGCAGGAGAATGGAATCAGACAGGGCACAGGAGTCTGGAGTCAGACAGGGACAGGAGACTGGAATCCGTCGGAGCACAGGAGACTGCAATCAGACAGGAGCCAGGAGAATGCAATCGGACAGGGTCAGGAGAGTGGAATCAGAGAGGGGCAGGAGACTGGACTCAGACAGGGGCAGGCGACTGGAATCAGTCAGTGGCAAAGGAGACTGGAATCAGAGAAGAGCCAGGGGAATGGAATCAGACAGGATCAGGAGAGTGGAATCAGACAGGGCAGACAGGGCACAGGAGACTGGAATCAGACAGGGGCAGGGGAATGGAATCAGACAGGGGCAGGCGACTGGAATCAGTCAGTGGCAAAGGAGACTGGAATCAGACAGGAGCCAGGGGTATGGAATCAGACAGGGGCTGGAGACTGGAATCAGACAGGGGCAGGAGACTGGAATCAGAAAGGGCACAGGAGACTGGAATGAGACAGCGGAACAGGAGACTGCAATCAGACATGGGCAGGAGACTGGAATCAGAAACTGGCAGGAGAATGGAATTAGACAGGGCACAGCAGACTGGAATCAGACAGGGGCAGGAGATTGTTATCAGACAGGGGTAGGAGACTAGATTCCGACAGGGCACAGGAGACTGCAATCAGACAGGGGCAGGAGACAGGAATCAGACAGAGTACAAGAGACTGGAATCAGACAGGGAGCAAGAGATTGCAATCAGGCTTGGGAAAGAGACTGGAATCAGACAGGGCACAAGAGAGTGGAATCAGACAGGGAGCAAGAGACTGGAATCAGACCGGACGCAGGAGCCTGGAATCAGACACGGAGCTGGATAGAATCGGACATGGGCAGGAGAGTGGAATCAGAAACTGGCAGGAGAATGGAATCAGACAGGGCACAGGACACTGGAGTCAGACAGGGTTACATGAGACTGGAATCAGACAGGGGCAGGAGACTGGAATCAGACAGGGGCAGGAGACCGGAATCAGACAGGGGCAGGAGACCGGAATCAGACAGGGGCAGGCGATTGGAATCAGTCAGTGGCAAAGGAGACTGGAATCAGACAGGAGCCAAGGGAATGGAATCAGCCAGGGGCTGGAGACTGGAATCAGACAGGGGCAGGAGACTGCCATCAGACAGGGAGCACTAGACTGGAATCAGACAGGTGCAGGAATCTGGAATCAGAAAGGGGCACAAGAGACTTGAATCAGACAAGGGCACGGTAGACTGCAGTCAGACAGGGGCAGGAAACAGGAATCAGACAGAGTACAATAGACTGGAATCAGACAGGGAGCAAGAGACTGCAATCAGGCTTGGGCCAGAGACTGGAATCAGACAGGGCACAAGAGACTGGAATCAGACAGGGAGCAAGAGACTGGAATCAGAGAGGGCGCAGGAGTCTAGAATCAGACACGGCGCAGGAGACTGGAATCAGACACGGGCAGGAGACTGGAATCAGACACGGACAGGAGACTGGAATCAGAAACTGGCAGGAGAATGGAATAAGACAGGGCACAGGAGACTGGAGTCAGACAGGGGCAGGAGACTGGAATCAGACAGGGAGCAGGAGACCGGAATCTGTCGGGGCACAGGAGACTACAATCAGACAAGAGCCAGGAGAATGCAATCGGACAAGGTCAGGAGAGTGGAATCGGACAGGGCATAGGAGACTGGAATCAGACAGGGGCAGGAGATTGGAATCACACAGGGGCAGGAGACTGGACTCAGACAGGGGCAGGCGACCGAAATCAGTCAGTGGCAAAGAGACTGGAATCAGACAGGAGCCAGGGGAATGGAATCAGACAGGGGCTGGAGACTGGAAGCAGACAGGGAGCAGGAGACTGGAATCCGTCGGGGCACAGGAGGCTACAATCAGACAGGAGCCAGGAGAATGCAATCGGACAAGGTCAGGAGAGTGGAATCAGACAGGGCACAGGAGACTGGAATCAGACAGGGGCAGGAGATTGGAATCAGACAGTGGCAATGGAGACTGGAATCAGAGAGGAGCCAGGGGAATGGAATCAGACAGGGGCTGGAGACTGGAATCAGTCAGTGGCAAAGGAGACTGGAATCAGACAGGGGCAGACTGCCATCAGACAGGCCAGAGGAGACTGGAATCAGACAGGGGCACAGGAGACATGAATCAGACAGAGTACAAGAGACTGGTATCAGACAGGGAGCAAGAGACTGCAATCAGGCTTGGGAAAGATACTGGAATCAGACAGGGCACAAGAGAGTGAAATCAGACAGGGAGCAAGAGACTGGAATCAGACAGGGCGCAGCAGTCTGGAATCAGACACGGAGCTGGAGACTGGAATCGGACACGGGCAGGAGAGTGGAATCAGAAACTGGCAGGAGAATGGAATCAGACAGGGCACAGGACAGTGGAGTCAGACAGGGGCAGGAGACTGGAATCAGACAGGGGCAGGAGACTGGAATCCGTCGGGGCACAGGAGACCGCAATCAGACAGGAGCCAGGAGAATGCAATCGGAAGGGATCAGGAGAGTGGAATCAGACAGGGCACAGGAACCTGGAATCAGACAGGGGCAGGAGATTAGAATCACACAGGGGCAGGAGACTGGACTCAGACAGGGGCAGGCGACTGGAATCAGTCAGTGGCAAAGAGACTGGAATCAGACAGGAGCCAGGGGAATGGAATCAGACAGGGGCTGGAGACTGGAATAAGACAGGGGCAGGAGACTGCCATCAGACAGGGAGCAGGAGACTGGAATCAGACAGATGCAGGAGACTGAAATCAGACAGGGCACAGGAGACTAGAATCAGACAGGTCACAGGAGACTGGAATGAGACAGGGGTACAGGAGATTGGAATCAGACAGAGGCAGTAGACTGGAATCAGACAGGGCACAGGAGTTTGGAATCAGAAAGGGCACAGGAGATGGGAATGAGACAGCGGAACAGGAGACTGCAATCAGACATGGGCAGGAGACCGGAATCAGAAACTGGCAGGAGAATGGAATTAGACAGGGCACAGCAGACTGGAATCAGACAGGGGCAGGAGATTGTTATCAGACAGGGGTAGGAGACTAGATTCCGACAGGGCACAGGAGACTGCAATCAGACAGGGGCAGGAGACAGGAATCAGACAGAGTACAAGAGACTGGAATCAGACAGGGAGCAAGAGATTGCAATCAGGCTTGGGAAAGAGACTGGAATCAGACAGGGCACAAGAGAGTGGAATCAGACAGGGAGCAAGAGACTGGAATCAGACCGGACGCAGGAGCCTGGAATCCGTCGGAGCACAGGAGACTGCGATCAGACAGGAGCCAGGAGAATGCAATCGGACAGGGTCAGGAGAGTGGAATCAGACAGGGCACAGGAACCTGGAATCAGACAGGGGCAGGAGATTGGAATCACACAGGGGCAGGAGACTGGACTCAAACAGGGGCAGGCGACTGGAATCAGTCAGTGGCAAAGAGACTGGAATCAGACAGGAGCCAGGGGAAAGGAATCAGACAGGGAGCAGGAGACAGGAATCAGACAGTGTGCAGGAGGCTAAAATCAGACAGGGCTCAGGACACTTGGATCAGACAGGGTGCAGGAGACTGGAATCAGATAGGGTTAGGAGTCTGGAATCAGAAAGGGATACAGGAGACAGGAATCAGACAGGGGACAGGAGACAGGAATCAGACAGGGCCACAGGAGACTGGAATCAGACAGGGAGCAAGAGACTGGAATCAGACAGGGCGCAGGAGTCTGGAATCTGACACAGTGCTGGAGACTGGAATCAAAAAAGTCGCAGGAGACTGGAATCAGACAGGGCGCAGGAGTCTTGAATCAGACAGGGGCACAGAAGACGGGAATCAGAGAGGGGCACAGCAGATGGGAATCAGACAGGGGCTTGGACACTGGAATCAGACAGGGGCCTGGACACTGGAATAAGACAAGGGCCAGGAGACTGGAATCAGACAGGGCGCAGGAGTCTAGAATCAGACAGGGGCACAGAAGACTGGAAACAGACAGGGCTCAGGAGTCTGTAATCAGACAGGGCGCAGGAGACTTTAATCAGACACGGGCAGGAGACTGGAATCAGAAACTGGCAGAGGCATGGAATCAGGCAGAGCACAGGAGACTTGGATCAGACAGGACGCAGGACACTGGAGTCAGACAGGGGCAGGAGACAGGAATCAGACAGGGGCAGGAGACTGGAATCCGACGGGGCACAGGAGACTGCAATCAGACAGAAGCCAGGGGCATGCAATCGGACAGGTTCAGGAGTGTGGAATCAGACAGGGCACAGGAGACTGGAATCAGACAGGGGCAGGAGATTGGAATCACACAGGGGCAGGAGACTGGACTCAGACAGGGGCAGGTGACCGAAATCAGTCAGTGGCAAAGAGACTGGAATCAGAGAGGAGCCAGGGGAATGGAATCAGGCAGGGGCTGGAGACTGGAATCAGACAGGGGCAGGAGACTACCATCAGACAGGGGCAGGAGAATGCCATCAGACAGGGGCAGGAGAATGCCATCAGACAGGCCAGAGGAGACTGAACTCAGACAGGGCCAGAGGAGACTGGAATCAGACAGGGGCACAGGAGACATGAATCAGACAGAGTACAAGAGACTGGAATCAGACAGGGAGCAAGAGACTGCAATCAGGCTTGGGAAAGATACTGGAATCAGACAGGGCACAAGAGAGTGAAATCAGACAGGGAGCAAGAGACTGGAATCAGACAGGGCGCAGGAGTCTGGAATCAGACACGGAGCTGGAGACTGGAATCGGACACGGGCAGGAGAGTGGAATCAGAAACTGGCAGGAGAATGGAATCAGACAGGGCACAGGACAGTGGAGTCAGACAGGGGCAGGAGACTGGAATCAGACAGGGGCAGGAGACTGGAATCCGTCGGGGCACAGGAGACCGCAATCAGACAGGAGCCAGGAGAATGCAATCGGAAGGGATAAGGAGAGTGGAATCAGACAGGGCACAGGAACCTGGAATCAGACAGGGGCAGGAGATTGGAATCACACAGGGGCAGGAGACTGGACTCAGACAGGGGCAGGCGACTGGAATCAGTCAGTGGCAAAGAGACTGGAATCAGACAGGAGCCAGGGGAATGGAATCAGACAGGGGCTGGAGACTGGAATAAGACAGGGGCAGGAGACTGCCATCAGACAGGGAGCAGGAGACTGGAATCAGACAGGTGCAGGAGACTGAAATCAGACAGGGCACAGGAGACTAGAATCAGACAGGTCACAGGAGACTGGAATGAGACAGGGGTACAGGAGACTGGAATCAGACAGAGGTAGTAGACTGGAATCAGACAGGGGCAAGAGACTGGAATCAGACAGGGGCACTGGAGACTGGAATCAGACAGGGGCCAGGAGACTGAAATCAGACAGGGCACAGGAGACTGGAATCAGAAAGGGCACAGGAGACGGGAATGAGACAGCGGAACAGGAGACTGCAATCAGACATGGGCAGGAGACCGGAATCAGAAACTGGCAGGAGAACGGAATTAGACAGGGCACAGCCAACTGGAATCAGACAGGGGCAGAAGATTGTTATCAGACAGGGGTAGGAGACTAGATTCCGACAGGGCACAGGAGACTGCAATCAGACAGGGGCAGGAGACAGGAATCAGACAGAGTACAAGAGACTGGAATCAGACAGGCAGCAAGAGATTGCAATCAGGCTTGGGGAAGAGACTGGAATCAGACAGGGCACAAGAGAGTGGAATCAGACAGGGAGCAAGAGACTGGAATCAGACCGGACGCAGGAGCCTGGAATCCGTCGGAGCACAGGAGACTGCGATCAGACAGGAGCCAGGAGAATGCAATCGGACAGGGTCAGGAGAGTGGAATCAGACAGGGCACAGGATTCTGGAATCAGACAGGGGCAGCGGATTGGAATCAGACAGGGGCAGGAGACTGG
Organism: Mobula birostris; assembly: GCF_030028105.1. Lineage (NCBI taxonomy): Eukaryota > Metazoa > Chordata > Chondrichthyes > Myliobatiformes > Myliobatidae > Mobula > Mobula birostris. The sequence continues at coordinate 59,918,344 of NC_092394.1, forward strand.
ACTCAGACAGGGGCAGGCAACTGGAATCAGTCAGTGGCAAAGGAGACTGGAATCAGACATGAGCCAGGGGAATGGAATCAGACAGGGAGCAGGAGACTGGAATCAGACAGGGTGCAGGAGACTGGAATCAGACTGGGTGTAGGAGTCTGGAATCAGAAAGGGATACAGGAGACTGGAATCAGACAGGGTGCAGGAGACAGGAATCAGACAGGGGCACAGGTGACTGGAATCAGACAGGGGCACAGGTGACTGGAATCAGTTAGGGCCACAGGAGACTGGAATCAGACAGTTGACAGGAGACTGGAATCAGACAGGGCACAGGAGACTGGAATCAGACAGGGAGCAAGAGACTGGAATCAGACAGGGCGCAGGAGTCTGGAATCTGACACGGTGCTGGAGACTGGAATCAAAAAAGTCGCAGGAGACTGGAATCAAAAAAGTCGCAGGAGACTGGAATCAGACAGGGCGCAGGAGTCTGGAATCAGACAGGGGCACAGAAGACTGGAAACAGACAGGGCTCAGGAGTCTGTAATCAGACAGGGCGCAGGAGAATTTAATCAGACACGGGCAGGAGACTGGAATCAGAAACTGGCAGAGGCATGGAATCAGACAGAGCACAGGAGACTTGGATCAGACAGGACGCAGGACACTGAAGTCGGACAGGGGCAGGAGACAGGAATCAGACAGGGGCAGGAGACTGGAATCCGACGGGGCACAGGAGACTACAATCAGACAGAAGCCAGGGGCATGCAATCGGACAGGTTCAGGAGTGTGGAATCAGACAGGGCACAGGAGACTGGAATCAGACAGGGGCAGGAGATTGGAATCAGAGAGGGGCAAGAGACTGGAATCAGACAGGGCGCCGGAGTCTTGGATCAGTCAGGGCACAGGAGACTGCAATCAGACAGGAGCCAGGGGAATGCAATCGGACAGGATTAGGAGAGTGGAATCAGACAGGAGCCAGGGGAATGGAATCAGATAGGGGCTGGAGATTGGAATCAGACAGGGGCAGGAGACTGAAATCAGACAGTGGCAGGAGACCGGAATCTGTCGGGGCACAGGAGACTGCAATCAGACAGGAGCCAGGAGAATGCAATCGGACAAGGTTAGGAGAGTGGAATCAGACAGGGCACAGGAGGCTGGAATCAGACAGAGGCAGGAGATTGGAATCAGACAGGGGCAGGAGACTGAAATCAGACAGTGGCAGGAGACCGGAATCTGTCGGGGCACAGGAGACTGCAATCAGACAGGAGCCAGGAGAATGCAATCGGACAGGGTCAGGAGAGTGGAATCAGACAGGGCACAGGATTCTGGAATCAGACAGGGGCAGCGGATTGGAATCAGACAGGGGCAGGAGACTGGACTCAGACAGGGGCAGGCGACTGGAATCAGTCAGTGGCAAAGGAGACTGGAATCAGACATGAGCCAGGGGAATGGAATCAGACAGGGAGCAGGAGACTGGAATCAGACAGGGTGCAGGAGACTGGAATCAGACTGGGTGCAGGAGACTGGAATCAGATAGGTGTAGGAGTCTGGAATCAGAAAGGGATACAGGAGACTGGAATCAGACAGGGTGCAGGAGACAGGAATCAGACAGGGGCACAGGTGACTGGAATCAGACAGGGGCACAGGTGACTGGAATCAGTTAGGGCCACAGGAGACTGGAATCAGACAGTTGACAGGAGACTGGAATCAGACAGGGCACAGGAGACTGGAATCAGACAGGGAGCAAGAGACTGGAATCAGACAGGGCGCAGGAGTCTGGAATCTGACACGGTGCTGGAGACTGGAATCAAAAAAGTCGCAGGAGACTGGAATCAAAAAAGTCGCAGGAGACTGGAATCAGACAGGGCGCAGGAGTCTGGAATCAGACAGGGGCACAGAAGACTGGAAACAGACAGGGCTCAGGAGTCTGTAATCAGACAGGGCGCAGGAGAATTTAATCAGACACGGGCAGGAGACTGGAATCAGAAACTGGCAGAGGCATGGAATCAGACAGAGCACAGGAGACTTGGATCAGACAGGACGCAGGACACTGAAGTCAGACAGGGGCAGGAGACAGGAATCAGACAGGGGCAGGAGACTGGAATCCGACGGGGCACAGGAGACTACAATCAGACAGAAGCCAGGGGCATGCAATCGGACAGGTTCAGGAGTGTGGAATCAGACAGGGCACAGGAGTCTTGGATCAGTCAGGGCACAGGAGACTGCAATCAGACAGGAGCCAGGGGAATGCAATCGGACAGGATTAGGAGAGTGGAATCAGACAGGAGCCAGGGGAATGGAATCAGATAGGGGCTGGAGATTGGAATCAGACAGGGGCAGGAGACTGAAATCAGACAGTGGCAGGAGACCGGAATCTGTCGGGGCACAGGAGACTGCAATCAGACAGGAGCCAGGAGAATGCAATCGGACAAGGTTAGGAGAGTGGAATCAGACAGGGCACAGGAGGCTGGAATCAGACAGAGGCAGGAGATTGGAATCAGACAGGGGCAGGAGACTGGACTCAGACAGGGGCAGGCAACTGGAATCAGTCAGTGGCATAGGAGACTGGAATCAGACAGGAGCCAGGGGAATGGAATCAGACAGGGGCTGGAGACTGGAATCAGACAGGGGCAGGAGACTGCCATCAGACAGGGAGCATGAGACTGGAATCAGACAGGTGCAGGAGACTGAAATCAGACAGGGCACAGGAGACTGGAATCAGAAAGGGCACAGGAGACTGGAATGAGACAGCGGAACAGGAGACTGTAATCAGACATGGGCAGGAGACTGGAATCAGAAACTGGCAGGAGAATGGAATTAGACAGGGCACAGCAGACTGGAATCAGACAGGGGCAGGAGACTGTTATCAGACAGGGGTAGGAGACTGGATTCCAACAGGGCACAGCAGACTGCAATCAGACAATAACCAGGGGAATGCAATTGGACAGGATCAGGAGAGTAGAATCAGACAGGGCACAGGAGACTGGAATCAGACAGGGGCAGGAGACAGGAATCAGACAGATACAAGAGACTGGAATCAGACAGGGAGCAAGAGATTGCAATCAGGCTTGGGCCAGAGCCTGGAATCAGACAGGGCACAAGAGAGTGGAATCAGACAGGGAACAAGAGACTGGAATCAGACAGGGCGCAGGAGCCTGGAATCATACACGGAGCTGGAGACTGGAATCGGACATGGGCAGGAGAGTGGAATCAGAAACTGGCAGGAGAATGGAATCAGACAGGGCACAGGACACTGGAGTCAGACAGGGGCAGGAGACTGGAATCAGACAGGGGACAGGTGACTGGAATCAAAAAAGTCGCAGGAGACTGGAATCAGATAGGGCGCAGGAGTCTGGAATCAGACAGGGGCACAGAAGACGCGAATCAGACAGGGGCACAGCAGATGGGAATCAAACAGGTGCTTGGACACTGGAATAAGACAGGGGCCTGGACACTGGAATAAGACAAGGGCCAGGAGACTGGAATCAAACAGGAGCCAGGAGACTGGAAACAGACAGGGCTCAGGAGTCTGTAATCAGACAGGGCGCAGGAGACTTTAATCAGACACGGGCAGGAGACTGGAATCAGAAACTGGCAGAGGAATGGAATCAGACAGAGCACAGGAGAATTGGATCAGACAGGGTGCAGGACACTGGAGTCAGACAGGGGCAGGAGACAGGAATCAGACAAGGGCAGGAGACTGGAATGAGACAGGGGCAGGAGACTGGAATCAGACAAGGGCAGGAGACTGAAATCAGACAGGGGCAAGAGACTTAAATCAGACAGGGGCACAGGAGACTGGAATCAGACAGGGGCACAGGAGATGGGAATCAGACAGGAGCTTGGACACTGGAATCAGACAGGGGCCTGGACACTGGAATCAGACAGGGGCCTGGACACTGGAATCGGACAGGGGCCAGGAGACTGGAATCGGACAGGGGCCAGGAGACTGGAATCAGACAGGGCACAGGAGTCTGGAATCAGACAGGGGCACAGGAGACTGGAATCAGACTAGAGCCAGGGGAATGGAATTAACCAGTAGCCAGGGGAATGGAATCAGACAGGACCCAGGGCAATGGAATCAGACAGGGGCTGGAGACTGGAATCAGACAGGGGCACAGGTGACTGGAATCAGACAGGGCCACAGGAGACTGGAATCAGACACTGGCAGGAAACTGGAATCAGACAGGGCGCAGGAGACTGGAATCAGACAGGGCGCAGGAGTCTGGAATCAGACAGGGGCACAGAAGACTGGAAACAGACAGGACTCAGGAGTCTGTAATCAGACAGGGCGCAGGAGACTTTAATCAGACACGGGCAGGAGACTGGAATCAGAAACTGGCAGAGGAATGGAATCAGACAGAGCACAGGAGAATTGGATCAGACAGGGTGCAGGACACTGGAGTCAGACAAGGGCAGGAGACAGGAATCAGATAGGGGCAGGAGACTGGAATCCGATGGGGCACAGGAGACTGCAATCAGACAGAAGCCAGGGGCATGCAATCGGACAGGTTCAGGAGTGTGGAATCAGACAGGGCACAGGAGACTGGAATCAGACAGGGGCAGGAGATTGGAATCAGAGAGGGGCAAGAGACTGGAATCAGACAGGGCGCCGGAGACTTGGATCAGACAGGGCGCAGGAGACAGTAATCAGAAAGGGCGCAGGAGACTGGAATCAGACTGGGGACCATGAGACTGGAATCAGACAGGGCCAGAGGAGACTGGAATCAGACAGGGGCACAGGAGACTTGAATCAGACAAGGGCACAGTAGACTGGAATCAGACAGGGGCAGGAGACAGGAATCAGACAGAGTACAAGAGACTGGAATCAGACACGGGCCGGAGACTGGAATCAGAAACTGGCAGGAGAATGGAATCAGACAGGGCACAGGAGTCTGGAGTCAGACAGGGGCAGGAGACTGGAATCATACAGGGAGCAAGAGACTGGAATCCGTCGGGGCACAGGAGACTGCAATCAGACAGGAGACAGGAGAATGCAATCGGACAAGGTCAGGAGAGTGGAATCAAACAGGGCACAGGAGACTGGAATTAGACAGGAGCAGGCGACTGGAATCAGTCAGTGGCAAAGGAGACTGGAATCAGACAGGAGCCAGGGGAATGGAATCATACAGGGAGCAGGAGACTGGAATCAGACTGATGCAGGAGACTGAAGTCAGACAGGGCACAGGAGACTGGAATCAGACAGGGGCAGGAGACTGGAATCAGACAGGGGCTGGAGACTGGAATCAGACAAGGGCAGGAGACTGCCATCAGACAGGGAGCAGGAGACTGGAATCAGACAGGTGCAGGAGACTGAAATCAGACAGGGCACAGGAGACTGGAATCAGACAGGGCACAGGAGACTGCCATCAGACAGGGAGCAGGAGACTGGAATCAGACAGGGGCTGGAAACTGGAATCAGACAGGGGCAGGAGACTGCCATCAGACAGGGAGCAGGAGACTGGAATCAGACAGGGCACAGGAGACTGGAATCAGACAGGGCACAGGAGACTGGAATGAGACGGGGTACAGGAGACTGGAATCAGACAGGGGCACAGGAGACTGGAATCAGACATGGGCAGGAGACTGGAATCAGAGATGGGCAAGAGACTGGAATCAGACAAGAGCACTGGAGACTGGAATCAGAGAGGGGCCAGGAGACTGGAATCAGACAGGGGGCAAGAGACTGGAATCAGACAGGGGCAGCAGCCAGGGGAATGGAATCAGACTGGAGCCAGGGGAATGGAATCAGACAGGGCCTGGAGACGGAAATCTGACAGGGGCACAGGAGACTGGAATCAGACAGGGGCCAGGAGACTGGAATCAGACAGGGGCACAGAAGACGGGAATCAGACAGGGGCACAGGAGATGGGAATCAGACAGAGGCAGGAGACTGGAATCATACTGGGGCAGCAGATTGGAATCAGACAGGGGCAGGAGACTGGAATCAGACAGGGACCAGGAGACTGGAATCAGACAGGGCACAGGAGACTGGAATCATACAAGGGCAGGACACTGGAATCAGACAGGAGCCAGGGGAATGGAATTAACCAGTAGCCAGGGGAATGGAATCAGACAGGACCCAGGGGAATGGAATCAGACAGTGGCTGGAGACTGGAATCAGACAGGGGCACAGGTGACTGGAATCAGGCAGGGCCACAGGTGACTGGAATCAGACAGGGGCACAGGAGACTTGAATCAGACAGGGCACAGGAGACTGGAATCAGACTGGGGCAGGAGAGTGTAATCAGATAGGGGCCAGGAGACTGGAATCAGACAGGGGCCAGGAGACTGGAATCAGACAGGGCACAGGAGTCTGGAATCAGACTGGGGCAAGAGAGTGGAATCAGACAGGGGCAGGCGACTGGAATCAGTCAGTGGCACAGGAGACTGTAATCAGACAGGAGCCAGGGAAATGGAATCAGACAGGGGCTGGAGACTGGAATCAGACAGGGGCAGGAGACTGCCATCAGACAAGGAGCAGGAGACTGGAATCAGACAGGTGCAGGAGACTGGAATCAGACAGGTTCAGGAGACTGAAATCAGATAGGGCACAGGAGACTGGAATCAGACAGGGCACAGGGGACTGGAATGAGACAGGGGCAGGAGACTGGAATCCGTCAGGGGCAGGAGACTGGAATCAGGCAGGGGTACAGGAGACTGGAATCAGACAGGGCACAGGAGACTGGAATCAGACAAGGGCAGGAGACTGAAATCAGACAGGAGCCAGGGGAATGGAATGAGACAGGGGCAGGAGACTGGAATCAGACAAGGGCAGGAGACTGGAATCAGACAGAGGCAAGAGACTTAAATCAGACAGGAGCACAGGAGACTGGAATCAGACAGGGGCACAGGAGACTGGAATCAGACAGGGGCACAGGAGATGGGAATCAGACAGGGGCTTGGACAGTGGAATCAAACAGGGGCCTGGACACTGGAATCAGACAGGGGCCAGGAGACTGGAATCGGACAGGAGCCAGGAGACTGGAATCAGACAGGGCACAGGAGTCTGGAATCAGACAGGGGCACAGGAGACTGGAATCAGACTGGGGCCAGGGGAATGGAATTAACCAGTAGCCAGGGGAATGGAATCAGACAGGACCCAGGGCAATGGAATCAGACAGGGGCTGGAGACTGGAATCAGACAAGGGCACAGTAGACTGGAATCAGACGGGGCTCAGGAGTCTGGAATCAGACACTGGCAGGAGACTGGAATCAGACAGGGCGCAGGAGACTGGAATCAGACAGGGCGCAGGAGTCTGGAATCAGACAGGGGCACAGAAGACTGGAAACAGACAGGACTCAGGAGTCTGTAATCAGACAGGGCGCAGGAGACTTTAATCAGACACGGGCAGGAGACTGGAATCAGAAACTGGCAGAGGAATGGAATCAGACAGAGCACAGGAGAATTGGATCAGACAGGGCGCAGGACACTGGAGTCAGACAAGGGCAGGAGACAGGAATCAGATAGGGGCAGGAGACTGGAATCCGATGGGGCACAGGAGACTGCAATCAGACAGAAGCCAGGGGCATGCAATCGGACAGGTTCAGGAGTGTGGAATCAGACAGGGCACAGGAGACTGGAATCAGACAGGGGCAGGAGATTGGAATCAGAGAGGGGCAAGAGACTGGAATCAGACAGGGCGCCGGAGACTTGGATCAGACAGGACGCAGGAGACAGTAATCAGAAAGGGCGCAGGAGACTGGAATCAGACAGGGGCAGTAGACTGGAATCAGACAGGGGCAAGAGACTGGAATCAGACAGGGGCACAGGAGACTGGAATCAGACATGGGCAGGAGACTGGAATCAGAGATGGGCAAGAGACTGGAATCAGACAGGAGCACTGGAGACTGGAATCAGACAGGGGCCAGGAGACTGGAATCAGACAGGGCACAGGAGTCTGGAATCAGACTGGGGCAAGAGAGTGGAATCAGACAGGGACAGGCGACTGGAATCAGTCAGTGGCACAGGAGACTGTAATCAGACAGGAGCCAGGGAAATGGAATCAGACAGGGGCTGGAGACTGGAATCAGACAGGGGCAGGAGACTGCCATCAGACAAGGAGCAGGAGACTGGAATCAGACAGGTGCAGGAGACTGAAATCAGACAGGGCACAGGAGACTGGAATCAGACAGGGCACAGGGGACTGGAATGAGACAGGGGCAGGAGACTGGAATCCGTCAGGGGCAGGAGACTGGAATCAGACAGGGGCAGGAGACTGGAATCAGGCAGGGGTACAGGAGACTGGAATCAGACAGGGCACAGGAGACTGGAATCAGACAAGGGCAGGAGACTGAAATCAGACAGGAGCCAGGGGAATGGAATGAGACAGGGGCAGGAGACTGGAATCAGACAAGGGCAGGAGACTGGAATCAGACAGAGGCAAGAGACTTAAATCAGACAGGAGCACAGGAGACTGGAATCAGACAGGGGCACAGGAGACTGGAATCAGACAGGGGCACAGGAGATGGGAATCAGACAGGGGCTTGGACAGTGGAATCAATCAGGGGCCTGGACACTGGAATCAGACAGGGGCCAGGAGACTGGAATCGGACAGGAGCCAGGAGACTGGAATCAGACAGGGCACAGGAGTCTGGAATCAGACAGGGGCACAGGAGACTGGAATCAGACTGGGGCCAGGGGAATGGAATTAACCAGTAGCCAGGGGAATGGAATCAGACAGGACCCAGGGCAATGGAATCAGACAGGGGCTGGAGACTGGAATCAGACAGGGGCACAGGTGACTGGAATCAGACAGGGCCACAGGAGACTGGAATCAGACAGGGGCACAGGAGACTTGAATCAGACAAGGGCACAGTAGACTGGAATCAGACGGGGCTCAGGAGTCTGGAATCAGACACTGGCAGGAGACTGGAATCAGACAGGGCGCAGGAGACTGGAATCAGACAGGGCGCAGGAGTCTGGAATCAGACAGGGGCACAGAAGACTGGAAACAGACAGGACTCAGGAGTCTGTAATCAGACAGGGCGCAGGAGACTTTAATCAGACACGGGCAGGAGACTGGAATCAGAAACTGGCAGAGGAATGGAATCAGACAGAGCACAGGAGAATTGGATCAGACAGGGCGCAGGACACTGGAGTCAGACAAGGGCAGGAGACAGGAATCAGATAGGGGCAGGAGACTGGAATCCGATGGGGCACAGGAGACTGCAATCAGACAGAAGCCAGGGGCATGCAATCGGACAGGTTCAGGAGTGTGGAATCAGACAGGGCACAGGAGACTGGAATCAGACAGGGGCAGGAGATTGGAATCAGAGAGGGGCAAGAGACTGGAATCAGACAGGGCGCCGGAGACTTGGATCAGACAGGACGCAGGAGACAGTAATCAGGAAGGGCGCAGGAGACTGGAATCAGACAGGGGCAGTAGACTGGAATCAGACAGGGGCAAGAGACTGGAATCAGACAGGGGCACAGGAGACTGGAATCAGACATGGGCAGGAGACTGGAATCAGAGATGGGCAAGAGACTGGAATCAGACAGGAGCACTGGAGACTGGAATCAGACAGGGGCCAGGAGACTGGAATCAGACAGGGGGCAAGAGACTGGAATCAGACAGGGGCAGCAGACTGGAATCAGTCAGTGGCACAGGAGACTGGAATCAGACAGTAGACAGCAGCCAGGGGAATGGAATCAGACTGGAGCCAGGGGAATGGAATCAGACAGGGCCTGGAGACGAAAATCTGACAGGGGCACAGGAGACTGGAATCAGACAGGGGCCAGGAGACTGGAATCAGACAGGGGCACAGGAGTCTGGAATCAGACAGGGGCACAGGAAACTGGAATCAGACTGGGGCCAGGGGAATGGAATTAACCAGTAGCCAGGGGAATGGAATCAGACAGGACCCAGGGCAATGGAATCAGACAGGGGCTGGAGACTGGAATCAGACAGGGGCACAGGTGACTGGAATCAGACAGGGCCACAGGAGACTGGAATCAGACGGGGCTCAGGAGTCTGGAATCAGACACTGGCAGGAGACTGGAATCAGACAGGGCGCAGGAGACTGGAATCAGACAGGGCGCAGGAGTCTGGAATCAGACAGGGGCACAGAAGACTGGAAACAGACAGGACTCAGGAGTCTGTAATCAGACAGGGCGCAGGAGACTTTAATCAGACACGGGCAGGAGACTGGAATCAGAAACTGGCAGAGGAATGGAATCAGACAGAGCACAGGAGAATTGGATCAGACAGGGCGCAGGACACTGGAGTCAGACAAGGGCAGGAGACAGGAATCAGATAGGGGCAGGAGACTGGAATCCGATGGGGCACAGGAGACTGCAATCAGACAGAAGCCAGGGGCATGCAATCGGACAGGTTCAGGAGTGTGGAATCAGACAGGGCACAGGAGACTGGAATCAGACAGGGGCAGGAGATTGGAATCAGAGAGGGGCAAGAGACTGGAATCAGACAGGGCGCCGGAGACTTGGATCAGACAGGACGCAGGAGACAGTAATCAGAAAGGGCGCAGGAGACTGGAATCAGACAGGGGCAGTAGACTGGAATCAGACAGGGGCAAGAGACTGGAATCAGACAGGGGCACAGGAGACTGGAATCAGACATGGGCAGGAGACTGGAATCAGAGATGGGCAAGAGACTGGAATCAGACAGGAGCACTGGAGACTGGAATCAGACAGGGGCCAGGAGACTGGAATCAGACAGGGCACAGGAGTCTGGAATCAGACTGGGGCAAGAGAGTGGAATCAGACAGGGGCAGGCGACTGGAATCAGTCAGTGGCACAGGAGACTGTAATCAGACAGGAGCCAGGGAAATGGAATCAGACAGGGGCTGGAGACTGGAATCAGACAGGGGCAGGAGACTGCCATCAGACAAGGAGCAGGAGACTGGAATCAGACAGGTGCAGGAGACTGAAATCAGACAGGGCACAGGAGACTGGAATCAGACAGGGCACAGGGGACTGGAATGAGACAGGGGCAGGAGACTGGAATCCGTCAGGGGCAGGAGACTGGAATCAGACAGGGGCAGGAGACTGGAATCAGGCAGGGGTACAGGAGACTGGAATCAGACAGGGCACAGGAGACTGGAATCAGACAAGGGCAGGAGACTGAAATCAGACAGGAGCCAGGGGAATGGAATGAGACAGGGGCAGGAGACTGGAATCAGACAAGGGCAGGAGACTGGAATCAGACAGAGGCAAGAGACTTAAATCAGACAGGAGCACAGGAGACTGGAATCAGACAGGGGCACAGGAGACTGGAATCAGACAGGGGCACAGGAGATGGGAATCAGACAGGGGCTTGGACAGTGGAATCAATCAGGGGCCTGGACACTGGAATCAGACAGGGGCCAGGAGACTGGAATCGGACAGGAGCCAGGAGACTGGAATCAGACAGGGCACAGGAGTCTGGAATCAGACAGGGGCACAGGAGACTGGAATCAGACTGAGGCCAGGGGAATGGAATTAACCAGTAGCCAGGGGAATGGAATCAGACAGGACCCAGGGCAATGGAATCAGACAGGGGCTGGAGACTGGAATCAGACAGGGGCACAGGTGACTGGAATCAGACAGGGCCACAGGAGACTGGAATCAGACAGGGGCACAGGAGACTTGAATCAGACAAGGGCACAGTAGACTGGAATCAGACGGGGCTCAGGAGTCTGGAATCAGACACTGGCAGGAGACTGGAATCAGACAGGGCGCAGGAGACTGGAATCAGACAGGGCGCAGGAGTCTGGAATCAGACAGGGGCACAGAAGACTGGAAACAGACAGGACTCAGGAGTCTGTAATCAGACAGGGCGCAGGAGACTTTAATCAGACACGGGCAGGAGACTGGAATCAGAAACTGGCAGAGGAATGGAATCAGACAGAGCACAGGAGAATTGGATCAGACAGGGCGCAGGACACTGGAGTCAGACAAGGGCAGGAGACAGGAATCAGATAGGGGCAGGAGACTGGAATCCGATGGGGCACAGGAGACTGCAATCAGACAGAAGCCAGGGGCATGCAATCGGACAGGTTCAGGAGTGTGGAATCAGACAGGGCACAGGAGACTGGAATCAGACAGGGGCAGGAGATTGGAATCAGAGAGGGGCAAGAGACTGGAATCAGACAGGGCGCCGGAGACTTGGATCAGACAGGACGCAGGAGACAGTAATCAGGAAGGGCGCAGGAGACTGGAATCAGACAGGGGCAGTAGACTGGAATCAGACAGGGGCAAGAGACTGGAATCAGACAGGGGCACAGGAGACTGGAATCAGACATGGGCAGGAGACTGGAATCAGAGATGGGCAAGAGACTGGAATCAGACAGGAGCACTGGAGACTGGAATCAGACAGGGGCCAGGAGACTGGAATCAGACAGGGGGCAAGAGACTGGAATCAGACAGGGGCAGCAGACTGGAATCAGTCAGTGGCACAGGAGACTGGAATCAGACAGTAGACAGCAGCCAGGGGAATGGAATCAGACTGGAGCCAGGGGAATGGAATCAGACAGGGCCTGGAGACGGAAATCTGACAGGGGCACAGGAGACTGGAATCAGACAGGGGCCAGGAGACTGGAATCAGACAGGGGCACAGAAGACGGGAATCAGACAGGGGCACAGAAGACGGGAATCAGACAGGGGCACAGGAGATGGGAATCAGACAGAGGCAGGAGACTGGAATCATACTGGGGCAGCAGATTGGAATCAGACAGGGGCAGGAGACTGGAATCAGAAAGGGAGCAGGAAACTTGAATCAGACAGGGACCAGGAGACTGGAATCAGACAGGGCACAGGAGACTGGAATCATACAAGGGCAGGACACTGGAATCAGACAGGAGCCAGGGGAATGGAATTAACCAGTAGCCAGGGGAATGGAATCAGACAGGACCCAGGGGAATGGAATCAGACAGTGGCTGGAGACTGGAATCAGACAGGGGCACAGGTGACTGGAATCAGGCAGGGCCACAGGTGACTGGAATCAGACAGGGGCACAGGAGACTTGAATCAGACAGGGCACAGGAGACTGGAATCAGACTGGGGCAGGAGAGTGTAATCAGATAGGGGCCAGGAGACTGGAATCAGACAGGGGCCAGGAGTCTGGAATCAGACTGGGGCAAGAGAGTGGAATCAGACAGGGGCAGGCGACTGGAATCAGTCAGTGGCACAGGAGACTGTAATCAGACAGGAGCCAGGGAAATGGAATCAGACAGGGGCTGGAGACTGCCATCAGACAAGGAGCAGGAGACTGGAATCAGACAGGTGCAGGAGACTGAAATCAGACAGGGCACAGGAGACTGGAATCAGACAGGGCACAGGGGACTGGAATGAGACAGGGGCAGGAGACTGGAATCCGTCAGGGGCAGGAGACTGGAATCAGACAGGGGCAGGAGACTGGAATCAGGCAGGGGTACAGGAGACTGGAATCAGACAGGGCACAGGAGACTGGAATCAGACAAGGGCAGGAGACTGAAATCAGACAGGAGCCAGGGGAATGGAATGAGACAGGGGCAGGAGACTGGAATCAGACAAGGACAGGAGACTGGAATCAGACAGAGGCAAGAGACTTAAATCAGACAGGAGCACAGGAGACTGGAATCAGACAGGGGCACAGGAGACTGGAATCAGACAGGGGCACAGGAGATGGGAATCAGACAGGGGCTTGGACAGTGGAATCAATCAGGGGCCTGGACACTGGAATCAGACAGGGGCCAGGAGACTGGAATCGGACAGGAGCCAGGAGACTGGAATCAGACAGGGCACAGGAGTCTGGAATCAGACAGGGGCACAGGAAACTGGAATCAGACTGGGGCCAGGGGAATGGAATTAACCAGTAGCCAGGGGAATGGAATCAGACAGGACCCAGGGCAATGGAATCAGACAGGGGCTGGAGACTGGAATCAGACAGGGGCACAGGTGACTGGAATCAGACAGGGCCACAGGAGACTGGAATCAGACAGGGGCACAGGAGACTTGAATCAGACAAGGGCACAGTAGACTGGAATCAGACGGGGCTCAGGAGTCTGGAATCAGACACTGGCAGGAGACTGGAATCAGACAGGGCGCAGGAGACTGGAATCAGACAGGGCGCAGGAGTCTGGAATCAGACAGGGGCACAGAAGACTGGAAACAGACAGGACTCAGGAGTCTGTAATCAGACAGGGCGCAGGAGACTTTAATCAGACACGGGCAGGAGACTGGAATCAGAGAGGGGCAGGAGACTGGAATCCGATGGGGCACAGGAGACTGCAATCAGACAGAAGCCAGGGGCATGCAATCGGACAGGTTCAGGAGTGTGGAATCAGACAGGGCACAGGAGACTGGAATCAGACAGGGGCAGGAGATTGGAATCAGAGAGGGGCAAGAGACTGGAATCAGACAGGGCGCCGGAGACTTGGATCAGACAGGGCGCAGGAGACAGTAATCAGAAAGGGCGCAGGAGACTGGAATCAGACTGGGGACCATGAGACTGGAATCAGACAGGGCCAGAGGAGACTGGAATCAGACAGGGGCACAGGAGACTTGAATCAGACAAGGGCACAGTAGACTGGAATCAGACAGGGGCAGGAGACAGGAATCAGACAGAGTACAAGAGACTGGAATCAGACACGGGCCGGAGACTGGAATCAGAAACTGGCAGGAGAATGAAATCAGACAGGGCACAGGAGTCTGGAGTCAGACAGGGGCAAGAGACTGGAATCATACAGGGAGCAAGAGACTGGAATCCGTCGGGGCACAGGAGACTGCAATCAGACAGGAGACAGGAGAATGCAATCGGACAAGGTCAGGAGAGTGGAATCAAACAGGGCACAGGAGACTGGAATTAGACAGGGGCAGGCGACTGGAATCAGTCAGTGGCAAAGGAGACTGGAATCAGACAGGAGCCAGGGGAATGGAATCATACAGGGAGCAGGAGACTGGAATCAGACAGATGCAGGAGACTGAAATCAGACAGGGCACAGGAGACTGGAATCAGACAGGGGCTGGAGACTGGAATCAGACAGGGGCAGGAAACTGCCATCAGACAGGCAGCAGGAGACTGGAATCAGACAGGTGCAGGAGACTGAAATCAGACAGGGCACAGGAGACTGGAATCAGTCAGGGCACAGGAGACTGGAATGAGACGGGGTACAGGAGACTGGAATCAGACAGGGGCTGGAGACTGGAATCAGACAGGGGCAGGAGACTGCCATCAGACAGGGAGCAGGAGACTGGAATCAGACAGGGCACAGGAGACTGGAATCAGACAGGGCACAGGAGACTGGAATGAGATGGGGTACAGGAGACTGGAATCAGACATGGGTAGGAGACTGGAATCAGAAACTGGCAGGAGAATGGAATTAGACAGGGCATAGCTGACTGGAATCAGACAGGGGAAGGAGACTGTTATCAGACAGGGGTAGGAGACTGGATGCCAACAGGGCACAGGAGACTGCAATCAGACAGGAGCCAGGGGAATGCAATTGGGCAGGATCAGGAGAGTGGAATCAGACAGGGCACAGGAGACTGGAATCAGACAGGGCACAGGAGACTGGAATCAGACAGGGGCAGTAGACTGGAATCAGACAGGGGCAAGAGACTGGAAGTAGACAGGGGCACAGGAGACTGAAATCAGACATGGGCACGAGACTGGAATCAGAGATGGGCAAGGGACTGGAATCAGACAGGAGCACTGGAGACTGGAATCAGACAGGGGCCAGGAGACTGGAATCAGACAGGGGGCAAGAGACTGGAATCAGACAGGGGCAGCAGACTGGAATCAGTCAGTGGCACAGGAGACTGGAATCAGACAGTAGACAGCAGCCAGGGGAATGGAATCAGACTGGAGCCAGGGGAATGGAATCAGACAGGGCCTGGAGACGGAAATCTGACAGGGGCACAGGAGACTGGAATCAGACAGGGGCCAGGAGACTGGAATCAGACAGGGGCACAGAAGACGGGAATCAGACAGGGGCACAGGAGATGGGAATCAGACAGAGGCAGGAGACTGGAATCATACTGGGGCAGCAGATTGGAATCAGACAGGGGCAGGAGACTGGAATCAGAAAGGGAGCAGGAAACTTGAATCAGACAGGGACCAGGAGACTGGAATGAGACAGGGCACAGGAGACTGGAATCATACAAGGGCAGGACACTGGAATCAGACAGGAGCCAGGGGAATGGAATTAACCAGTAGCCAGGGGAATGGAATCAGACAGGACCCAGGGGAATGGAATCAGACAGTGGCTGGAGACTGGAATCAGACAGGGGCACAGGTGACTGGAATCAGGCAGGGCCACAGGTGACTGGAATCAGACAGGGGCACAGGAGACTTGAATCAGACAGGGCACAGGAGACTGGAATCAGACTGGGGCAGGAGAGTGTAATCAGATAGGGGCCAGGAGACTGGAATCAGACAGGGGCCAGGAGACTGGAATCAGACAGGGGGCAAGAGACTGGAATCAGACAGGGGCAGCAGACTGGAATCAGTCAGTGGCACAGGAGACTGGAATCAGACAGTAGACAGCAGCCAGGGGAATGGAATCAGACTGGAGCCAGGGGAATGGAATCAGACTGGAGCCAGGGGAATGGAATCAGACAGGACCTGGAGACGGAAATCTGACAGGGGCACAGGAGACTGGAATCAGACAGGGGACAGGAGACTGGAATCAGGCAGGGGTACAGGAGACTGGAATCAGACAGGGCACAGGAGACTGGAATCAGACAAGGGCAGGAGACTGAAATCAGACAGGAGCCAGGGGAATGGAATGAGACAGGGGCAGGAGACTGGAATCAGACAAGGGCAGGAGACTGGAATCAGACAGAGGCAAGAGACTTAAATCAGACAGGAGCACAGGAGACTGGAATCAGACAGGGGCACAGGAGACTGGAATCAGACAGGGGCACAGGAGATGGGAATCAGACAGGGGCTTGGACAGTGGAATCAAACAGGGGCCTGGACACTGGAATCAGACAGGGGCCAGGAGACTGGAATCGGACAGGAGCCAGGAGACTGGAATCAGACAAGGCACAGGAGTCTGGAATCAGACAGGGGCACAGGAAACTGGAATCAGACTGGGGCCAGGGGAATGGAATTAACCAGTAGCCAGGGGAATGGAATCAGACAGGACCCAGGGCAATGGAATCAGACAGGGGCTGGAGACTGGAATCAGACAGGGGCACAGGTGACTGGAATCAGACAGGGCCACAGGAGACTGGAATCAGACAGGGGCACAGGAGACTTGAATCAGACAAGGGCACAGTAGACTGGAATCAGACGGGGCTCAGGAGTCTGGAATCAGACACTGGCAGGAGACTGGAATCAGACAGGGCGCAGGAGACTGGAATCAGACAGGGCGCAGGAGTCTGGAATCAGACAGGGGCACAGAAGACTGGAAACAGACAGGACTCAGGAGTCTGTAATCAGACAGGGCGCAGGAGACTTTAATCAGACACGGGCAGGAGACTGGAATCAGAAACTGGCAGAGGAATGGAATCAGACAGAGCACAGGAGAATTGGATCAGACAGGGCGCAGGACACTGGAGTCAGACAAGGGCAGGAGACAGGAATCAGATAGGGGCAGGAGACTGGAATCCGATGGGGCACAGGAGACTGCAATCAGACAGAAGCCAGGGGCATGCAATCGGACAGGTTCAGGAGTGTGGAATCAGACAGGGCACAGGAGACTGGAATCAGACAGGGGCAGGAGATTGGAATCAGAGAGGGGCAAGAGACTGGAATCAGACAGGGCGCCGGAGACTTGGATCAGACAGGGCGCAGGAGACAGTAATCAGAAAGGGCGCAGGAGACTGGAATCAGACTGGGGACCATGAGACTGGAATCAGACTGGGCCAGAGGAGACTGGAATCAGACAGGGGCACAGGAGACTTGAATCAGACAAGGGCACAGTAGACTGGAATCAGACAGGGGCAGGAGACAGGAATCAGACAGAGTACAAGAGACTAGAATCAGACACGGGCCGGAGACTGGAATCAGAAACTGGCAGGAGAATGGAATCAGACAGGGCACAGGAGTCTGGAGTCAGACAGGGGCAGGAGACTGGAATCATACAGGGAGCAAGAGACTGGAATCCGTCGGGGCACAGGAGACTGCAATCAGACAGGAGACAGGAGAATGCAATCGGACAAGGTCAGGAGAGTGGAATCAAACAGGGCACAGGAGACTGGAATTAGACAGGGGCAGGCGACTGGAATCAGTCAGTGGCAAAGGAGACTGGAATCAGACAGGAGCCAGGGGAATGGAATCATACAGGGAGCAGGAGACTGGAATCAGACAGATGCAGGAGACTGAAATCAGACAGGGCACAGGAGACTGGAATCAGACAGGGGCAGGAGACTGGAATCAGACAGGGGCTGGAGACTGGAATCAGACAGGGGCAGGAGACTGCCATCAGACAGGCAGCAGGAGACTGGAATCAGACAGGTGCAGGAGACTGAAATCAGACAGGGCACAGGAGACTGGAATCAGTCAGGGCACAGGAGACTGGAATGAGACGGGGTACAGGAGACTGGAATCAGACAGGGGCTGGAGACTGGAATCAGACAGGGGCAGGAGACTGCCATCAGACAGGGAGCAGGAGACTGGAATCAGACAGGGCACAGGAGACTGGAATCAGACAGGGCACAGGAGACTGGAATGAGATGGGGTACAGGAGACTGGAATCAGACATGGGTAGGAGACTGGAATCAGAAACTGGCAGGAGAATGGAATTAGACAGGGCATAGCAGACTGGAATCAGACAGGGGAAGGAGACTGTTATCAGACAGGGGTAGGAGACTGGATGCCAACAGGGCACAGGAGACTGCAATCAGACAGGAGCCAGGGGAATGCAATTGGGCAGGATCAGGAGAGTGGAATCAGACAGGGCACAGGAGACTGGAATCAGACAGGGCACAGGAGACTGGAATCAGACAGGGGCAGTAGACTGGAATCAGACAGGGGCAAGAGACTGGAATCAGACAGGGGCACAGGAGACTGGAATCAGACATGGGCACGAGACTGGAATCAGAGATGGGCAAGGGACTGGAATCAGACAGGAGCACTGGAGACTGGAATCAGACAGGGGCCAGGAGACTGGAATCAGACAGGGGGCAAGAGACTGGAATCAGACAGGGGCAGCAGACTGGAATCAGTCAGTGGCACAGGAGACTGGAATCAGACAGTAGACAGCAGCCAGGGGAATGGAATCAGACTGGAGCCAGGGGAATGGAATCAGACAGGGCCTGGAGACGGAAATCTGACAGGGGCACAGGAGACTGGAATCAGACAGGGGCCAGGAGACTGGAATCAGACAGGGGCACAGAAGACGGGAATCAGACAGGGGCACAGGAGATGGGAATCAGACAGAGGCAGGAGACTGGAATCATACTGGGGCAGCAGATTGGAATCAGACAGGGGCAGGAGACTGGAATCAGAAAGGGAGCAGGAAACTTGAATCAGACAGGGACCAGGAGACTGGAATGAGACAGGGCACAGGAGACTGGAATCATACAAGGGCAGGACACTGGAATCAGACAGGAGCCAGGGGAATGGAATTAACCAGTAGCCAGGGGAATGGAATCAGACAGGACCCAGGGGAATGGAATCAGACAGTGGCTGGAGACTGGAATCAGACAGGGGCACAGGTGACTGGAATCAGGCAGGGCCACAGGTGACTGGAATCAGACAGGGGCACAGGAGACTTGAATCAGACAGGGCACAGGAGACTGGAATCAGACTGGGGCAGGAGAGTGTAATCAGATAGGGGCCAGGAGACTGGAATCAGACAGGGGCCAGGAGACTGGAATCAGACAGGGGGCAAGAGACTGGAATCAGACAGGGGCAGCAGACTGGAATCAGTCAGTGGCACAGGAGACTGGAATCAGACAGTAGACAGCAGCCAGGGGAATGGAATCAGACTGGAGCCAGGGGAATGGAATCAGACAGGACCTGGAGACGGAAATCTGACAGGGGCACAGGAGACTGGAATCAGACAGGGGACAGGAGACTGGAATCAGACAGGGGCACAGAAGACGGGAATCAGACAGGGGCACAGGAGATGGGAATCAGACAGAGGCAGGAGACTGGAATCATACTGGGGCAGCAGATTGGAATCAGACAGGGGCAGGAGACTGGAATCAGATAGGGAGCAGGAAACTTGAATCAGACAGGGACCAGGAGACTGGAATCAGACAGGGCACAGGAGACTGGAATCATACAAGGGCAGGACACTGGAATCAGACAGGAGCCAGGGGAATGGAATTAACCAGTAGCCAGGGGAATGGAATCAGACAGGACCCAGGGGAATGGAATCAGACAGTGGCTGGAGACTGGAATCAGACAGGGGCACAGGTGACTGGAATCAGGCAGGGCCACAGGTGACTGGAATCAGACAGGGGCACAGGAGACTTGAATCAGACAGGGCACAAGAGACTGGAATCAGACTGGGGCAGGAGAGTGTAATCAGATAGGGGCCAGGAGACTGGAATCAGACAGGGGCCAGGAGACTGGAATCAGACAGGGCACAGGAGTCTGGAATCAGACTGGGGCAAGAGAGTGGAATCAGACAGGGGCAGGCGACTGGAATCAGTCAGTGGCACAGGAGACTGTAATCAGACAGGAGCCAGGGAAATGGAATCAGACAGGGGCTGGAGACTGGAATCAGACAGGGGCAGGAGACTGCCATCAGACAAGGAGCAGGAGACTGGAATCAGACAGGTGCAGGAGACTGGAATCAGACAGGTTCAGGAGACTGAAATCAGATAGGGCACAGGAGACTGGAATCAGACAGGGCACAGGGGACTGGAATGAGACAGGGGCAGGAGACTGGAATCAGACAGGGCACAGGAGACTGGAATCAGTCAGGGCACAGGAGACTGGAATGAGACGGGGTACAGGAGACTGGAATCAGACAGGGGCTGGAGACTGGAATCAGACAGGGGCAGGAGACTGCCATCAGACAGGGAGCAGGAGACTGGAATCAGACAGGGCACAGGAGACTGGAATCAGACAGGGCACAGGAGACTGGAATGAGATGGGGTACAGGAGACTGGAATCAGACATGGGTAGGAGACTGGAATCAGAAACTGGCAGGAGAATGGAATTAGACAGGGCATAGCTGACTGGAATCAGACAGGGGAAGGAGACTGTTATCAGACAGGGGTAGGAGACTGGATGCCAACAGGGCACAGGAGACTGCAATCAGACAGGAGCCAGGGGAATGCAATTGGGCAGGATCAGGAGAGTGGAATCAGACAGGGCACAGGAGACTGGAATCAGACAGGGCACAGGAGACTGGAATCAGACAGGGGCAGTAGACTGGAATCAGACAGGGGCAAGAGACTGGAAGTAGACAGGGGCACAGGAGACTGGAATCAGACAGGGCACGAGACTGGAATCAGAGATGGGCAAGGGACTGGAATCAGACAGGAGCACTGGAGACTGGAATCAGACAGGGCACAGGAGACTGGAATCAGACAGGGGCAGTAGACTGGAATCAGACAGGGGCAAGAGACTGGAAGTAGACAGGGGCACAGGAGACTGGAATCAGACATGGGCACGAGACTGGAATCAGAGATGGGCAAGGGACTGGAATCAGACAGGAGCACTGGAGACTGGAATCAGACAGGGGCCAGGAGACTGGAATCAGACAGGGGGCAAGAGACTGGAATCAGACAGGGGCAGCAGACTGGAATCAGTCAGTGGCACAGGAGACTGGAATCAGACAGTAGACAGCAGCCAGGGGAATGGAATCAGACTGGAGCCAGGGGAATGGAATCAGACAGGGCCTGGAGACGGAAATCTGACAGGGGCACAGGAGACTGGAATCAGACAGGGGCCAGGAGACTGGAATCAGACAGGGGCACAGAAGACGGGAATCAGACAGGGGCACAGAAGACGGGAATCTGACAGGGGCACAGGAGATGGGAATCAGACAGAGGCAGGAGACTGGAATCATACTGGGGCAGCAGATTGGAATCAGACAGGGGCAGGAGACTGGAATCAGAAAGGGAGCAGGAAACTTGAATCAGACAGGGACCAGGAGACTGGAATCAGACAGGGCACAGGAGACTGGAATCATACAAGGGCAGGACACTGGAATCAGACAGGAGCCAGGGGAATGGAATTAACCAGTAGCCAGGGGAATGGAATCAGACAGGACCCAGGGGAATGGAATCAGACAGTGGCTGGAGACTGGAATCAGACAGGGGCACAGGTGACTGGAATCAGGCAGGGCCACAGGTGACTGGAATCAGACAGGGGCACAGGAGACTTGAATCAGACAGGGCACAGGAGACTGGAATCAGACTGGGGCAGGAGAGTGTAATCAGATAGGGGCCAGGAGACTGGAATCAGACAGGGGCCAGGAGACTGGAATCAGACAGGGCACAGGAGTCTGGAATCAGACTGGGGCAAGAGAGTGGAATCAGACAGGGGCAGGCGACTGGAATCAGTCAGTGGCACAGGAGACTGTAATCAGACAGGAGCCAGGGAAATGGAATCAGACAGGGGCTGGAGACTGGAATCAGACAGGGGCAGGAGACTGCCATCAGACAAGGAGCAGGAGACTGGAATCAGACAGGTGCAGGAGACTGGAATCAGACAGGTTCAGGAGACTGAAATCAGATAGGGCACAGGAGACTGGAATCAGACAGGGCACAGGGGACTGGAATGAGACAGGGGCAGGAGACTGGAATCCGTAAGGGGCAGGAGACTGGAATCAGACAGGGGCAAGAGACTGGAATCAGGCAGGGGTACAGGAGATTGGAATCAGACAGGGCACAGGAGACTGGAATCAGACAAGGGCAGGAGACTGAAATCAGACAGGAGCCAGGGGAATGGAATGAGACAGGGGCAGGAGACTGGAATCAGACAAGGGCAGGAGACTGGAATCAGACAGAGGCAAGAGACTTAAATCAGACAGGAGCACAGGAGACTGGAATCAGACAGGGGCACAGGAGACTGGAATCAGACAGGGCACAGGAGACTGGAATCAGACAGGGGCAGTAGACTGGAATCAGACAGGGGCAAGAGACTGGAAGTAGACAGGGGCACAGGAGACTGGAATCAGACATGGGCACGAGACTGGAATCAGAGATGGGCAAGGGACTGGAATCAGACAGGAGCACTGGAGACTGGAATCAGACAGGGGCCAGGAGACTGGAATCAGACAGGGGGCAAGAGACTGGAATCAGACAGGGGCAGCAGACTGGAATCAGTCAGTGGCACAGGAGACTGGAATCAGACAGTAGACAGCAGCCAGGGGAATGGAATCAGACTGGAGCCAGGGGAATGGAATCAGACAGGGCCTGGAGACGGAAATCTGACAGGGGCACAGGAGACTGGAATCAGACAGGGGCCAGGAGACTGGAATCAGACAGGGGCACAGAAGACGGGAATCAGACAGGGGCACAGGAGATGGGAATCAGACAGAGGCAGGAGACTGGAATCATACTGGGGCAGCAGATTGGAATCAGACAGGGGCAGGAGACTGGAATCAGAAAGGGAGCAGGAAACTTGAATCAGACAGGGACCAGGAGACTGGAATGAGACAGGGCACAGGAGACTGGAATCATACAAGGGCAGGACACTGGAATCAGACAGGAGCCAGGGGAATGGAATTAACCAGTAGCCAGGGGAATGGAATCAGACAGGACCCAGGGGAATGGAATCAGACAGTGGCTGGAGACTGGAATCAGACAGGGGCACAGGTGACTGGAATCAGGCAGGGCCACAGGTGACTGGAATCAGACAGGGGCACAGGAGACTTGAATCAGACAGGGCACAGGAGACTGGAATCAGACTGGGGCAGGAGAGTGTAATCAGATAGGGGCCAGGAGACTGGAATCAGACAGGGGCCAGGAGACTGGAATCAGACAGGGCACAGGAGTCTGGAATCAGACTGGGGCAAGAGAGTGGAATCAGACAGGGGCAGGCGACTGGAATCAGTCAGTGGCACAGGAGACTGTAATCAGACAGGAGCCAGGGAAATGGAATCAGACAGGGGCTGGAGACTGGAATCAGACAGGGGCAGGAGACTGCCATCAGACAAGGAGCAGGAGACTGGAATCAGACAGGTGCAGGAGACTGGAATCAGACAGGTTCAGGAGACTGAAATCAGATAGGGCACAGGAGACTGGAATCAGACAGGGCACAGGGGACTGGAATGAGACAGTGGCAGGAGACTGGAATCCGTAAGGGGCAGGAGACTGGAATCAGACAGGGGCAAGAGACTGGAATCAGGCAGGGGTACAGGAGATTGGAATCAGACAGGGCACAGGAGACTGGAATCAGACAAGGGCAGGAGACTGAAATCAGACAGGAGCCAGGGGAATGGAATGAGACAGGGGCAGGAGACTGGAATCAGACAAGGGCAGGAGACTGGAATCAGACAGAGGCAAGAGACTTAAATCAGACAGGAGCACAGGAGACTGGAATCAGACAGGGGACCAGGAGATGGGAATCAGACAGGGGCTTGGACAGTGGAATCAGACAGGGGCCTGGACACTGGAATCAGACAGGGGCCAGGAGACTGGAATCAGACAGGGCGCAGGAGTCTGGAATCAGACAGGGGCCCAGGCGACTGGTATCAGACAGGAGCCAGGGGAATGGAATTAACCAGTAGCCAGGGGAATGGAATCAGACAGGACCCAGGGGAATGGAATCAGACAGGGGCTGGAGACTGGAATCAGACAGGGGCACAGTAGACTGGAATCAGACGGGGCTCAGGAGTCTGTAATCAGACACTGGCAGGAGAATTGAATCAGACAGGGCACAGCAGACTGGAATCAGACAGGGTGCAGGAGACTGGAATCAGACAGGGGCACAGGAGAGTGGAATCAGACAGTGGCCCAGGAGTCTGGAATCAGACTGGGTAACAGGAGACTGGAATCAGACAGGCGTCAGGAGACTGGAATCAGACAGGGGCCAGGAGACTGGAATCAGACAGGGGCAGCAGTCTGAAATCAGACAGGGCACAGGCGACTGGAATCAGACAGGGGCCAGGAGACTGGAATCAGACAGGGCACAGGAGTCTGGAATCAGACTGGGGCAAGAGAGTGGAATCAGACAGGGCACAGGAGACTGGAATCAGACAGGGCACAGGAGACTGGAATCAGACAGGGCACAGGAGACTGGAATCAGACAGGGGCAGTAGACTGGAATCAGACAGGGGCAAGAGACTGGAATCAGACAGGGGCACAGGAGACTGGAATCAGACATGGGCAGGAGACTGGAATCAGAGATGGGCAAGAGACTGGAATCAGACAGGAGCACTGGAGACTGGAATCAGACAGGGGCCAGGAGACTGGAATCAGACAGGGGCAGCAGACTGGAATCAGTCAGTGGCACAGTAGACTGGAATCAGACAGTAGACAGCAGCCAGGGGAATGGAATCAGACTGGAGCCAAGGGAATGGAATCAGACAGGGCCTGCAGACGGAAATCTGACAGGGGCACAGGAGACTGGAATCAGACAGGGGCCAGGAGACTGGAATCAGACAGGGGCACAGAAGACGGGAATCAGACAGGGGCACAGAAGACGGGAATCAGACAGGGGCAGGAGACAGGAATCAGATAGGGGCAGGAGACTGGAATCCGACGGGGCACAGGAGACTGCAATCAGACAGAAGCCAGGGGCATGCAATCGGACAGGTTCAGGAGTGTGGAATCAGACAGGGCACAGGAGACTGGAATCAGACAGGCGCAGGAGATTGGAATCAGAGAGGGGCAAGAGACTGGAATCAGACAGGGCGCCGGAGACTTGGATCAGACAGGGCGCAGGAGACAGTAATCAGAAAGGGCGCAGGAGACTGGAATCAGACTGGGGACCATGAGACTGGAATCAGACAGGGGCACAGGAGACTTGAATCAGACAAGGGCACAGTAGACTGGAATCAGACAGGGGCAGGAGACAGGAATCAGACAGAGTACAAGAGACTGGAATCAGACACGGGCCGGAGACTGGAATCAGAAACTGGCAGGAGAATGGAATCAGACAGGGGCACAGGAGACTGGAATCAGACATGGGCAGGAGACTGGAATCAGAGATGGGCAAGAGACTGGAATCAGACAGGAGCACTGGAGACTGGAATCAGACAGGGGCCAGGAGACTGGAATCAGACAGGGGGCAAGAGACTGGAATCAGACAGGGGCAGCAGACTGGAATCAGTCAGTGGCACAGGAGACTGGAATCAGACAGTAGACAGCAGCCAGGGGAATGGAATCAGACTGGAGCCAGGGGAATGGAATCAGACAGGGCCTGGAGACGGAAATCTGACAGGGGCACAGGAAACTGGAATCCGACAGGGGCCAGGAGACTGGAATCAGACAGGGGCACAGAAGACGGGAATCAGACAGGGGCACAGGAGATGGGAATCAGACAGAGGCAGGAGACTGGAATCATACTGGGGCAGCAGATTGGAATCAGACAGGGGCAGGAGACTGGAATCAGAAAGGGAGCAGGAAACTTGAATCAGACAGGGACCAGGAGACTGGAATCAGACAGGGCACAGGAGACTGGAATCATACAAGGGCAGGACACTGGAATCAGACAGGAGCCAGGGGAATGGAATTAACCAGTAGCCAGGGGAATGGAATCAGACAGGACCCAGGGGAATGGAATCAGACAGTGGCTGGAGACTGGAATCAGACAGGGGCACAGGTGACTGGAATCAGGCAGGGCCACAGGTGACTGGAATCAGACAGGGGCACAGGAGACTTGAATCAGACAGGGCACAGGAGACTGGAATCAGACTGGGGCAGGAGAGTGTAATCAGATAGGGGCCAGGAGACTGGAATCAGACAGGGGCCAGGAGACTGGAATCAGACAGGGCACAGGAGTCTGGAATCAGACTGGGGCAAGAGAGTGGAATCAGACAGGGGCACAGGAGACTGTAATCAGACAGGAGCCAGGGAAATGGAATCAGACAGGGGCTGGAGACTGGAATCAGACAGGGGCAGGAGACTGCCATCAGACAAGGAGCAGGAGACTGGAATCAGACAGGTGCAGGAGACTGGAATCAGACAGGTTCAGGAGACTGAAATCAGACAGGGCACAGGAGACTGGAATCAGACAGGGCACAGGGGACTGGAATGAGACAGGGGCAGGAGACTGGAATCCGTCAGGGGCAGGAGACTGGAATCAGACAGGGGCAAGAGACTGGAATCAGGCAGGGGTACAGGAGACTGGAATCAGACAGGGCACAGGAGACTGAAATCAGACAGGAGCCAGGGGAATGGAATGAGACAGGGGCAGGAGACTGGAATCAGACAAGGGCAGGAGACTGGAATCAGACAGAGGCAAGAGACTTAAATCAGACAGGAGCACAGGAGACTGGAATCAGACAGGGGCACAGGAGATGGGAATCAGACAGGGGCTTGGACAGTGGAATCAGACAGGGGCCTGGACACTGGAATCAGACAGGGGCCAGGAGACTGGAATCAGACAGGGCGCAGGAGTCTGGAATCAGGCAGGGGCCCAGGTGACTGGTATCAGACAGGAGCCAGGGGAATGGAATTAACCAGTAGCCAGGGGAATGGAATCAGACAGGACCCAGGAGAATGGAATCAGACAGGGGCTGGAGACTGGAATCAGACAGGGGCACAGTAGAATGGAATCAGACGGGGCTCAGGAGTCTGTAATCAGACACTGGCAGGAGAATTGAATCAGAAAGGGCACAGCAGACTGGAATCAGACAGGGTGCAGGAGACTGGAATCAGACAGGGGCACAGGAGAGTGGAATCAGACAGTGGCCCAGGAGTCTGGAATCAGACTGGGTAACAGGAGACTGGAATCAGACAGGCGTCAGGAGACTGGAATCAGACAGGGGCCAGGAGACTGGAATCAGACAGGGGCAGCAGTCTGAAATCAGACAGGGCACAGGCGACTGGAATCAGACAGGGGCACAGGAGACTGGAATCAGACAGGGGCCAGGAGACTGGAGTCAGACAGGACGCATGAGACTGGAATCAGACAGGGGCCAGGAGACTGGAATCAGACAGGGGCAGGAGAGTGTAATCAGATAGGGGCCAGGAGACTGGAATCAGACAGGGCACAGGAGTCTGGAATCAGACTGGGGCAAGAGAGTGGAATCAGACAGGGGCAGGCGACTGGAATCAGTCAGTGGCACAGGAGAGTGTAATCAGACAGGAGCCAGGGGAATGGAATCAGACAGGAGCTAGGGAAATGGAATCAGACAGGGGCTGGAGACTGCCATCAGACAAGGAGCAGGAGACTGGAATCAGACAGGGCACAAGGGACTGGAATGAGACAGGGGCAGGAGACTGGAATCCGTCAGGGGCAGGAGACTGGAATCAGACAGGGAGCAAGAGACTGGAATCCGTCGGGGCACAGGAGACTGCAATCAGACAGGAGACAGGAGAATGCAATCGGACAAGGTCAGGAGAGTGGAATCAAACAGGGCACAGGAGACTGGAATTAGACAGGGGCAGGCGACTGGAATCAGTCAGTGGCAAAGGAGACTGGAATCAGACAGGAGCCAGGGGAATGGGATCATACAGGGAGCAGGAGACTGGAATCAGACAGATTCAGGAGACTGAAATCAGACAGGGCACAGGAGACTGGAATCAGACAGGGGCAGGAGACTGGAATCAGACAGGGGCTGGAGACTGGAATCAGACAGGGGCAGGAGACTGCCATCAGACAGGGAGCTGGAGACTGGAATCAGACAGGGGCAGGAGACTGCCATCAGACAGGGAGCAGGAGACTGGAATCAGACAGGGGCTGGAGACTGGAATCAGACAGGGGCAGGAGACTGCCATCAGACAGGGAGCAGGAGACTGGAATCAGACAGGGCACAGGAGACTGGAATCAGACAGGGCACAGGAGACTGGAATGAGACGGGGTACAGGAGACTGGAATCAGACATGGGTAGGAGACTGGAATCAGAAACTGGCAGGAGAATGGAATTAGACAGGGCATAGCAGACTGGAATCAGACAGGGGAAGGAGACTGTTAT
This sequence comes from Mobula birostris, assembly GCF_030028105.1. Classification (NCBI taxonomy): domain Eukaryota; kingdom Metazoa; phylum Chordata; class Chondrichthyes; order Myliobatiformes; family Myliobatidae; genus Mobula; species Mobula birostris. Next base: position 59,947,246 of record NC_092394.1, read on the forward strand.
CAGACAGGGGTAGGAGACTGGATGCCAACAGGGCACAGGAGACTGCAATCAGACAGGAGCCAGGGGAATGCAATTGGGCAGGATCAGGAGAGTGGAATCAGACAGGGCACAGGAGACTGGAATCAGACAGGGCACAGGAGACTGGATTCAGACAGGGCACAGGAGACTGGAATCAGACAGGGGCAGTAGACTGGAATCAGACAGGGGCAAGAGACTGGAATCAGACAGGGGCATAGGAGACTGGAATCAGACATGGGCAGGAGACTGGAATCAGAGATGGGCAAGAGACTGGAATCAGACAGGAGCACTGGAGACTGGAATCAGACAGGGGCCAGGAGACTGGAATCAGACAGGGGGCAAGAGACTGGAATCAGACAGGGGCAGCAGACTGGAATCAGTCAGTGGCACAGGAGACTGGAATCAGACAGTAGACAGCAGCCAGGGGAATGGAATCAGACTGGAGCCAGGGGAATGGAATCAGACAGGGCCTGGAGACGGAAATCTGACAGGGGCACAGGAGACTGGAATCAGACAGGGGCCAGGAGACTGGAATCAGACAGGGGCACAGAAGACGGGAATCAGACAGGGGCACAGAAGACGGGAATCAGACAGGGGCACAGGAGATGGGAATCAGACAGAGGCAGGAGACTGGAATCATACTGGGGCAGCAGATTGGAATCAGACAGGGGCAGGAGACTGGAATCAGAAAGGGAGCAGGAAACTTGAATCAGACAGGGACCAGGAGACTGGAATGAGACAGGGCACAGGAGACTGGAATCATACAAGGGCAGGACACTGGAATCAGACAGGAGCCAGGGGAATGGAATTAACCAGTAGCCAGGGGAATGGAATCAGACAGGACCCAGGGGAATGGAATCAGACAGTGGCTGGAGACTGGAATCAGACAGGGGCACAGGTGACTGGAATCAGGCAGGGCCACAGGTGACTGGAATCAGACAGGGGCACAGGAGACTTGAATCAGACAGGGCACAGGAGACTGGAATCAGACTGGGGCAGGAGAGTGTAATCAGATAGGGGCCAGGAGACTGGAATCAGACAGGGGCCAGGAGACTGGAATCAGACAGGGCACAGGAGTCTGGAATCAGACTGGGGCAAGAGAGTGGAATCAGACAGGGGCAGGCGACTGGAATCAGTCAGTGGCACAGGAGACTGTAATCAGACAGGAGCCAGGGAAATGGAATCAGACAGGGGCTGGAGACTGGAATCAGACAGGGGCAGGAGACTGCCATCAGACAAGGAGCAGGAGACTGGAATCAGACAGGGCACAGGGGACTGGAATGAGACAGGGGCAGGAGACTGGAATCCGTCAGGGGCAGGAGACTGGAATCAGACAGGTGCAAGAGACTGGAATCAGGCAGGGGTACAGGAGACTGGAATCAGACAGGGCACAGGAGACTGAAATCAGACAGGAGCCAGGGGAATGGAATGAGACAGGGGCAGGAGACTGGAATCAGACAAGGGCAGGAGACTGGAATCAGACAGAGGCAAGAGACTTAAATCAGACAGGAGCACAGGAGACTGGAATCAGACAGGGGCACAGGAGATGGGAATCAGACAGGGGCTTGGACAGTGGAATCAGACAGGGGCCTGGACACTGGAATCAGACAGGGGCCAGGAGACTGGAATCAGACAGGGCGCAGGAGTCTGGAATCAGACGGGGCTCAGGAGTCTGTAATCAGACACTGGCAGGAGAATTGAATCAGACAGGGCACAGCAGACTGGAATCAGACAGGGTGCAAGAGACTGGAATCAGACAGGGGCACAGGAGAGTGGAATCAGACAGTGGCCCAGGAGTCTGGAATCAGACTGGGTAACAGGAGACTGGAATCAGACAGGCGTCAGGAGACTGGAATCAGACAGGGGCCAGGAGACTGGAATCAGACGGGGCAGCAGTCTGAAATCAGACAGGGCACAGGCGACTGGAATCAAACAGGGTGCAGGAGTCTCGAATCAGACAGGGGCACAGGAGACTGGAATCAGACAGGGGCACAGGAGACTGGAATCAGACAGGGGCCAGGAGACTGGAGTCAGACAGGACGCATGAGACTGGAATCAGACAGGGGCCAGGAGACTGGAATCAGACAGGGGCAGGAGAGTGTAATCAGATAGGGGCCAGGAGACTGGAATCAGACAGGGGCCAGGAGACTGTAATCAGACAGGAGCCAGGGGAATGGAATCAGACAGGCGCTAGGGAAATGGAATCAGACAGGGGCTGGAGACTGCCATCAGACAAGGAGCAGGAGACTGGAATCAGACAGGGCACAAGGGACTGGAATGAGACAGGGGCGGGCGACTGGAATCCGTCAGGGGCAGGAGACTGGAATCAGACAGGGGCAAGAGACTGGAATCAGGCAGGGGTACAGGAGACTTGAATCAGACACGGGCAGGAGACTGGAATCAGACAGGGGCCAGGAGACTGGAATCAGACAGGGGTCAAGAGACTGGAACCAGACACTGCCAGGAGACTGGAATCAGACAGGGCACAGGAGACTGGAATCAGACAAGGGCAGAAGACTGAAATCAGACAGGAGCCAGGGGAATGGAATGAGACAGGGGCAGGAGACTGGAATCAGACAAGGGCAGGAGACTGGAATCAGACAGGTGCAGGAGACTGAAATCAGACAGGGCACAGGGGACTGGAATGAGACAGGGGCAGGAGACTGGAATCCGTCAGGGGCAGGAGACTGGAATCAGACAGGGGTCAAGAGACTGGAATCAGACACTGGCAGGAGACTGGAATCAGACAGGGCACAGGAGACTGGAATCAGACAGGGGCAAGAGACTTAAATCAGACAGGAGCACAGGAGACTGGAATCAGACAGGGGCACAGGAGATGGGAATCAGACAGGGGCTTGGACAGTGGAATCAGACAGGGGCCTGGACACTGGAATCAGACAGGGGCCAGGAGACTGGAATCGGACAGGAGCCAGGAGACTGGAATCAGACAGGGCGCAGGAGTCTGGAATCAGACAGGGGCCCAGGCGACTGGTATCAGACAGGAGCCAGGGGAATGGAATTAACCAGTAGCCAGGGGAATGGAATCAGACAGGACCCAGGGGAATGGAATCAGACAGGGGCTGGAGACTGGAATCAGACAGGGGCACAGGTGACTGGAATCAGACAGGGCCACAGGAGACTGGAATCAGACGGGGCTCAGGAGTCTGTAATCAGATACTGGCAGGAGAATTGAATCAGACAGGGCCCCTGTCTGATTCGAGACTCCTGCACCCTGTCTGATTCCAGTCGCCTGTGCCCTGTCTGATTTCAGACTGCTGCCCCTGTCTGATTCCAGTCTCCTGGCCCCTGTCTGATTCCAGTCTCCTGACACCTGTCTGATTCCAGTCTCCTGTTACCCAGTCTGATTCCAGACTTTTGGGCCACAATCTGATTCCACTCTCCTGTGTCCCTGTCTGATTCCAGTCTCCTGCACCCTGTCTGATTCCAGTCTCCTGTGCCCTGTCTGATTTCAGTCCCTGCACCTGTCTGATTCCAGTCTCCTGCGCCCTGTCTGATTCAATTCTCCTGCCAGTGTCTGATTACAGACTCCTGAGCCCCGTCTGATTCCAGTCTACTGTGCCCTTGTCTGATTCCAGTCTCCTGTGGCCCTGTCTGATTCCAGTCACCTGTGCCCCTGTCTGATTCCAGTCTCCAGCCCCTGTCTGATTCCATTCCCCTGGGTCCTGTCTCATTCCATTCCCCTGGCTACTGGTTAATTCCATTCCCCTGGCTCCTGTCTGATACCAGTCTCCGGGGCCCCTGTCTGATTCCAGTCTCCTGGCTCCTGTCCGATTCCAGTCTCCTGGCCCCTGTCTGATTCCAGTGTCCAGGCCCCTGTCTGATTCCACTGTCCAAACCCCTGTCTGATTCCCATCTCCTGTGCCCCTGTCTGATTCCAGTCTCCTGTGCTCCTGTCTGATTTAAGTCTCTTGCCCTGTCTGATTCCAGTCTCCTGCCCTTGTCTGATTCCAGTCTCCTGCCCCTGTCTCATTCCATTCCCCTGGCTCCTGTCTGATTTCAGTCTCCTGCCCTTGTCTGATTCCAGTCTCCTGTGCCCTGTCTGATTCCAGTCTCCTGCCAGTGTCTGATTCCAGTCTCTTGACCCCTGTCTGATTCCAGTCTCCTGGCCCCTGTCTGATTCCAGTCTCCTGCCCGTGTCTGATTCAAGTCTCCTGTACCCCTGCCTGATTCCAGTCTCTTGCCCCTGTCTGATTCCAGTCTCCTGCTCCTTGTCTGATGGCAGTCTCCTGCCCCTGTCTGATTCCAGTCTCCAGCCCCTGTCTGATTCCATTTCCCTAGCTCCTGTCTGATTCCATTCCCCTGGCTCCTGTCTGATTACAGTCTCCTGTGCCACTGACTGATTCCAGTCGCCTGCCCCTGTCTGATTCCACTCTCTTGCCCCAGTCTGATTCCAGACTCCTGTGCCCTGTCTGATTCCAGTCTCCTGGCCCCTGTCTGATTCCAGTCTCCTGGCCCCTATCTGATTACACTCTCCTGCCCCAGTCTGATTCCAGTCTCCTGTGCCCTGTCTGATTCAAGTCTCCTGTGCCCCTGTCTGATTCCAGTCACCTGTGGCCCTGCCTGATTCCAGTCACCTGTGCCCCTGTCTGATTCCAGTCTCCAGCCACTGTCTGATTCCATTCCCCTGGGTCCTGTCTGATTCCATTCCCCTGGCTACTGGTTAATTCCATTCCCCTGGCTCCTGTCTGATTCCAGTGTCCTGCCCTTGTATGATTCCAGTCTCCTGTGCCCTGTCTGATTCCAGTCTCCTGGTCCCTGTCTGATTCAAGTTTCCTGCTCCCTTTCTGATTCCAGTCTCCTGCCCCTGTCTGATTCCAATCTGCTGCCCCAGTATGATTCCAGTCTCCTGCCTCTGTCTGATTCCCATCTCCTGTGCCCCTGTCTGATTCCCGTCTTCTGTGCCCCTGTCTGATTCCAGTCTCCTGGCCCCTGTCTGATTCCAGTCTCCTGGCCCCTGTCTGATTCCAGTCTCCTGTGCCCCTGTCAGATTTCCGTCTCCAGGCCCTGTCTGATTCCATTCCCCTGGCTCCAGTCTGATTCCATTCCCCTGGCTGCTGTCTACTGTCTGATTCCAGTCTCCTGTGCCACTGACTGATTCCAGTCTGCTGCCCCTGTCTGATTCCAGTCTCTTGCCCCCTGTCTGATTCCAGTCTCCTGGCCCCTGTCTGATTCCAGTCTCTAGTGTTCCTGTCTGATTCCAGTCTCTTGCCCATCTCTGATTCCAGTCTCCTGCCCCTGTCTGATTCCCGTCTTCTGTGCCCCTGTCTGATTCCAGTCTCCTGGCCCCTGTCTGATTCCAGTCTCCTGTGCCCCTGTCAGATTTCCGTCTCCAGGCCCTGTCTGATTCCATTCCCCTGGCTCCAGTCTGATTCCATTCCCCTGGCTGCTGTCTACTGTCTGATTCCAGTCTCCTGTGCCACTGACTGATTCCAGTCTGCTGCCCCTGTCTGATTCCAGTCTCCTGCCCCTGACGGATTCCAGTCTCCTGCCCCTGTCTCATTCCAGTCCCCTGTGCCCTGTCTGATTCCAGTCTCCTGTGCCATCTGATTCAATTCTCCTGCCAGTGTCTGATTACAGACTCCTGAGCCCCGTCTGATTCCAGTCTCCTGTGGCCCTGTCTGATTCCAGTCACCTGTGCCCCTGTCTGATTCCAGTCTCCAGCCCCTGTCTGATTCCATTCTCCTGGGTCCTGTCTGATTCCATTCCCCTGGCTACTGGTTAATTCCATTCCCCTGGCTCCTGTCTGATACCAGTCGCCTGGGCCCCTGTCTGATTCCAGACTCCTGCGCCCTGTCTGATTCCAGTCTCCTGGCTCCTCTCCGATTCCAGTCTCCTGGCCCCTGTCTGATTCCAGTGTCCAGGCCCCTGTCTGATTCCACTGTCCAAGCCCCTGTCTGATTCCCATCTCCTGTGCCCCTGTCTGATTCCAGTCTCCTGTGCTCCTGTCTGATTTAAGTCTCTTGCCCCTGTCTGATTCCAGTCTCCTGCCCTTGTCTGATTCCAGTCTCCTGCCCCTGTCTCATTCCATTCCCCTGGCTCCTGTCTGATTTCAGTCTCCTGCCCTTGTCTGATTCCAGTCTCCTGTGCCCTGTCTGATTCCAGTCTCCTGCCAGTGTCTGATTCCAGTCTCTTGACCCTGTCTGATTCCAGTCTCCTGCCCCGACGGATTCCAGTCTCCTGCCCCTGTCTCATTCCAGTCCCCTGTGCCCTGTCTGATTCCAGTCTCCTGTGCCCTGTCTGATTTCAGTCTCCTGCACCTGTCTGATTCCAGTCTCCTGCTCCTTGTCTGATGGCAGTCTCCTGCCCCTGTCTGATTCCAGTCTTCTGGTCCCTGTCTGATTCCAGTCTCATGCATCCTGTCTGACTCCAGTCTCCTGGCCCCTGTCTGATTCCAGTCTCCTGTGCCCCTGTCTGATTCCAGTCTCCTGTGCCCCTGTCTGAATCGAGACTCCTGCACCCTGTCTGATTCCAGTCTCCTGTTACCCAGTCTGATTCCAGACTCCTGGGCCACTGTCTGATTCCACTCTCCTGTGCCCCTGTCTGATTCCGGTCTCCTGCACCCTGTCTGATTCCAGTCTCCTGACGCCTGTCTGATTCCGGTCTCCTGCACCCTGTGTGATTCCAGTCTCCTGTGCCCTGTCTGATTTCAGTCCCTGCACCTGTCTGATTCCAGTCTCCTGCACCCTGTCTGATTCAATTCTCCTGCCAGTGTCTGATTACAGACTCCTGAGCCCCGTCTGATTCCAGTCTACTGTGCCCTTGTCTGATTCCAGTCTCCTGTGGCCCTGTCTGATTCCAGTTACCTGTGCCCCTGTCTGATTCCAGTCACCTGTGCCCCTGTCTGATTCCAGTCTCCTGTGCCCCTGTCTGATTCCAGTCTACTGTGCCCTTGTCTGATTCCAGTCTCCTGTGGCCCTGTCTGATTCCAGTTACCTGTGCCTGATGGAGAGTTTGTTGAGAGTAGCGAGCAGATGGTTAATGGTTTTCTGCTGCTTTTGGAGTGTGAGCTCCTGCTGACGGACAACTTCCTTCCGGTGAGCATACGTTTCTGGCTCAATATTGGTTCACTCATCATGTTGGGAAATGGAGAAGATACTTGATACAAATACAGAGCATTGGAGATGGTAGAAGTGATCAATAAACATAATTATTCACTGCAAAATAACAAGCCGCTATGGGGTCACAAAAACAAGAGAGAACAGGTAATTAAGGCTAGGAGCAGCTGACTGAGGCTGCCTTGTTTGTAGGTGTGAACAAGGATTGTGAATAAAAGCTGGGTTTAAATAGGCTGCAGGTGATGAGTTGAGCTGGAAACAAGTAGCAGGTGACTTCTATTAGCTGGGTGGAGACGGGTAGATGTCTGCATGTGCAGGACTGACAGATAATGGGATTGGAAGGGATAATAAATTAGCCATGATGGTATGGCAGAGTAGTGTAATGAAAGTGATGGCTCCCAATAGGCAGTAGGCATAGGCAACAGCATACTCCCATTGAGCACAGTAATTCCCTACTCACATTGGGCAGGAGGTACAGGTAATGCCCTACTCCCATTGGGCAGGAGGTAAGGTATAACCTTACTGCCATTGGGCACGAGGTACAGTATAACCCTACTCCCACTGGGCAGGAGGTACAGATAATGCCCTACTCCCATTGGGCAGGAGGTACAGGTAATGCCCTATTCCCATTGGGCAGGAGGTACAGGTAATGCCCTACTGCCAATGGGCAGGAGGTACAGGTAGTACCCTATTCCCATTGAGCAGGAGGCACTGGTATGACTGGTAGTACCAGAATTCAGTTCTGGTCAACTAGATTGATGGCCTTCATCAATCATGGGATTGAATTTAAGAGCAGAGATAATTTACAGCTTTATACGACCCTGGTCAGGCCCCACTTGGAGTGCTGTGCTCAGTTCTGCTCACCTCACTATCAGAAGGATGTGGAAACTATAGAAAGGGTGCAGAGGAGATTTACAAGAACGTTGCCTGGATTGGGGAGCATGCCTTATGAAGACAGGTTGAGTGAACTCGGCCTTTTCTCCTTGGAGCAGCGAAGGATGAGAGGTGTATAAGGTAATGAGAGGCATTGATCATGTGGATAGTCAGAGGCTTTTTCCCAGCGCTGAAATGGCTAACAAGAGGGCACAGGTTTAAGGTGCTTGGAAGATGGTACAGAGGAGATGTCAGGGTAAGTTTTTTACACAGAGAGCGCTGAGTGTGTGGAATGGGCTGCCGGGACCGTAGTGGAGGCGGAAACAATATGGTCTTATGAGAGACTCCTGGATAGGTACATGGAGCTTAGAAAAATAGAGGGCTATGGGTAGCCCTAGCCAATTTCTAAAGTACATCTAGAGCACAGCTTTGTGGGCCGAAGGTTTTCTACTCTCATTGGGCAGGAGATACAGGTAATTCTGTACTCCCACTGGGCAGGAGATACAGGTAATTCCGTACTCCCATTGGGCAGGAGATACAGGTAATTCCCTACTCTCATTGGGCAGGAGATACAGGTAATTCCCTACTCCCATTGGGCAGGAGATACAGGTAATTCCCTACTCTCATTGGGCAGGAGATACAGGTAATTCCCTACTCCCATTGGGCAGGAGATACAGGTAATTCCCTACTCTCATTGGGCGGGAGGTACTGGAGTCTGACGTCTCACATCACCATCGGGCAGGAGGTAGTGGAGTCTGACGTCTCACACCACCATCGGGCAGGGGATACAAGAGTCTAACTCTCACACCACCAGGTTCAAGAACAGTTGTTAACCTACAACCATCAGGCTCCTGAACCCGCGTGGATAACTTTACTCACGTTGGCTCTGAACTGATTTCACAATCTGCAGACTCGCATTCAAGCACTCATGTTCTCGGTATTGTGTGTTTCTTTTATTTGAATAGTTTAACTTCTTTTGCACATTGGTTGTTTGTCAGTCTTTGTTTATGTATAGCTTTTCTTAAATCCTGTCATATTTCTTTCTTTTCCTGTAAATGCCTGCAAGAAAATGAATCTCAAGGTTATACATGGTGACATACATGTACTTTGATAATAAATTTACTTTGACTGATGTCACTAAAGACAAAGGAGTACAAGGAGTTCAGAGAGAGCTTCATAAAGAAATCAGTGGGGGTGAGGAGACAAAATGGGGCCACAAGATATCATTTGTAGTTTAGATTAATGATAATTTCAAGGCATTTTCAAAGTAAACTAAGAGGCAAAAGGGTATGCAGGGAAACTGTTAGGAAGCGGGGAGGGGTGACATGTGACGTGCCTCTTGACAATAAGTACTCCTGTTTGAGTACTGTTGGGGGGGGACAGCTTACCTGGGGGAAGCGACAGTGGCTGTGCCTCCGGCACAGAGTCCGGCCCTGTAGCTCAGAAGGGAAGGGAAAGGAAGAGGAGGGCAGTAGTAATAGGGGACTCGATAATTAGGGGGTCAGATCGACGACTCTGTGGATGCAGTCCGGAGACCCAGATGGTAGTTTGCCTCCCTGGTGCCAGGGTCCGAGATGTTTCTGATCGCGTCCGAGAGATCCTGAAGTGGGAGGGAGAGGAGCCAGAGGTCGTGGTACATATAGGTACCAATGACATAGGTAGGAAAAGGGGAGAGATCCTGAAAGAAGAATATAGGGAGTTAGCAAGGGAGTTGAGAAAAAGGACCGCAAAGGTAGTAATCTCGGGATTACTGCCTGTGCCAGGCTATAGTGAGAGTAGGAATGCAATGAGGTGGAGGATAAATGCGTGGCTGAGGGATTGGAGCAGGGGGCAGGGATTCAAGTTTTTGGATCATTGGGATCTCTATTGGCGCAGGCGTGACCTGTACAAAAAGGACGGGTTGCACTTGAATCCTAGGGGGACCAATATCCTGGCGGGAGATTTGCGAGGGCTACTGGGGTGACTTTAAACTAGAATGGTTGGGGGGAGGGAATCAAACTAAGGAGACTAAGAGAGGGGAGGTTGGTTCACAAATAGAGAAGGCAGGTAGGCGGTGTGTGAGGAAGGATAGACAGGGGACAGAGATCAGGAGCACTCAGACCAAAGATGTAGGGGAGAAAGAAGAAAAAGATAACAAAGTTGTTTGCTCCATTAAGGATAAACAGAGAGTGGGAGGTGGAGAGTTTCTTAAATGCATCTACTCTAATGCTAGGAGCATTGTAAGAAAGGTGGATGAGCTTAGGGAATGGATTGATACCTGGAAATATGATGTTGTAGCTATTAGTGAAACGTGGTTGCAGGAGGGGTGTGATTGGCAACTAAATATTCCAGGATTTCGTTGCTTCAGGTGTGATAGAATAGGAGGGGCAAGAGGGGTAGGTGCTGCATTGCTTGTCAGAGAACATATAACAGCGGTGCTCTGGCGGGATAGATTAGTGGACTCGACTAGGGAGGCTATTTGGGTGGAACTGAGGAATAGGAAAGGTGTTGTGACGCTTATAGGGGTTATTATAGACCACCTAATGGGGACCAAGAACTGGAGGAACAAATTTGTAAGGAGATAGCAGATATTTGTAGTAAGCACAAGGTTGTGATTGTGGGAGATTTAAGTTTTCCACACATAGACTGGGAAGCCCATTCTGTAAAAGGGCTGGATGGTTTGGAGTTTGTCAAATGTGTGTAAGACAGCTTTTTGGGGCAATACATAGAGGTACCAACTAGAGAAGGGGTGTTGGATCTCCTGTTAGGGAATGAGATAGGGCAGGTGACGGAGATATGTGTTGGGGAGCACTTCGGGTCCAGTGATCACAATACCATTAGTTTCAGTGTAATTATGGAGAAGGATAGGACTGGACCCAGGGTTGAGATTTTTGATTGGAGAAAGGCTAACTTTGAGGAGATGCGAAAAGATTTACAAGGAGTGGATTGGGACAATTTGTTTTATGGGAAGGATGTAATAGAGAAATGGAGGTCATTTAAAGGTGAAATTTTGAGGGTACAGGATCTTTAGGTTCCTGTTAGGTTGAAAGGAAAGGTTAAAAGTTTGAGAGAGCCATGGTTTTCAAGGGATATTGGAAACTTGGTTCGGAAAAAGAGATAAATATAGGCAGAAATAAATATGAGGTGCTCGAGGAATATAAAGAGTTTGACGTCAGTGGTGGGTAAATGCGGCAGAGAGGGCCTCAAGATGGCTGTGGCTCAAAAGAGGGGAGCCATGGAGTCATAAGTAGCTAGCCATCTGGACACAAGCTGGGGTCTGATCAGCCCCGGCTGGGTCACCTGGAGGAGGGTGTATGATGTTGAAAGACCCAAAACACCTGATGATTCCAGAAACATCACTGAAGATGTGTCCAGAGGCATCAGTAGATGTATGTAACACACATCAAAGTTGCTGGTGAACGCAGCAGGCCAGGCAGCATCTCTAGGAAGAGGTACAGTCGATGTTTCAGGCCGAGACCCTTCGTCAGGAGATGTTGCCTGGCCTGCTGCGTTCACCAGCAACTTTGATGTGTGTTGCTTGAATTTCCAGCATCTGCAGAATTCCTCGTGTTTGAGTAGATGTATGTACACAGTTTTGTGCAGATAGCTAAATATATTGATATGGGCAGTGATGTAGTCTAGGAGTGAGTCTGATGGGACACAATACATGTCCCCTGAGAATGGGGGCAAAAGTATACCCAACGTTGCCCTAACCTTGATGTGTGGCTCCATCATTCAGTGTTTGTGCCGGAGGTACGTGGGCATCAAGTGTCAGCGTGTGCTGAAGCCCTACCTGTCCCTGGCGTTGTGGATGATGAGTCCAAACCCGTCACTGAACAACATCCCAGTCAGCTGGACGTTGCTGCACCACCTCTCCTCTCCCTGACCAACTCCTTTGACCACAAGTCCTTCAGGCAGTGGTCAGCTTGGGATGTCCTGGGACATTGTGGGGCGGGAACTGAATGCCTCTGAGTGAAGAAATTCCCCTCAGGTCCCCCTTAAACATTTCATCTACTATGGCTTCTAGGTCTCACCTCAGTGGAAAAAGCCTGCTTGCATTTACTCTATCTATGCCCCTTATGATTTTGTATACCTCTATCAAATCTGCTCCATCTTCCTACGCTCCAGGGATAAAGTCCAAACTTATTCAACCTTTCCCTGTATCTCAGGCTCTCACGTCCCTGCAACGTCCCTGTAAATTCTCTCTGAGCTCTTCAGTAGGGAAGGTCTATCACCTATCACGTACAATACAGTAGGTAGGTGACCAAAACTGCACATAATTCTCTAGATTTGGCCTCATCAACATCTTATACAACTTCAACATGACATCCCAACTCCTGTACTCAATACATTGATTTATTAAGGGCAACATGCCAAAACGTCTCTTTATGACCCTATCTACTTATGACACTACTTTCAATGAATTATGCATCTGTATTCCTCAATACCCTACCATTCACTGTGCAAGACCTAGCTGCTTTGTTCTCCTGACGTGCAGCACCCCACACCTGTTTGCATCTAATTCCACTTGCCAGTTCTCAGCTCATTTTTCCAGCGGATCCAGATTCCACTGCAAATATCTTTGCTCTCCATTGCTCCCCCCAGTCTTGGTGGTACCCACAAATCTGATGATCCAGTTTATCACATTTACCACATCTTTAATAACATCCTACATGGGAGACTTGCCCAAAGGATTAGAGGCCTTGGGATTGAAGGCAACTGGCCTGAGATTTTCTTGTTAATGGGGCACAGGGCTTGGACGGTTGCTTTTGTGGATGGAGGCCAGTGACCAGCGGTGCCGGAGCACGTACTGTTGTCACATACATCATACACCTCCTCCCTCTCACCTGAACTGGCAAATTTCTACAGATGTACAGCAGACCAAATTCGATCTGGTTACATCACTGCCTGGTACAAGCCACCCAACACAGACACAAAGCACCCCCAAGCCCCCATCACGGACACAAACCATCCCCACCCCCAACACGGACACAAACCACCCCCACCCCCCCATCACGGACACAAACCACCCCCACCCCAACACAGACACAAACCACCCCCACCCACATCACGGACACAAACCACCCACCCCCCATCACGGACACAAACCACCCCCACCCCCTCATCACGGACACAAACCACCCCCACCCCCAACACAGACACAAACCACCCCCACCCACATCACGGACACAAACCACCCACCCCCCATCACGGACACAAACCACCCCCACCCACATCACAGACACAAATCACCCCCACCCCCCATCACGGACACAAACCACCCCCACCCCCATCATGGACACAAACCACCCCCACCCCCACCATCGAGAGGGCAGCTGCATCAGCAAGGACCCTCAGGGTTGGGACATGCATTCTTGGTGTTACTACCATTAAGGAGGAGGTGCAGGAGCCTGAAAACCCACACTCAATTTTTTAGAAATAGCTTCTTCCCCTTGCCATCAAATTTGTGAACAACACCCAGCTATTACCCTTGCAACATTTATTCATTTAGTTACTGTCAGGTATAGTAACGTGACGTCTTGCTGCCACAAAACAACACTGATAGTAAACTTTACTCTGATTTGATGCCCTTGAGATTGAAACACAAAACGCTGGAGGAACTTAGCAAGTGCAGAAAAGGGAAATGGGAAGGAGTGCAAGCTGGCAGGTGAAGAGGAAAGTTAGGATGAGGTAAGAAGCTGGCAGGTGATAGATACAGCAGGTGAAGAGGAAAAGTAGGATGAAGTACAATCTGGCAGGTGATAAGCAGAAGAGATAAAGGCTGAAGGAAAAGGCATCTGATGGGAGAGGACATGGAAGAGAGTGAAGGAAGAGGAGAAAGAGAGGGAGGTGATAGGCAGATGAGGAGACGGGACAGCTAAGAGGATAACCAAAATGGGGAATAGAAACGGAGAGGTGGGGGTGGTTACCGGAAGATGGAGAAATCAATGTTCATGCCATGAGGCTGGAGGCTACCCGTGCCGTTATTATGGGAAACCGCTGACCCCATGGGTGAGGCAAGTATTCTGGGTAATCAATCGAGTGTGCCGCCCTGCCATCTCTGCCCACTGGAGGCAAGACTCCCACAGACACCCACTGACACGCACAGACCCCACAGACACCCGCAGACCCTCTCAGACTCCCACTGCATCCCAGACTCCAATAGAAGCCCACAGACCTTCATTATCCCCTACAGACTCCCACAGACCTTTTCAGACTCCCACATAACCTCCCAGAGTCCCACTGAATCCCAGATTCCCAAAGACACCCACAGAAAAACAGCCCCTACTGACTCCCACAGACCTTCAAAGACTCCTATAGAATCTTACAGACCCCCTAGACCCTCGCAAACTTCCTACAGACCCCCACAGACAACCCCTGACCCTCACTGACTCCCATAGACGGCCATCTTAGACTCCCACAGACCCTCACAGACTCCATAGACTTCCATAAGAGAGCCACAGACCTCCTTGGATTCCCACTGATTGCCACAGAGCCTCACAGATCCCCATCGACCTTCCCAGGCTTCCACAGAACCCCATGGGCCCTCACAACCAACCGAACCCCATTAACCACCTCAGATTCCTGCAAACCCCTGATGGATCTCAGGCAGGAGCTGGGGCTGGGGCTCAGTGGAGCTCTGGGGAAGTGGGGGTGATGACAGGTGACCCCTGTCACTGCATCATCTGTAGGCGCACTGCAAGCAAGCGGGGTGGATTACTGCTCGGTTGGGGTGTGAGGGCAAGGGGAGGGAGTGAGGGAGGGTTGACAAGTGAGGGGAGGGGTGGGAGTGAGGGAACAGCTACCCCTAACCCCACACTATCTCTACCCATCCGCCACCCCCACCTCTCTGCCCACGATGAGCACCTGCCCCTCAGTCCTCCATGGTTCCAGCTCCAGAACTCCGACAGCCCAGAGGTTAGGATCAGTTGGGGTCTCCCCCTCCCTGGTGAAGCGGTTTCTGAGAGGGGACAGAGTCCTGAGCTGTACCCGCTGGGAGGTAGAGCCAGGGCATCCACAGACGGAGTCCCCCCCCTGCCAGCTGAGGGCTCAGGCAGAGGTAGGGGCTGCTAGGGGAGAAACACAGAAACACTGGTGAGCAGGGACCCCAACATACAACTGGCAATGGAGGGAGAGGGTTAGAGGAGCAGGGTCACAGGGCCAGCTTCCAGTCCTAGCTCATTTCCCCAAATACTGCCCCACCGCACATCCCTCTTACCACCTGTCACCCCTCAGCTCCCTCATCCCCTTCAACCCCCTCCACCCACACCCCCTTAGCTCTCATCTCTCACTCTCTCCTCACCACCCCCTCCTTCCCTCACTCCACACCTCCCTCACACCCCTCAGCTCCCTCACTTCTCACCTCCCTCACCCCTCAGCTCTCTCACCCCTCACCCTTCCTCCTCACCTCGCTCACCCCTCAGCTCCCTTACTCCTCACCTCCCTCACCCCTCAGCTCCCTTACTCCTCACCTCCCTCACCCCTCAGCTCCCTTACTCCTCACCTCCCCCACCCCTCACTTCCCTCAACCCTCATCCTCCACTTCAGCTCTCAACTCATAATTCCCAACACCTATTGCCCCCTCACCCCTCACCTCACCAGGAGAGGATCCACATGAGGTTGCAGAGCTGAGGGAGGGGAGCACTGGGTATTGGGCCTGGGGTTTGCGGGGGTGGGTGGGGGTGTGGGATAGAAGGAGAGGTGTGGAAGCTGGCTACCCCTGTGGAGTACACAGGCCTCACTGCTGAGGTCTAGCATCCTGTTCATACACAATATAGAGAGGAGCTGAGAAAGGTCACACACCACTGCCAAAGACCCCCTCCCGAGCGGGCTCAGATTGCCCCACCAGCCGGAGGGGGTGGAGCTATGGTTTTGTCCAGACCTGCTGAGAGCCTGGCAGTGCCTCTGTTTGCCTGTGTAACAGCTGATTTATACTTCTGCGTCAAATCAACGCTGTAGGTACGGTGTTGCCGCGAACCCTATGCAGAGCCTAAGCACATCCCTACACCGTAGCCTGACGCACACCTCTCCCAAAATGTAACTACACGTCAAGTGATATAGGAACTGATATGGGAGGTGAGGGGAGTAATGAATTAAAAGTATTGTATATGAATGCACGGAGTATAAGAAATAAAGTGGATGAGCTTGAGGCTCAGTTGGAAATTGGTAAGTATGATGTTGTGGGAATAACAGAGACATGGCTTCAAGTGGACAGGGCCTGGGAAATGAATATTCAAGAATATACAGGACAGACTGATGGGCAGAGGGGGTGGGGTGGCTGTGTTGGTGAGGAATGATATTCAGTCCCTTACGAGGAGGGACATAGAATCAGGAGACATAGAGTCAGTATGGATAAAACTGAGAAATTCTAAGGGTAGAAAGATCCTAATGGGAGTTATCTACAGGCCCCCAAACAGTAGTCTGGATGTAGGGTGTAAGTTGAATCAAGAGTTAAAATTGGCATGTCGCAAAGGTAATGCTACAGTTGTTATGGGGGACTTCAACATGCAGGTAGACTGAAGGAATCAGGTTGGTACTGGACCCCAAGAAATGGAGTTTGTGGAGTCCCTCCGAGATGGATTCTTAGAACAGCTTGTACTGGAGCCTACCAGAGAGAACGCAATTCTAGATTTAGTGTTGTGCAATGAACCGGATTTGATCAGGGACCTCAAGGTAAAGGAGCCATTAGGAGGTAGTGACCATAATATGATAAGTTTTAATCTGCAATTTGAGAGGGAGAAGGGAAACTCGGAAGTGTCAGTACTACAGTTGAACAAAGGGAACTATGGTGCTATGAGGGAGGAGATGGCCAAAGTTCAATGGAACAATACCCTAGCAGGGATGACAGTGGAACAGCAATGGCAAGTGTTTCTGGGAATAATGCCGAAGGTGCAGGATCAGTTCGTTCCAAAGAGGAAGAAAGATCCTAAGGGGAGGCTGTGGCTGACAAGGGAAGTAATGGACAGCATAAAAATAAAAGAGAAGAAGTATAACATAGCAAAGACGAATGGGAAGCCGGAGGATTGGGAAACTTTTAAAGAGCAACAGAAGGTAACTAAAAAGGCAATACGCGGAGAAAAAATGAGGTACAAAGGTAAACTAGCCAAGAATATAAAGGAGGATAGTAAAAGCTTCTTTAGGTATGTGAAAAGGAAAAAAATAGTTAAGGCCAAAATTGGGCCCTTGAAGACCGAAGCGGGTGAGTTTATTATGGGGAACAAGGAAATGGCAGATGAGTTGAACAGGTACTTTGGATCTGTCTTCACAGGGAAGACACAAACAATCTCCGAGATGTAATAATGGCCAAAAGACCTAGGGTAATGGATGAACTGAAGGAAATTTATATTGGGCAGGAAATGGTGTTGGATAGGCTGTTGGGTCTGAAGGCTGATAAGTCCCCGGGACCTGATGGTCTGCATCCCAGGGTACTTAAGGAGGTGGCTTTAGAAATCGTGGACGCAATGGTAATCATTTTCCAATGTTCTATAGATTCAGGATCAGTTCCTGTGGATTGGAGGGTGGCTAATGTTGTCCCTCTATTCAAGAAGGGAGGAAGAGAGAAAGCAGGGAATTATAGACCGGTTAGCCTGACGTTGGTGGTGGGAAAGATGCTGGAGTCAATTATAAAAGATGAAATTACGACACATCTGGATAGTAGTAACAGGATTGGTCTGAGTCAGCATGGATTTACGAAGGGGAAATCATGCTTGACTAATCTTCTGGAATTTTTTGAGGATGTAACTATGAAAATGGACAAGGAGAGCCAGTGGATGTAGTGTACCTGGACTTTCAGAAAGCCTTTGATAAAGTCCCACATAGGAGATTAGTGGGCAAAATTAGGGTGCATGGTATTGGGGACAGAGTGCTGACATGGATCGAAAATTGGCTGGCTGACAGAAAACAAAGAGTAGCGATTAACGGGTCCCTTTCAGAATGGCAGGCGGTGACCAGTGGGGTACCACAGGGTTCAGTGTTGGGACCGCAGCTGTTTACAATATATATTAATGATTTAGATGAGGGAATTAAAAGTAACATTAGCAAATTTGTCGATGACACAAAGCTGGGAGGCAGTCTGAAATATGAGGAGGATGTTATGAGAACGCAGGGTGACTAGGACAGGCTGGGTGAGTGGGCAGATGCATGGCAGATGCAGTTTAATGTGGATAAATGTGAGGTTATCCACTTTGGTGGTAAGAACGGGAAGGTAGATTATTATCTAAATGGAGTCAAGTTAGGAAAAGGGGAAGCACAATGAGATCTAGGTGTTCTTGTACATCAGTCACTGAAAGCAAGCATGCAAGTACAGCAGGCAGTGAAAAAAGCTAATGGCATGCTGGCCTTCATAACAAGGGGAATTGAGTATAAGAGCAAAGAGGTCCTTCTGCAGCTGTACAGGGCCCTGGTGAGACCACACCTGGAGTACTGTGTGTAGTTTTGGTCTCCAAATTTGAGGAAAGACATTCTTGCTATTGAGGGAGTGCAGCATAGGTTCACAAGGATAATTCCTGGGATGGTGAGACTGTCATATGTCGAAAGATTGGAGCGACTGGGCTTGTATACTCTGGAATTTAGAAGGCTGAGAGGGGATCTTATTGAAACATATAAGATTATTAAGGGATTGGACACGCTGGAGGCAGGAAACATGTTCCCGCTATTGGGTGAGTCCAGAACCAGAGGCCACAGTTTAAGAATTAGGGGTAGGCCATTTAGAACGGAGTTGAGGAAAAACTTTTTCACCCAGAGAGTGGTGGATATATGGAATGCTCTGCCCCAGAAGGCTGTGGAGGCCAAGTCTCTGGATGCTTTCAAAAAAGAGATGGATAGAGCTCTTAAAGATAGCGGAATCAATGGTTATGAGGATAAGGCAGGAACTGGATACTGATTGTGGATGATCAGCCATGATCACAGTGAATGGCGGTGCTGGCTCAAAGGGCCGAATGGCCTACTCCTGCACCTATTGCCTATTGTCACCACAACAACTGTCATTGGTCGGCCTGGCAGCATCGCATCTCCTCCCACGCTGCAATAGCTTCCCATTGGGCGACTGAAGGGCAGGGAAGGAACTCTGGCTGCAATGCTTTCCATAAAGCTTTATAGACCTCCAAAATTGTGGAGGACACATTTCGCTTTTATGAAAAAAGACGGTCGCTTTAAACTTGTTTACCTCGAGAAAGACTACCATGACCATGCAGCCTTGCACGGGCTTGTGCGCATGTGCGACGTGCCCGAATTGCAGAGCGACGCAGACACACCAACGCACAAGTACAAATGCTCACAACTCGCGTAGGCCACTTGCGTAGGTTACGGCATCCATTTGACGCACAAGTATAAATCAGCCTTCAGGCAGAGTGCTGAGTCTGATAATTATCATTAATATCCAGACTGGCTGTGGGTAGAAAGCACAGCCCACAGCCTCAGTGCACCAGCCCTCCCCTTCACACCAACTCTACAGCCCCACCCCCCAATGATCCCCAGAACATGGCGCTCTCCACCCAGGGAACGTGCTGACTATACTCACCTCAACTCAGGACTAGTTCCACAGCCTACAGACTCACTGTCCAGGACTCGTGTTCTCAGCATTATTTGTTTGTTTTTCCTAAGTTTCTTGTCTTGTGCACATTGTTTGCTTGTCAGTCTTTGTGTATATATTGTTCTTCTTAAATTTATTGCATTTCAGACCCCCGACCCCCAATCCTGGTCTGTGGGATCAAACACCTGAACCCTGACCCTCATCTGTGGATCAGACCCTTGACCCCTGATCCTGGTCTGTGGGATCAGACCCTCGACCCCTGATCCTGGTCTGTGGGATCAGACCCCCAACCTTCAACTGTGGATCAGACCCCCGATCCTTGATCCTGGTTGGTGGAACCAGTCCCCGAACCTATAAAATGGGATTAGACCTTGACCCCAGTCTGTGAGATCAGTTTTCCAAACCTGGATTGTGGAATCAGGAATTGTTGCTCAGACCTGTCTCTCATCACTAAACTGCAGAAACATCTCATTTGAATTACACTGGGGCAGTCTGCAATTAAATGAAAGGCTTGTCACTTACACCAAACTACCAACTGCAGTTTTATTGGCTTCATTTGATTAGAAGCTTTTTTCTTGCCATTATGCAGGCACTTAGGGATCAATAGCCTCTTTGTAGTGTTAAAGATCTCAGCAGAAGGTGGAAATGTGTGTGAGATTGGGGCCTAATGAGTGCCTGGGGTCTATTTACTCTGAAATGTTTGAAAGCACCATTCTTGCAAGTGCTTGGGACTATTTGGTGTCCCAGTGGGGCGGGCCTGACAGCCTAAATAGTCAGCAGCTGCTTCATCTACTCCTTAATAGACTCTTCAACCTACAGTCAGCCCCATGAATTGCTGGGGATTTGTTTTTCTGTGGGAAAAGGCCTGACCTCAGCTTCCCTGCTGCTGAGCGGGAACTGGGCCTGATGTGAGTGCACTGAGGGTCTGGCCTCCAGCCGGCAGAGCAGAGGGTACATTCAGTTCCCAGGTCTTGGAACTCCACGTGTAGACACCCCACCATCACAAGAGGCTCGTCCTTCCGGAAGACACTTAGTTAATAGAAAATTCCCAAGGTGAAGAAAAGCCCGAGGTTGCATTTTGGGATTTCTGCTACTGGTCATTCCCAGGCACAGAGATGGCCATTTGCTGCAATGTAAAATAGCTTCATAAAATAGGGAGACACCATTCAAAGAGAGAACGTGCATTTATATATGTGAGGAATTTGCTGTGGTGTGTTGGTCAGCGTGTCATGCAGCAAAAGGGGAATTCAACAATTATAAAGAGTAAAGAATGATATAAAAATGGTTAAAGTACAGAATTGGAATAAAATGTGCCTAAATACCAGCATGTAAACAGCATTATAAAAACATTATAGTGAACGTCCGTCCAGGAAACAGTCATAAATCCATGTAAGCAGCAAAGTTTAAAATTAATCAGTATTTGCACAGCATCTTTAACCAAACGTCACAGCAAGCCACTGAAGAGCAGATGTTATTTTCATTTATTGTCGGGGAATTGAATACTAAAGTGGGAAGTTGAACTCAGTGGTTAGAGGGTATTGATCTCTGATTTATTTTCATTTATTGCTGAATACTAAAGTGGGAAGTTGAACTCAGAGGGTATTGATCTCTGATTTAAGCAAAGGTGTTAATGCTTTACGAGTAGATGGGAGGTGGCGTAGTTGACCTGGAGTGGGCGGCTGAAGGGGAATTGGATTCAGGGTACGGAGGGGACGTCTGCTTTAGATTCAGGGTACAGAAAGGATGTCTGCTTTAGAGAGGAATCTAAAAGTAGGGGTCTCTCTTTAAAAAAAGCAGGTGGATATTTAAAATAAGATAGAAATTAGGTGACATTTTTTTCCCTTGAAGGATTGTGAATCTTTGGCATTCCCTTCTTCAGAGGACATGGAGGCAGAATTCCCCGGGATCAATAAAGTATGACTATGACTATGACTAATCTGTGAATATTTTTAAGGCAGAAGAGGAGAAATTTTTGGGAAGTGAGGAATGAAAGGTTAGAATTAGAATTGGATTTATTATCTCTGATATATGTTGTTATTCAGCACCAGAACAGTGAAGAAATAAAAATTACTTACTATGTTCAAATTCAAAGTAAATTTATTATCAAGGTACATATACTACCCTGAGATTCATCTTCTTGCAGGCATACACAGTAGGTATTAAGAAGCACGATAGAATCAATGAAAGACCACATCCAACAGGACAGACAAACAACTAATATGCAAAAGAAAACAACAAAACTGTGCAAGTCAAAAAGAAAGAAGAAAAATAAAAAGTTTAATTATTAATAAACAAACAAACAAATAAATAAATAAGCAACAAATATATCAGGAATATGAAATGAAGACTCCTTGAAGTGAATCCAGTTCAGTGATGGGCATGAAGTTGAGTGAGGTTATCCCCTCTGGTTCAAGAGCCTGATGATTGAGGGGTAATAACTGTTCCTGAACCTGGTGGTGTTGGTCCTGAGGCTCCCGTACCTACTTCCTGATGGCAGCAGTGAGAAGAGAGTTTGGCCTGGGATGGTGTTGGTCCCTGATGATAGATGCTGCTTTCCTGCAACAATGCTCTGTGTAGATGTGCTCAAAGGCAGAGAGGCCTTTACCCGTGATGGTCTGGACCGTATCCACTACTTTTCTGGAGGATTTTCCGTCCAAGGTCATTGGTGTTTCCATACCAAGCTGTGAAGCAAATAGTCCATATACTCTCCACCACACATCTGTTAAAGTTTGTCAAAGTTTCAGAAGTCACGCCAAGTCTGTCCAAGCACCTAAGGAAGCTGAGGCGTTGCTGTGCTTTCTTTGTGATTCCACTTACATGCTGGACCGAGGACAGATCCTCTGAAATGATAACACCGAGGGATTTATAAGTTGCTGACCTCTTCACCTCTGATCCCCCCGATGAGATCTGCCTCATGGACCTCTGGTTTCCTCTTCCTGAAGTCAATAATCATCTCCTTGATCTTGTTGATATTGAAGCCTAGGACTTGAAGCTTATGGTTATTTTTGAGAAGATGATAGTATTGAATGTTGAGCTGTAGTCAATGAAAAGTATCTGTATGTATGCATCTTTGCTGTCCAGATCTTCCAGTGATTGAGTGAAGAGCCAATAAAATGGTATTTGTTGTTGACCTGTTGCGATGGTAGGCAAATTGCAACGGATCCAAGTCACTCCTTAGGCAGGAGTTGATATGTTTCATCATCAACCTCTCAAAGCACTTCATCACAGTGAATTTAAGTGCTACTGGATGATAGTCATTGAGACAGGTCACCACACCACTCTTATAGTTGAAGCCTGCTGAAGCAAGTGGGTACCCCAGACTGCTGAAGCAAGATATTGGCAAACACTCCAGCCAGCTGGTCAGCACAGGTCTGTAGTACTCGGCCAGGTACCTATCCGATACTTTCTATGGGTTCACCCTCCTGAAGGATGCTCTCACGTTGGCCTCAGAGACTGAAATCATCAGGACTGTGGGAGTTCGTGAAGGTGCCTCCATGTTTTGATGGTCAAATTGAGCATAAAAGGAATTAAGCTCATTTGGGAATGAAGCTTGTCACTTGGTTTCACTTTGTAGGAGGTGATAACACCAGAGCTGTCGAGCATCCAAGATTCAAGTTTGCTTCAGAATTGCCACTTTGCACGTAAGATAGCTTTCTGAAGATCTCTTGTATTTAACATGGTCACCAGACCTGCATGCCTCTGCTCTGGGCCTCAGCAGATTGCGGATCTCACAGTTCATCCAGGGCCTCTGGTTAATGAAGACACTGAATGATTTTATGTGGGACACACTTGTCTACACCTGTTGTTATAAATTCCGGCCCAACTGTAGTGAAAATGAGTCCTTGAACGCGGCCCACAGTACCGACTCAAACCAATCCCGTAACTGCTTCTCAGGCCCCTGCGACAACCTCCTTGTTGTCCCTAACTCTGGAACCTTGCTCTGAGTAGATGCAGATAGGAGCAAGACAGCCATGATCAGATTTCCCGAAAAGCGGTCCAAGCAGGGAATGGTAGGCATTCCTCATTGTAGTCTAATAGTGGTCGAAGGTGTTGGGGCCCTTGGAGCTGCAGCTGATATACTGATGATAATTGGGCTGAGGTTTCTTCAAACAAGCCTGATTGAAGTCCCCGACAATGATTGGAAAGGCATCAGGGTCAGCTGTTTCTTGTTTGCTAATCGTTGCATTGAATACATCGAGTGCCTTTGGCAGTATGTAAACCGCAGTCAGGGTCAGGGAAGAGAGCTCCCTTGGTAAGCAGAATGGTTGGCACTTAATCGTCAGATGTTCCAGGTTAGGGGTGTGACAGGACCACTGCGTTCGAGCACCACAAAGAGTTTTTTCATGGAACACAGACCGCCACCTTTTGCCTTCTCTGAATTAATGACCAAAATAAATAAATAGTGTAAAAGAGGAATAGCATGTCATGTTCATGGTTTGTGGACTGTTCAGAAATCTGATGGCAAAGGGGAAGAGACTGATCCTAAAACACTGAGTCTGTCTTTAGGCTCCTGTACCTTCTCCATGGTGAGGAATAAGAAGATGGTTAAGGTCTTCACGAAGGATGCTGTCTTCCTGAGACATTGCCTTTTAAAGATGTCCTTGATGATGAGGAGACTAGTCCCATTTTGGAGCTGGCTGAGTTTACAACTGTCTGCAGGTTTTTCCAATCCTGTGCATTGGTGCCTCTACTCCAGATGGTGATACTCTGCATGGTACTTGTACAGATCTACAGTGCAGAGCATTCTGACAGGCTGCATCACCGTCCGCTATGGGGGGCGGGGGGTGGTACTGCACAGATTGAAGTAAACTCCAGAGAGTGGTGTAATTAGTCAGCTCCATCTTGGGTACTAGCCTCCATAGTATCCAAGACATCTTCACGGAGCGATGCCTCAGAAAGGCAGAGCCTATCATTAAGGACCCCCACCACCCAGACCATGTCCTCTTTCCATTGTTACCATCAGGAAGGAGGTACAGAAGCCTGAAGGCGCACACTCAGTGATTCAAGTACAGCTTCTTCCCCTCTGCCATCCAATTTCTAAATGGACACTGAACCTATAAACACTTCCACACTACTTTTTTAATTTCTGTTTTTGCACTATTTATTTTAATTCAACTATTTAATATACAGTCTTCTAATTCAGTTTTTTCCACATTCATCATGTATTGCATTGAACTGTTGCCACTAAGTTTACAAACTTCACAACATATGCCAGTGATGCTAAACCTGATTCTGATTCTGATCTGTAAAAAATCAGAAAAAACACAGAATGAGATGTTAATATCCCTCGTGCCAACGGGTCATGAGCACTTGCTCGAGACTGCCTTGATGATGGAAGTTGACATGGAGTTTTCAAGTGGGCACCCTCCTTCCTCGATGTTTCACAGATTAGCCCACAACATCTCTGTAGGGCTTGACGATGACTTCTGGAATCCCAGAGTCACCTCCTGTTGCGTCCCCCCACCCTCTTGATGCTTTCTTGATCCAAAATCAGTGACTGCTTCTTTTTGCTGTCTCTGATTTGGCTCTGATGGTTTGCCGTAGAGTCTGACCATGGATCCCAGCTCCTTCAGCAATTTGATGGTGGATGTGGCTATAAATCTCCTACAACTCACTTCCACAGAACAAACTTTGGGTTTCCAGCCCCGTCGCTGAGCTCCAGCTGCTAGATCTGTAGAGCGTAGCCTCTTATGCTCCTATGCTGCAGCCACTGAATCCTCCCACAGGACTGTGAGTTCCATGATGTAGACCTTCTATAATGAACTGGACCAGAGAACCAAGTCTGGCCTAAGGTTGGTGCTATCAATTTCCAGTGGAAAGATGAGTTGTTTATTGACATTCACCAGCATTTTCCAGTCACGGGCCACGTCTTTCTGTCCTGTTTCTGGCTTAGGAGGGAGATTAGTTGGTCTTTTCCCTCCCTCCCGGACAAATGTTGTTGATGTCAGAGCATTGGTTGTTCTAGGAGGGCAAAGAGTTGGTTGCTATCCTTTTGGTCTCAATTGCTGCTGCCAGAATCTTCAAGACCTGGTTGTAACGTCACATGTATCTTCCTTGTGGGAGGCTGGTTATCTAGTTTGCCAGGATATGCTTGAGGGTTGCTGGAATCAGGCACAGGGCTGAAGCTATGTCCTCACCAAACCAGTGGTGGAGGTTTTTGTGAGGGAAGTACATCACATGCAGCTCTGATGAGAAAGCTAAGTCTGTTTGCTTCCTTGTCCCATTTGTCCTTCCAGATGATTTCCCTCCTCTCATCCATTGCCCCTGCTTCGCCAGGGAGACAGCCTTTGCACTTCTGTCTGACTCTTCTTGTCGCTGCACTTCCTCAACAACCATCTTCTTTCACTAAAGAATTGTGGCAATGTGCCAGATAGGTCCACGCTTGCTAGCATCTTTGGTAAAACACCTAAACTCCAATGAAACGTACTCACTGTTGTGCCTTTTATGTAATTGCATCAATATGTTGGCCCCAGGATAGATCTTCAAAAATATTGACAATCAGAAACTTGAAGCTCACCCTATCAGCTGATGAGGTCTGGTCTATGTTCCCCTTCCTGAAGCCCACAATCAATTGTTTAGTCTTTCTGATATTGGGTGCAAGGTTATTGTTGGAACACCACTCAACTAGCCAACCTATCTCACTCCAATACACATACTCATTACCATCTGAGATTCTGCCAACACAGTTGTGTAATTAGTGAATTTATAGATGGCACTTGAGCTGGGCCTAACCACACAGTCATGAATGTAGAGAGACCAGCGCAGTGGGCCAAGCACAATTCCTTGAGATGCGCCAGTATTGATTGTCAGCAAGGAGGAGATGTTATTTCGATCCATACTGACTGTGGTCTCCCGAGGGGGAAATCAACTCTGACTCTCATGGCTACCTGGACTACATCTCTTCCCACCCGGTTACTTGTAAAAATGCCATTGTCTTCTCTCAGTTCCTTCATCTCTGCCACATCTGCTCTCAGTTCCTCCGTCTATGCCACATCTGCTCTCAGGATGAAGCTTTTCATTCCAGAACTACTGAGATGTCCTCCTTCTTCAAAGAGAGGGGCTTCCCTTCCTCCACCATCAATGATGCCCTCACCTGCATCTCTTTAATTTCACGCATGTCTGCCCTCATCCCATCCTCCTACAACCCCACCATGGATAGATTTCCTCATGTCCTCACCCACCACCTCACCAGCCTCCACATCCAGCACATAATCCTCCATAACTTCCGCCATCTCCAACAGGATCCCACCAACACACACAGCTTTCCCTCCACCCCATTTTCCACAGGATTGCTCCCTATGCGACTCCCTTGTCCATTCGTCCATTCCCACTGATCTCCCTCCTGACACTTATCCTTGCAAGCGGAGCAAGTGCTACAGCTGCCCCTGCACCTCCTCCCTCACCACCATCCAGGTCCAAAACAGTCCCTTCCAGGTGAGGCAACACCACCTGTGAGTCTCTTAGGTCTAGTGCTCCCAGTGTGGCCTCCTGTGTATTGGTGAGACCCAACATAGATAGGGAAACTGCTTGTCCACCAGAAAAAGCAGGACCTCCCTTTGGCACCTATTTCAATCCTATTTTGCATACCCATTCCGACGTGCCAGCCCATGTCCTCTTCTACTGTCGCACTGAGGCCACACTCATGTTGGAGGAACAACACCTTGTATTTCGTCTGGGTAGCCTCCAACCTGATGGCATGAATATCGATTTCTCAAACTTCTGGTAATGGTCTCCCCACCCCCTTCACCATTCCCTATTCTTGTTTCCCTCTCTCACGTTATCTCCATACCTGCCCACCACTTCCCTCTGGTGCTTCTCCTCCTTACCTTTCATCCATGGCCTTCTATCCTCCCCCTTCTCCAATCCTTTATCTCTTTCACCAATCAACTTCACAGCTCTGTACTTTCCCACTCCCCTCTCTTGGTTTCACCTATCACCTACCACCTTGTACTTCTACCGCCCCTCCCACCACCTTCTCTCCCTGATATCTCCTCTGAAAAAAGGCAGTCCTGATGAAGGGTCTTACACTGAATGTTTTTTCCGTAGATGTTGCCTGACCTGCTGAATTCCCCCAGCATTTCATGCTGATCTGCAGATTTTCTCTTGTTTCAGGAAGTTACGGAAGGTGATACAGAGGCAAGACTTTGAAGCTTGTTAACTAGTACTGAGAGGATGATGGTGTTGAATGCTGAGCTGTAATCAGTAAACAGCAGCCTGATGTAGGTATTGCCTTTGTCCAGGTGGTCAAGGCCGAGTGGAGAGTCAGTGAGATTCCATTCACTCCAGACCTGTTATGATGATAGGCAAATTGGATTGTGTCCAATCCTTGCTCAGGCAGGATTTAATTCTAGCCATGACCAACTGCTCAAAGCACCTCACCACTGTAGGGGTGAGTGCTACAGGGTGATAGTCATTCAGGTGGCTTACCCTCATCTTTTTGAAAATCCGAGGTAGTTTCTAAGGTGAGGACATGTTTGGCACAGTTTTGTGGGCCAAAGGGCCTGTATTGTGCTGTAGGTTTTCTTCCATTCTGAAGCAGGTGGGAATCTCTGACTGCAGCAGTAGGAGGTTGAAGGTGCCCTGAAACACGCCAGCCAGTTGGTTGGCACTGCTTTTCTGTGCCTTGCCAGGTACACCTTTGGGCCTGGTACCTTATGAAGGTGTTCAAACCCTTGAGGAATGTTCTGATGCTGTGCTCTGAAGCAGGTATCACAGGGTCATCCGATACTGTAGGGATTTGCACAGGTATAGATTGTGGGGCGGGTTGTGCCTGTAATGGAGATCATGAAGCCTGTATCTTTCAGCAACATCTTTCCATCCATGTGATGCAGTCAGTCAGAATTATCTCATAGTAATAGAATATAAACAGGCCCTTCAGCCCACCTAATCCTTTCCAAACTATTATCCTGCCTGGTCCCATAGCCCTCCAAACCCCTCCCATTCATGTACCTGTCCAAATTTCTCTTAACTGTTGAAGTTGAACCTCTTCTGCTGGCAACTCATTCCACATTGACACTGACCTCTGAGTGAAGAAGTTTCCCCTTTAAATATTTCACCTTTCACCCTTAACCCATGACCTCTTGTTTTAGTCACACTCAACCCCAGTGGAGAAAGCCTGCTTGCATTTACCCTATCCATACCCCTCATAATTTAGTATACCTCTATCAAATCTCCTCTCAGTCTCCTACGCTCCAGGGAGTAAAGTCCGGACCTATTCAATCTTTTCCTATAATTCAGGCCTTCAAGTCCCAGCAACATCCCTGCAATGTTTTCGCACTCTGTCAATCCTGTTGATACCTTCCTGATGCATACTAAATTGTAATGAAGTGGAGCTGGGGAAGGTGAGAGACCCAGCAGGTAAAGAGGTCCTTCAGCCCAACTGTCCTGAACTGGCCACCAACCAACCATTTATACAGATCCTTATTTCCCTCACATTCCTCACAAACACCTCTCCCTGCTGACTCTGCCCCCACCCCCACCTATATGGAAGCCAATTAACCTATCAAATCACAGGATGTGGGAGGAAACGAGAGCACCCAGAGGAAACCCACATGATCACAGGGAGACCTTGCAAACTCCACATAGACAGTAACCCACTGAACCAGGATCTCAGGAGGCTCCTCACTGGGTTACAGTCAGGATCAGCCCAGGTCTCTCTGAATGCTGGAGTGAGTGCGTGAACTCCTCCTGTGATTTATCATTATAGTATGTGTTTGTCACCATATGATAACTCCAGATTAATGTTTTAACAGATATTTATGGGAAAACAAAGAAATAGAATAGAATTTATTTTTTAAAAAACTATACATAAACAAATCATAAAGAGGGGATTCTGCAGATGCTGAAAATCGAGAGCAATGCAGAGGGAACTCAGCAGGTCAGACAGCAGCTCTGGAAATGAATAAACTGTTGGCATTTTGGGCCGAGTCCCTGCTTCCGGACTGAAAAGAAAGGGGGTAAACATTGGAATAAAAAGGTGGAGGGGGAGGAAGCAAACTGGAAGGTGATAGGTGAAGCCAGGTGGGTGGAAAAGGTCAGGGGCTGGAGAAGAAGGAACCTGATAGGAGAGGAGAGTGGACCATAGGATAAAGGGAAGGAAGAGGGGCACCTGGGGGAACTGATAGGCAGGTGAGAAGAGATAAAAGGCCAGAGGGGAGGGGAAGGGAAAAAATTAACTGGAAGTAAAAATCAACATTCATGTCATTAGGTTGGAGGCTACCCAAGAACAATAGAAGTGTTGCTAATCCATCCTGAGGGCGGCCTCATTGTGGCACAAGGCAAGGCCATAGACTGGCATGTCAGAATGGGAATGGGAATCAGAATTAAAATGTTTGGCCACCAGGAAATTCTGCTTTTGGCAGATGGAGTGGAGGTGCTCTATGAAGCAGTCCTCAATTTACGAGGGGTCTCACCATTGTAGAGGGGCTGCGTCGGGAGCACCGGACGCAATAGGCGACCCCAGCAGATTCACAGGTGAAGTTCACAGATTCACCTGGAAGGACTGTTTTGGGGTCCCGAACAGGGGTGAGGGAGGAGGTGAATGGGCAGGTGTTGCACTTATGCTGGTTGCAGGGGTAAGTGCCAGGAGGGAGATTAGCTGGTTCAGGCGAATGGACAAGGGAATAACAGAGGGAGCGATCCCTGTGTAAAGTGGTGAAGTGGTCGTAAAGATATGTTCAGTTTGTAGGATCTCTTTGGAGATGGTGGACATTGGAGAGGATGATGTGTTTTGTGACATAAACAAAGACTAACAAATGACCAAGAAGATGGAGTGTGCATGTAGAAAAACCCTCGGACCTTGGAGGGCTTGGGAGCTGGAGAGTTAGGAGAGAAGAGATTGGACAGATTTGGGATGTAGGCAAATGTGTGCTGCTTTGGTGGGGGGTGGGACAGGGCTCATGAGTACAAAGGGATTCAATACTGGGGTGTGAAGTTGTTTGGTTTGGGGGAGGAGGAGAGGCCAAACACTGCCTGGTAACTATAATGAGCATTTTGAATGTAGAACAGTTTAGCACTGAGCAAGCATTTGGCTGACAATGCTGTACCAATCTTGATCCAAGTTATAATAGAAAACCTCCTCCTGTGTATCGTCCATATCCCCCATTCCCCTCAGAGTTATGTGGCTGTCCATCTAAAAGCCTTATAAATTTTACCAAACTGCCTGCTTCACTACTGCCCCTAGTAGCTCATTCCAGGCACCTACCACCCTCTGTGTAAAGAAAACTTCCTCCTCACATCATCGTTACACCTCCCCCTTCTAACTCTGATGTTTATCATTTCTACCCTGGTGAACGGATTCTCACTGTCTACCGTATCTGTGCCTCTCATAATCTAATCCGAATCAGATTTGAGTTTCACATCACCAGCATGTCGTGAGGTTTGTGGTTCCGAGGCAGCAGTACATTGCAATACATAATAATAAAAACTGTAAATTACAGTGAGGTATATATTTTTGAAAAGTTAAATTAAGGAAGTAGTGCATAAAGAGAGAAACAAAAGTAATGAGGTAGTGTTCATGGGTTCAGTGTCCATTCAGAAATCAGATGGCAGAGGAGAAGAAGCTGTTCCTGAATCTTTGAGTGTGAGCCTTCAGCTTTCTGTGCCTCTGTCCTGATGGCAGAGAGGGCATGTCCTGGGCATTGGGGTCTTTAACGATGAATGTCACCTTCCTGAGACTTTGCTGTCTATCCTGGGCCCAACATATTGATGTAGCGGCTACATATCATTAGGAGCCTGAGAAAATTTGGTATATCACAAAAGACACTCGCAAATTTCTTCAAGTGTACTGGGGAAGCATTCTAACTGGCAGTAAGGTGCCCATGATGGAGCTGACGAGTTCGCAACTTTTTGCAGCTTATTTTGATCCTTCCCCTCCCCCCATACCAGACAGTGGTACAGCCAGTTAGTTTGTAGAAAGTTGCGTGTGTCTTTTGTGACATACCAAATCTCCTCAAACTCTAAATGAAATGTAGCTTCTGTCGTGCCTTCTGATAACTGCATCGATATATTGGGCCCAGGATAGAACCAAAGATCCATCAGATTTCCCATAAGCTTCCAGTGCTCTAATGAGAACAACTCACATTGTCCACCCTCTCGTGTTATACTGCATCCTGGTGAATTCATTTTGCACTGTTTCCACAATCTCCACGTCCTTCCTATAATGGGGTGGTCAAAACTTCACATAATACCCCAACTTTTATAGAGCTGCAGCATGACCCCATACTCTTGTACTCAACACTCCTACCAACGAAGACAAGCATGCCACTCGCCGTCTTCACAAACTCATCCACTTGTGTAGCCACTTCCAGTGGGCAATGATCTGGATGCCAAGATCCCTCTCTACCTCGGTGTACTTGCTCCTTTCATTTGACCACCCAAGGTGCAACATCTCACACTTACCATAATTAAATTCCATCTGCCACTTTTTTGGCCACACCTCTATCACACTGTCCTTTACACCATCCACAACTCAACCAATCTTGGTGTTATTGATAAACTTAAAAATCCACCCATCTACATTTTTCATCCAAATCATTGATATATGTCACAAACAAGAGCGGTCCCAATACCCAACCCTGCGGAGCACCACTGGTCACGGATCTCCAGACAGAATAACAACCTTCCACCCAGCTCTCTGCCTTCTATGGGCAAGCCAGTTCCAACTGTGAACTTGCATTTCACTCTGGATCCCATCTGAATCAAACTACCAGGAAAACCTTATCAAACGACTTATCTCAGTCCATATGGAAAACGTCCACTGCCTTACCTTTATCAAACACCTTTGTCACCTACTATAAAAAACAATCAATCTTGCAAAGGTATTGTTAGAACAATTTTTGGGTTTAGCACAATTACATTTAGCAAATGACCTTGGCTTCTAATCTTCACATCTGAATATAAGATTTATTATAAGCATCCATTAGTCTCATGAGACCATGGATTTGCGCCTTGGAAGGTTTCCAGGGCACAGGCCTCGGCAAGGTTGTATGGAAGACTGGCAGTTGCCCATGCTGCAAGTCCCCCCTCTCCACACCACCGATGTTGTCCAAGGAAAGGGCATTAGGACCCATACAGCTTGGCACCGGTGTCGTCACAGAGCAATGTGTGGTTAAGTGCCTTGCTCAAGGACACAACACGCTGCCTCAGCTGAGGCTCGAACTGCGACCTTTAGATCACTAGACCAACGCCTTAACCACTTGGCCACACACCAACATGAATATATGTAATATATAGGAGCAGAATTAGGCCATTTGGCCCATTGAGTCTGCTCCACCATTTCATCATGACTGATCCAAATTTCCTCCCAACCCCAATCTCCTGCCTTCACATTTTCCTTCATGCCCTGACTAATCAAGAATCTATCAATCTTTGCCTTAAATATACATAAAGTCTTAGTCTCCACAGTTGCTTGCAGCAAAGAATTCCACAGATTCACCACTCTCTGGCTAAAGAAATTCCTTCTCATTTACATTCTAAAATGATGCCCCTGTATTCTGAGGCTGTGCCCTCTAGTCTTAGACTCTCTCACCATAGGAAACATCCTCTCCACATCCGCTCTATCAAGGCCTTTCACCATTCAGATTTCAATGAGGCCACCCCTCATTCTTCTGAGTTCTAGTGAATACAGGCCCAGAGCCATCAAACACTCCTCGTATGACAAGCCTCAATCCTAGAATCATTTTCATGAACCTCCTTTGAACCCTCTCCAGTTTCAGCACATCCTTTCTAAGATAAGGTGCCCAGACTTGCTCATAGTACTCCAAGTAAGGCCTCACCAGTGCTTTATAAAGTTACAATATTACATCCTTGCTTTAATATCTAGTCCTCTTGAAATGAATGGTAACATGGCATTTGTCTTCCTCACTACGGACTCAACCTTAAGGGAATCCTGCACAAGGACTTGAGGTCCTTTGAACCTCAGTTTTTGTGCTTCTTCTCCATTTAGAAAATAGTCAACCCTTTCATTTCTTACACTGAAGTAAGTGTATCACCATACGCTTCCCGACACTGTATCCCATCTGCCATTTCTTTGCCCATTTCTCTAATCTGTCTAAGTCCTTCTGTAGCATCTCTACTTCCTTAAAGCTACCTGCCACTCCACCAATTTTTATATCATAAGACCATAAGACAAAGGAGCAGAAGTCGGCCATTTGGCCCATCGGGTCTGCTCCGCCATTTTATCATGAGCTGATCCATTCTCCCATTTAGTCCCACTCCCCCGCCTTCTCACCATAACCTTTGATGCCCTGGCTACTCAGATACCTATCAATCTCTGCCTTAAATACACCCAATGACTTGGCCTCCACTGCTGCCCGTGGCAACAAATTCCATAGATTCACCACCCTCTGACTAAAAAAATTTCTTCGCATTTCTGTTCTGAATGGGCGCCCTTCAATCCTTAAGTCATGTCATCTTGTACTAGACTCCCCCATCATGGAAAACAACTTTGCCACATCCACTCTGTCCATGCCTTTCAACATTCGAAATGTTTCTATGAGGTCTCTCCTCATTCTTCTAAACTCCAAGGAATACAGTCCAAGAGCGGACAAACGTTCCTCATATGTTAACCCTCTCATTCCCGGAATCATTCTAGTGAATCTTCTCTGTACCCTCTCCAATGTCAGCACATCCTTTCTTAAATAAGGAGACCAAAACTGCTCACAGTACTCCAAGTGAGGTCTCACCAGCGTCTTATAGAGCCTCAACATCACATCCCTGCTCCTATACTCTATTCCTCTAGAAATGAATGCCAACATTGCATTCGCCTTCTTCACCACTGATTCAACCTGGAGGTTAACCTTAAGGGTATCCTGTACGAGGACTCCTAATTCCCGTTGCATCTCAGAACTTTGAATTCTCTCCCCATTTAAATAATAGTCTGTCCATTTATTTCTTCTGCCAAAGTGCATAACCATACACTTTCCAACATTGTATTTCGTTTGCCACTTCTTTGCCCATTCTTCCAATCTATCCAAGTCTCTCTGCAGCCTCTCTGTTTCCTCAGCACTACCGGCCCCTCCACCTATCCTCATATCGTCAGCAAACTTAGCCACAAAGCCATCTATTCCATAATCCAAATCGTTGATGTACAGTGTAAAAAGAAGCGGCCCCAACACAGACCCCTGTGGAACACCACTGGTCATCTGCATACTTTTCAAAAAAGCCATTAATTTCTTCATCCAAATCATTGACAAATATCGTAAAAAAGCATTGGTTCCAACATGGACCCCTGCGGAACACCACTAGTCACTGGCAGCCAGTCAGAAAAGGCTCCCATTTATCCCACACTTTGCCTCCTGCCAATCAGTCACTGCTTTATCCATGCAATAATCTTTTCTGAAATATCATGGAAAATACCATAGCTTGTTAAGCAGCCTCGTGTATGGCACCTTGTCAAAGACCTTCTAAAAATCCAAGTACACAATTCTCCTTGTCTATCCTGCTTGTTATTTCTTCAAAGGATTCCAACAGATTTATCAGGCAGGATTTTCCCTTGAGGAAACCATGCTGACTATGGCCTATTTTACCATGTGTCTCCAAATACCTTGCGACCTCATCCTTAATAATCAATTCCAAAATCTTCCCAACCGCTGATGTCAGACTAACTGACCTATAGTTTCCTTTCTTCTGTCTCTCTCTCTTAGAACCATAGAACCATAGAACATTACAGAACAGAAACAGGCCTTTTGGCCCTTCTTGGCTATGCCGAACCATTTTTCTGCCTAGTCCCACTGATCTGCACCTGGACCATATCCCTACACATACCTCTCATCCATGTACCTGTCCAAGTTTTTCTTAAATGTTAAAAGTGAGCCCGCATTTACCATTTCATCTGGCAGCTCATTCCACACACCCACCACTCTCTGTCTGAAGAAGCACACCCTGCAATGTTCCCTTTGAACTTTTCCCCCTTCACCCTTAACCCATGTCCTCTGTTTTTCTTTCTCCCCTAGCCTCAGTGGAAAAAGCCTGCTTGCATTCACTCTATCTATACCCATCATAATTTTATATACCTCTGTCAAATCTCCCCTCATTCTTCTATGCTGCAGGGAATAAAGTCTTAACCTATTCTACCTTTCTCTGTTACTGAGTTTCTCAAGTCCCGGCAACATCATTGTAAACCTTCTCTGCACTCTTTCAACCTTATTAATACCCTTCCTGTAATTTGGTGACCGGAACTGAACACAATACTCCAGATTCGGCCTCACCAATGCCTTATACAACCTCATCATAACATTCCAGCTCTTATACTCAATACTTTGATTTATGAAGGCCAATGTACCAAAAGCTCTCTTTACGACCCTATCTACCTATGACACCACTTTTAGGGAATTTTGTATCTGTATTCCCAGATCCCTCTGTTCTACTGCACTCCTCAGTGCCCTACCATTTACCTTGTACGTTGTTCCTTGGTTTGTCCTTCCAAAGTGCAATACCTCACACTTGTCTGTATTAAACTCCATCTGCCATTTTTCAGCCCATTTTTTCAGCTGGTCCAAATCCCTCTGCAAGCTTTGAAAACCTTCCTCAGTGTCCACTACACCTCCAATCTTTGTATCATCAGCAAATTTGCTGATCCAATTTACCACATTATCATCCAGATCATTGATATAGATGACAAATAACAATGGACCCAGCACTGATCCCTGTGGCACACCACTAGTCACAGGCCTCCTCTCAGAGAAGCAATCGTCCACTACCACTCTCTGGCTTCTTCCACTGAGCCAATGTCTAATCCAATTTACTACCTCTCCATGTATACCTAGCAACTGAATCTTCCTAACTAACCTCCCATGAGGGACCTTGTCAAAGGCTTCACTGAAGTCTGTGTAGACAATATCCACTGCCTTCCTTTCATCCATTTTCCTGGTAACCTCCTCGAAAAACTCTAATAGATTAGTTAAACATGACCTACCACTCACAAAGCCATGTTGACTCTCCCTAATAAATCCCTGTCTATCCAAATGCTTGTAGATCCTATCTCTTAGTACTCCTTCCAATAATTTACCTACTACCGACATCAGACTTACCGGCCAATAATTTCCCGGATTACTTTCAAAGCCTTTTTTAAACAACGGAATAACATGAGCTATCCTCCAATCCTCCGGCACCTCACCCGGAGATACCGACATTTTAAATATATCTGCCAGGGCCCCTGCAATTTCAACACTAGTCTCCTTCAAGGTCCGAGGGAATACCCTGTCAGGTCCTGGGGATTTATCTACTCTGATTTGCCTCAAGGTAGCAAGCACCTCCTCCTCTTCAATCTGTATAGGTTCCATGACCTCACTACTTGTTTGACTTATTTCCATCGACTCCATGCCAGTTTCCTTAGTAAATACAGATGCAAAAAAATCATTTAAGATCTCCCCCATTTCTTTTGGTTCTACACATAGCCGACCACTCTGATCTGCAAGAGGACCAATTTTATCCCTTACTATCTTTTTGCTCTTAATATACCTGTAGAAACTCTTTGGATTATCCTTCACCTTGACTGCCAAAGCAACGTCATGTCTTCTTTTAGCCCTCCTGATTTCTTTCTTAGTATTTTTTTGCACTTTTTATACTCCTCAAGCACCTTATTTGCTCCTTGTTTCCTATATGTATCATACATCTCTCTCTTCTTCTTTATCAGAGTTCCAACATCCCTTGAGAACCAAGGTTCCTTATTCTTATTCACTTTGCCTTTAATCCTGACAGGAACATACAAATTCTGCACTCTCAAAATTTTTCCTTTGAAGGCCTCCCACTTACCAATCACATCCTTGCCAGAGAACAACCTGTCCCAATCCACGCTTTTTAGATCCTTTCTCATTTCTTCAAATTTGGCCTTTTTCCAGTTTAGAACCTCAACCCACTTCTTGAAGAGTGGAGTGACATTTGCAATTTTCCAGACTTTGAAACCATTCCAGAATCTAGTGATTCTTGAAAGGTCTAATGCCTTCACGATCTCTTCAGCCACCTCTTTCAGAACTCCGGGCTTTTTAATTGTCTTATATTTGTTGGTGTTTAAAAGCTTCATAATCCTCTAACTTCCCACTATTCTCTTTGGCTTTTATGTTGGGTTTGACTTCTCTTATTAGCCATGGTTGTGTCATCTTTCCTTCAGAATACTTCTTGCTCTTTGGGATGTAGACATCTTGTGCCTTCCAAATTGCTTCCAGAAACTCCAGCCATTGCTACTCAGCTGTCATCCCTGCCAGTGTTCTTTTTCAATCAAATCTGGCCAACTCTTCTCTCATGCCTTAGTAATTCTCTTTACTCCACTGTGATACTGATACCTCTAACTTTAGCTTCTCCTTCTCAAATTTCAGGGTGACTCAGACTGAAAAGCTTGAGCATATACGTATTAAGAAAGAGGATGTGCTGGAGCTTTTGGAAAGTATCAAGTTGGATAAGTCACCAGGACCAGAAGAGATGTACCCCAGGCTACTGTGGGAGGCAAGGGAGAAAACTGCTGAGCCTCTGGCGATGATCTTTGCATCATCAATGGGGATGAAAGAGGTTCCGGAGGATTGGAGGGTTGCCGATGTTGTTCCCTTATTCAAGAAAGGGAGTAGAGATAGCCCAAGAAATTATAGACCGGTGAGTGGTTCAGTGGTTAGAACATAGAACATAGAAAACCTACAGCGCAATACAGGCCTTTCGGCCCACAAAGTTGTGCCGAACATGTCCCTACCTTAGAAATTACTAGGCTTAGCTATAGCCCTCTATTTTTCTAAGATCCATGTACCTATCCAAAAGTCTCTTAGAAGACCCTATTGTATCCATCTCCACCACTGTTGCCGGCAGCCCATTCCATGCACTCACCACTCTCTGAGTAAAATCTTACCCCTGTCATCTCCTCTGTACCTACTCCCCAGCACCTTAAAACTGTGTCCTCTTGTGGCAACCATTTCAGCCCTGGAAAAAAGCCTCTGACGATCAATGCCTCTCATCATCTTATACACCTCTATCAGGTCACCTCTCATCCTCTGCCCCTCCAAGGAGAAAAGGCCGAGTTCACTTAAACTATTCTCATAAGGCATGCTCCCCAATCCAGGCAACATTCTTGTAAATCTCCTCTGCATCTTTTCTATCGCTTCCACATCCTTCCTGTAGTGAGGCAACCAGAACTGAGTACAGTACTCCAAGTGGGGTCTGACCAGGGTCCTATATAGCTGCAACATTACCTCTCGTCTCCTAAATTCAATTCCACGATTGATGAAGGCCAATATACTGTACGCCTTCTTACCCACAGAGTCAACCTCCACAGCTGCTTTGAGCATCCTATGGACTCGGACCCCAAGATCCCTCTGATTCTCCACACTGCCAAGAGTCTTTACCATTAATAATATATTCTGCCATCATATCTGACCTACCAAAATGAACCACTTCACACTTATCTGGGTTAAACTCCATCTGCCACTTCTCAGCCCAGTTTTGCATCCTATCAATGTCCTGCTGTAACCTTTGACAGCCCTCCACACGATCCACAACACCTCCAACCTTTGTGTCATCAGCAAACTTACTAACCCATCCCTCCACTTCCTCATCCAGGTCATTTATAAAAATCATGAAGAGTGAGGGTCCCAGAACAGATCCCTGAGGCACTCCACTGGTGACTGACCTCCATGCAGAATATGACCCATCTACAACCACTCTTTGCCTTCTGTGGGCAAGCCAGTTCTGGATCCACAAAGCAATGTCCCCTTTCTTAGTATCTACATGCTCAAGCTTTTCAGTCTGCTACAAGTCATCACTACAATCACCAAGATCCTTTTCCATAGTGAATACTGAAGTAAAGTATTCATTAAGTACCCCTGATATTTCCTCTGGTTCCATACACACTTTCTCACTGTCACACTTGATAGGTCCTATTCTTTCACGTCTTATCCTCTTACTCTTCACATACTTGTAGAATGCCTTGGGGTTTTCCTTAATCCTACCCACCAAGGTTTTCTCATGGCCCCTTCTGGCTCTCCTAATTTCCTTCTTAAACTCCTTCCTATGAGCCTTTTAATCTTCTAGATCTCTAACATTACCTAGCTCTCTGAACCTTTTGTAAGCTTTTCTTTTCTTCTTGACTAGATCTATTACTGCCCTTGTACACCACGGTTCCTGTACCCTACCATAACTTCCCTGTCTCATTGGAACATACCTGTGCAGAACTCCACACAAATATCCCCTGAACATTTGTCACATTTCTTCCGTACTTTTCCCTGAGAACATCTGTTTCCAATTTAAGCTTCCAATTTCCTGCCTGATAGCTTCATAATTCCCCTTACTCCAATTAAACGCTTTTCTAACGTCTGTTTCTATCTCTCTCCAATGTTATTGTGAAGGAGATAGAATTATGATCACTATCTCCAAAATGCTCTCCCACTGAGAAATCTGACACCTGACCAGGTTCATTTCCCAACACCAAATCAAGTAAAGTCTCTCCTCTTGTGGGCTTATCTACATATGGTGTCAAGAAACCTTCCTGAAAACACTTAACAAACTTCACCACATCTAAACCCCTTGCTCTAGGGAGATGCCAATCAATATTTGGGAAATTAAAATCTCCCATCCCGACAACTCTGTTCTTATTACACCTTTCCAGGATCTGTTTCCCTATCTGCTCCTCGATATCCTTGTCACTATTGGGTGGCCTAAAAAAACACCCAGTAACGTTTTTGACCCCTTCCTGTTCCTAACTTCCACCCAGAGAGACTCCATAGACAATCCCTCCATGGCGTCCACCTTTTCTGCAGTCGTGACACTATCTCTGATCAACAGTACCACGCCCCCACCTCTTTTGCCTCCCTCCCTGTCCTTTCTGAAACACCTAAAACCTGGCACTTGAAGTAACCATTCCTGTCCCTCAACCATCCAAGTCTCTGTAATGGCCACCACATCATTAGCTCTAAGTACTGATCCACTATCTAAGCTCATCTGCTTTGTTCACAACACTCCTTGCGTTAAAATAGACACGTCTTAAACCTTCGGTCTGAGAACATCCCTTCTCTATCACCTGCCTATCCTCCCTCTCACACTGTCTACAAGCTTTCTCTATTTGTGAGTCAACCTCCTCATCCCCAGTCTCTTCAGTTCGGTTCCCACTCCCCAACAATTCTAGTTTAAACTCTCCCCAGTAGCCTTAGCAAACCTTTCCGCCAGGATATTGGTTCCCCGGGATTCAAGTGCAACCCGTCCTTTTTGTACAGGTCACACCTGCCCCAAAAGAGGTCCCAATGACCCAATGGTTGGTAAGTTGATGGAAAAGATCCTGAGAAGCAGGATTTATGAACATTTTGAGAGACATAATATGATTAGGAATAGTCAGCATGGCTTTGTAAGGCAGATTGTGCCTTACAAGCCTGAATGAATCTTTCGAGGATGTGACTGAACACATTGATGAAGGTAGAGCAGTAGATGTAGTGTATATGGATTTCAGCAAGGCATTTGATAAGGTACCCCATGCAAGGCTTATTGAGAAAGTAAGGAGGTATGGGATCCAAGGGGACATTGCTTTGTGGATCCAGAACTGGCTTGCCCACAGAAGGCAAAGTGTGGTTGTAGACATGTCATATTCTGCACGGAGGTTGGTGACCAGTGATGTGCCTCAGGGATCTGTTCTGGGACCCCTACTCTTTATGATTTTTTATAAATGACCTGGATGAGGAAGTGGAGGGAGGGGTTAGTAAATTTGCTGATGACATAAAGGTTGGGGGTGTTGTGGATAGTGTGGAGGGCTGTCAGAGGTTACAGCAGGACATTGATAGGATGCAAAACTGGGCTGAGAAGTGGCAGATGGAGTTCAATAGACAATAGACAATAGGTGCAGGAGTAGGCCATTCGGCCCTTTGAGCCAGCACCGCCATTCACTGTGATCATGGCTGATCATCCACTGTCAGTATCCGTTTCCTGCCTTATCCCCATAACTTTTGATTCCACTATCTTTAAGAGCCCTATCCATCTCTTCTTTGAAAGCATCCAGAAACTTGGCCTCCACAGCCTTCTGGGGCAGAGCATTCCATATATCCACCACTCTCTGGGTGAAAACGTTTTTCCTCAACTCCGTTCTAAATGGTCTACCCCTAATTCTTAAACTGTGGCCTCTGGTTCTGGACTCACCCATCAGCGGGAACATGCTTCCTGCCCGCAGCATGTCCAATCCCTTAATAATCTTATATGTTTCAATAAGATCCCCTCTCAGCCTTCTAAATTCCAGAGTATACAAGCCCAGTCGCTCCAATCTTTCGACATATGACAGTCCCACCATCCCGGGAATTAACCTTGTGAACCTACGCTGCACTCCCTCAATAGCAAGAATGTCCTTCCTCAAGATTGGAGACCAAAACTGCACACAGTTCTCCAGGTGTGGTCTCACCAGGGCCCTGTACAGCTGTAGAAGGACCTCTTTGCTCTTATACTCAATTCCCCTTGTTATGAAGGCCAGCATGCCATTAGCGTTTTTCACTGCCTGCTGTACTTGTATGCTTGCTTTCAGTGACTGATGTACAAGAACACCTAAATCTCGTTGTGCTTCCCCTTTTCCTAATTTGACTCCATTTAGATAATAATCTGCCTTCCCGTTCTTACCACCAAAGTGGATAACCTCACATTTATCCACATTAAACTGCATCTGCCATGCATCTGCCCACTCACCCAGCCTGTCCAAGTCACCCTGCATTCTCATAACTTCCTCCTCATATTTCAGACTGCCTCCCAGCTTTGTGTCATCGACAAATTTGCTAATGTTACTTTTAATTTCCTCATCTAAATCATTAATATATATTGTAAACAGCTGCGGTCCCAGCACTGAACCCTGCGGTACCCCACTGGTCACCGCCTGCCATTCCGAAAGGGACCCGTTAATCGCTACTCTTCGTTTTCTGTCAGCCAGCCAATTTTCAATCCATGTCAGTACTCTGCCCCCAATACCATGTGCCCTCATTTTGCCCACTAATCTCCTATGTGGTACTTTATCAAAGGCTTTCTGAAAGTCCAGGTACACTACATCCACTGGCTCTCCTTTGTCCGTTTTCATAGTTACATCCTCAAAAAATTCCAGAAGATTAGTCAAGCACAATTTCCCTTTCGTAAATCCATGCTGACTCAGACCAATCCTGTTATTACTATCCAGATGTCTTATAATTTCATCTTTTATAGTTGACTCCTGTATCTTTCCCACCACTGATGTCAGGCTAACCGGTCTATAATTCCCTGTTTTCTCTCTTCCTCCCTTCTTGAAGAGAGGGTCAATATTAGCCACCCTCCAATCCACAGGAACTGATCCTGAATCTATAGAACATTGGAAAATGATTACCAATGCATCCACAATTTCTAAAGCCACCTCCTTAAGTACCCTGGGATGCAGACCATCAGGTCCCGGGGACTTATCAGCCTTCAGACCCAACAGCCTATCCAACACCATTTCCTGCCCAATATAAATTTCCTTCAATTCATCCATTACCCTAGGTCCTTTGGCCACTATTACATCTGGGAGATTGTTTGTGTCTTCCCTAGTGAAGACAGATCCAAAGTACCTGTTCAACTCATCTGCCATTTCCTTGTTCCCCATAATAAACTCACCCACTTCTGTCTTCAAGGGCCCAATTTTGGTCTTAACTATTTTTTCCCTTTTCACATACCTAAAGAAGCTTTTAATATCCTCCTTTATATTCTTGGCTAGTTTACCTTCGTACCTCATTTTTTCTCCACGCATTGCCTTTTTAGTTACCTTTAGTTGCTCCTTAAAAGTTTCCCAATCCTCCGGCTTCTCACTTGTCTTTGCTATGTTATACTTCTTCTCTTTTATTTTTATGCTGTCCATTACTTCCCTTGTCAGCCACAGCCTCCCCTTACTCCCCTTAGGATCTTTCTTCCTCTTTGCAACGAACTGATCCTGCACCTTCTGTATTATTCCCAGAAACACTTGCCATTGCTGTTCCCCTGTCATCCCTGCTAGGGTATTGTTCCATTGAACTTTGACCAGCTCCTCCCTCATAGCACCATAGTTCCCTTTGTTCAACTGTAATACTGACACTTCCGAGTTTCCCTTCTCCCTCTCAGATTGTAGATTAAAACCCAGATCCAACCCAGATAAGTGTGAGGTGGTTCATTTTGGTAGGTCAAGTATGATGGCAGAATATAGTATTAATGGTAAGACTCTTGGCAGTGTGGAGGATCAGAGGGATCTTGGGGTCCGAGTCCATAGGACACTCAAAGCTGCTGTGCAGGTTGACTCTGTGGTTAAGAAGGCATACGGTGCATTGGCCTTCATCAACTGTGGGATTGAGTTTAGTAGCCGAGAGGTAATGTTACAGCTTTATAGGACCCTGGTCAGACCTCACTTGGAGTACTGTGCTCAGTTCTGGTCGCCTCACTATAGGAAGGATGTGGAAACCACAGAAAGGGTGCAGAGGAGATTTACAAGGATGTTGCCCGGATTGTGGAGCATGCCTTGTGAGAATAGGTTGAGTGAACTTGGCCTTTTCTTCTTGGAGTGACAGAGGATGAGAGGTGACCTGATAGAGGTGTATACGATAATGAGAGGCATTGCTCGTGTGGATAGTCAGAGGCTTTTTCCCCAGGGCTGAAATGGCTAGCACGAGCGGGCATAGTTTTAAGGTGCTTGGAAGCAGGTACAGAGGAGATGTCAGGGGTAAGTTTTTTTACTTAGAGAGTGGTGAGTGTGTGGAATGGGCTGCTGGCGATGGTGGCGGAGGTGGATATGATAGGGTCTTTTAAGTGACTCCTGGATAGGTACGGAGCTTAGAAAAATAGAGGGCTATGGGTAACCCAAGGTAATTTCTAAAGTAAGGACATGTTCGGCACAGCTTTGTGGGCCAAAGGGCCTGTATTGTGCTGTAGGTTTTCTATGTTTCTATATTATGATCGTTGCTCCTAGGGGTTCTTTTACTTTAAGCTTTTTAATCAATTCTGGTTCATTGCACAACACCCAATCTGTTATAGCTGATTCTCTAGTGGGC
Source organism: Mobula birostris (assembly GCF_030028105.1). NCBI lineage: Eukaryota > Metazoa > Chordata > Chondrichthyes > Myliobatiformes > Myliobatidae > Mobula > Mobula birostris. The sequence goes on from NC_092394.1 coordinate 59,991,681, forward strand.
TCAACCGTGAGCCGCTTTAAAAAACAATCTCATAGGCATTCTAGAAATTCCAACTCCTGGAATCCAGCACTAACCATCTACCTACATATTGAAGTCCCCCATGACTATTGTAACATAGAACATAGAACAGTCCAGCACAGTACAGGCCCTTTGGCCCACAATGTTGAGCTGACCCTTAAACCCCGCCTCCCATATAACCCCCCACCTTAAATTCCTCCATTGCCCTTTTGGCATGCATTTTCTATCTCCCGTTGTAATTTGTAGGCTGCACCTTTATTACTGTTTGGGGGTCTGTATACAACCCCAATCAAGGTCTTTTTACCCTTGCAGTTCCTTAGCTCTACCCACAATGATTCAACACCTTCCGACCCATGTCACGTCTTTCTAATGATTTGATTTCATTTACCAACAGTGTTATGCTGCTCCCTTTGCCTTGCTGCCTATCCTTTCGATATGATGTATCTTCTTGGACATTAGGCTCATTTCTACCTTTTACTTCTTTGGAATGTATATATATTGTGCCTTCTGAATTGCTTCCAGAAATTCCAGCCATTGCTGCTCTGCCGTCATCCCTGCCAGTGTTGTTTTCCAATCAATTCTGGCCAGCTCCTCTTTCATGCCTCTGTAATTCTTACTTTGTGGATGTAATTTTGAACAATGGGTCGCTGAAAGCCATGAACCCGGACTAGAGAATGCTGATTAAAATTCATTTGGATTTTTTGCGTCTGTATTTACTAAGGAAACTGGCATGAAGTGTATAGAATTAAGGGAAACAAGTAGTGAGATCATGGAAACTGTACAGATCAAAAAGGAGGAGGTCCTTGCTGTCTTGAGGAAAATTAAAGTGGATAAATCCCCGGGACCTGACAGGGTATTCCCTCGGACCTTGAAGGAGACTAGTGTTGAAATTGCAGGGGCCCTGGCAGAAATATTTAAAATGTCGCTGTCTACAGGTGAGGTGCCGGAGGATTGGAGAGTGGCTCATGTTGTTCCGTTGTTTAAAAAAGGATCGAAAAGTAATCTGGGAAATTATAGGCCAGTAAGTTTAACGTCGGTAGTAGGTAAGTTATTGGAGGGAGTACTAAGAGACAGAATCTACAAGCATTTGGATAGACAGGGACTTATTAGGGAGAGTCAACATGGCTTTGTGCATGGTAGGTCATGTTTGACCAATCTATTGGAGTTTTTCGAGGAAGTTACCAGGAAAGTGGATGAAAGGAAGGCAGTGGATATTGTCTACATGGACTTCAGTAAGGCCTTTGACAAGGTCCTGCATGGGAGGTTAGTTAGGAAAATTCAGTCGCTAGGTATACATGGAGAGGTGGTAAATTGGATTAGACATTGGCTCAATGGAAGAAGCAAGAAGTGGTAGTAGAGAATTGCTTCTCCGAGTGGAGGCCTGTGACTAGTGGTGTGCCACAGGGATCAGTGCTGGGTCCATTGTTATTTGTCATCTATATCAATGATCTGGATGATAATGTGGTAAATTGGATCAGCAAATTTGTTGATGATACAAAGATTGGAGGTGTAGTGGACAGTGAGGAAGGTTTTCAGAGCCTGCAGAGGGACTTGGACCAGCTGGAAAAATGGGCTGAAAAATGGCAGATGGAGTTTAATACAGACAAGTGTGAGGTATTGCACTTTGGAAGGACAAACCAAGGTAGAACATACAGGGTTAATGGTAAGACACTGAGGAATGCAGTGGAACAGAGGGATCTGGGAATACAGATACAAAATTCCCTAAAAGTGGCGTCACAGGTAGATAGGGTCGTAAAGAGAGCTTTTGGCACATTGGCCTTTATTAATAAGTATTGAGTATAAGAGCTGGAATGAGGTTGTATAAGGCATTGGTGAGGCTGAATCTGGAGTATTGTGTTCAGTTTTGGTCACCAAATTACAGGATGGATATAAATAAGGTTGACAGAATGCAGAGAAGGTTTACAAGGATGTTGCTGGGACTTGAGAAACTCAGTTACAGAGAAAGGTTGAATAGGTTAGGACTTTATTCCCTGGAGCGTAGAAGAATGAGGGGAGATTTGATAGAGGTATATAAAATTATGATGGGTATAGATAGAGTGAATGCAAGCAGGCTTTTTCCACTGAGGCAAGCGGAGAAAAAAACCAGAGGACATGGGTTAAGGGTGAAGGGGGAAAAGTTTAAAGGGAACATTCGGGGGGGCTTCTTCACACAGAGAGTGGTGGGAGTGTGGAATGAGCTGCCAGTCGAGGTGGTAAATGCGGGTTCTTTTTTAACATTTAAGAATGAATTGGACAGATACATGGATGGGAGGTGTATGGAGGGATATGGTCTGTGTGCGGGTCAGTGGGACTAGGCAGAAAATGGTTCGGCACAGCCAAGAAGGGCCAAAAGGCCTGTTTCTGTGCTGAAGTTTCTATGGTTTCTATGTCTGTGGTGTGGGTATGACTCAGGAGGTGTGATGCTGGTGTGTCAAAGAAAGAATTGTCCATACATTGTGAATATGAAATTGTCCTTTGATGCTTAGCACATAGAATATTGAGCCCCACATTGGGCCAGCAGATCTTTCAACCAAAAACGTCTCCATTTGATGCCTGCTGTACTTTCTTCTGTCAAGTAAAGCAGCTGCTTTGTACCTGCTAGTACTTTTCTCCGGTAACTTCATTCATGCAACAGGCATGAGCTCTCCCGCACAAAGCCACATCAACTTTCAGGCCATGTCTGAAAGGATGACGAGGGATAGGCACACACAAGGAATTCTGCAGGTGCTGGAAATATTGACACACTCAGAATTCTGGAGGAATTTAGCAAGTCAGGCACCATCTTTTGAGGGGATTAACCAGTCAACAGGCCAATATCCTTCATCAGGACTGGAAAGGAAAGGAGGAGAGGCCAAAATAAGAAGATGGGGGTGGGAAAGGCGTACAAGCTATCAGATGATGCAAGACCAGGTGAGAGGAAGATAGATGGGTGGGTGAGGGGAAATGAAGTAAGAAGCTGGAGGTGATAGGTAGCAGAGGTAGAGGGCTGAAGTAGGAATCTGGTAGGAGAGGAGAGTGGACCATGGGAGCAAGGGAAGGAGGAGGCAGGTGAGGAGAAGAGAAGGGGTGAGATGGGAACCACGATGAGGAATGAAAAAGAAAAAAAGGGTGGGGAGAAATTACAGGAAGTTAGAGGAATCCTAACAGAGGGGCACGGTAACGTAACGGTTCGCGCAACACTATTACAGCTCAGGGTGTTCAACCCTGGCATCCCCTGTAAGGTGTCCGTACATTCTCCTGATGGAATGCGTGTCTTTCTCTGGCTCCTCTGGTTTTCTTCCACAAATGTATCAGGGTCGGTTATTTGTCATTGTAAATTGTCCTGTGATTAGATCAGGGTTAAATTGGGGTTGTCAGGGGTTGGTTGGCAGTGTGGCTCAAAGGGCCAGAAGGGCCTCTTCTGTTAAGTAAATAAACAAACAGCCAAATAACGACATAGGTAAAGAAACCAATGTTCATATGCCATCAGGGCATGTAATTCTGCCACAGGAGAAACATGTCGGAAAAACCAGACCAGTTCTTCATGTATCTCCAAATCAGATCTAACACAAAAAGGCCTAATTGCGAGGCCCTACTGGGCCTGACTAGTTAGGACTTCTTTTCAAATCTCCCCTACCTACTTTCCCAACTCTCTTCCAATTCCACACCTTCCGAGGATTAGCTCCCTTCCGTCTTCCTGCTCATCCCTGGATTGAACCTTCAGGTCCTGGAGAAGAAGATGGGAATTCCTTCCTAGAACCTCTCCGACAGCCCCTGGAGCAGCCGCAAAAATATTTACACAGGCAAAGGAATTCCTGAACGTTCTGAGTGGTTTACTCTGGAAAAGATGCTAATGACGGGGCCTGACGGACCACTGAAGCTTGTTACTAGGTTGATGCAAGAGAGGGAAAGAGAACAGTTTTCCCTCTGAGGAGTCATGGGGGTATTTCGGGGTACAAAGCCTTCATCCGAGTCCTGGTCATCCTGGACAGTCTGTGGCCAGGAGGCACCAACAGCCTCAACAACTGTTGCAGGTCCGTGAACAGCACAGGCTTGGGGAGCAGAGTATGGAAAGAGGGTAACCACTGTGAGGCAGGAGGTAGAGAGACCTGTTGTCGAGAGCAATCAGACAGCCTTTCACTCTGGAGACTGGGGAGTCTGTGGTGGGAGGCAGCGGAAGGAGTCCCTCTGGGAGTGGAAGAACAACGGGTCCCTCAGAGTGTGAAAAAGCAATGGAACACAAAGAGAGAGAATGCGACACAGAGTGAGAATGGACAGAGAGAAAGAGAAAATAGGACCCACAGAGAGTGAGAATGCGACAGGTAGAGTGAGAATGGAGCACAGAAAGTGAGAATAGGACATAAAGGGAGTGAGGAAAGGACATAGAGTGAGAATGGGGCACAGAGAAGTGAGAATGGAGCACAGAAAGTGAGGACAGGACAGAGAAGTGAGAATGGGGCACAGACAGTGGGATTGGGACAGGCAGAGTGAGAATGGAGCACAGAAAGTGAGGACAGGACAGAGAAGTGAGAATGGGACAGTGAGAGTGCAAATGGGACAGTGAGAGTGAGATTAGGACAGAGAGTGAGAATGGGGCAGGTAGAGTGAGAATGGGGCTCAGAGAGTAAGAATGTGACAGAGAGTGGGGATGGGGCACAGAGTGAAAATGGGACAGAGAGAGTGAGAATGGGACAGAGAGTGAGAATGGGACAGAGAGTGAGAAGGGACAGAGAGAGTGAGAATGGGACAGAGAGTGAGAAGGGACAGAGAGTGAGAATGGGACAGAGAGTGAGAATGGGACAGAGAGAGTGAGAAGGGACAGAGAGAGTGAGAATGGCACAGAGAGTGAGAATGAGAGAGTTAAATTGAGAATTCGACGTCACCTTCTTGAGGCACACCTTTTGAAAATGTCCTTGATGGTGGGGAGGGTGAAGCCCATGATGAAGCTGGCTGAGGCTACAACTCTCCGCTCCTGAGCAATGGTGCCCACATATACCAGGTGGTGACACAATCAGAAAGAACAAGCTTCACAGTACATCTGTCGAAATTTCGTAAGTCTTCGCTGACGTACCAAATCTCCTCAAACTCCTAACAAATTTGAAAAATATTAAGGGGAAAGCTGGGTTGGGAAACCTGCTGATAGGATATTCTCTAGGTAGTTCCCCAGTGAAGGCTGGAAACATTCTGCCGGGGAGGTGGAGCCCACAAGTTACTGAGTCTGAGGCTGAATAAAATCCAAGGTTGACTTGCCTTAATGGAACTAAGAGTGTCCTGGGAAACTGAGCTTGAGTGGGGGTGGGGGGAGCTTTCTGGGGACTGGAGCCTGCACTCCTGTCAGCCCTCAGTATTGATCCCTCTCCCCCTGCTGCCCATTGTTTTTACAACCGTTTGTCAGGACATCTATAAACCAGTAAGTGGGACCAGGTCCCACAGGGCCTGTGAACTGCAGCAGCCCATTAAATAGCCTAGGACCGAGCCCTCCTTCATTGATTTTAGGAACCAAAATCCCCTATGGTTAATGCCCACACATAATCACTGTGGAATGGACAGTGGGAGATCGAGGAGATTAACCACTCAGCAGTGAGAGGGGCCTGCAGGATTGAAAATGGAAGGTCCCAATATCTGCTCAGTGTTGCAAGCTATCAAAGCAGGAGAGACATTGTTCATGCAGAGGATGTGGCATTGAGGGACAGTGTCGGGCTCTGAGAGCCTGAGTCTGTAGTTGCAGCAGTTATGTCCTGTGCAGATTGACAAGGTAAATTGGTTTACAGTATTATTGTCACATGTACCAAGGTGCAATGAAAATTGTCTGGCATACCACTGGGGTAGTACAAAGGCAAACAATAACAGAGCGCAGAATAAAGTGAAACTTTTACAGAGGAAGTGCAGTGGCAGTAGACAATAATGTGAAAGGCCATAATGAGGGAGGTTGTGAGGCTAAGAGTCCATCTCACCCTCATGCATCATCCAATAGTCAGGAAGGGGAAGTTGTGGGAACACACACCAGTTCTCATCAGGGAGTCAGCAGCAGAAAGGATCAGCTGTTTCAAGTTCCTGGGCATCATCATCTAAGAGTTTCTATCCTGGACTCCACATATTGATGTAATTGCAACAGCGGCTCTACTTATTAGGAATTGGAGGAAATTTAGTATATCACCACAAACTCTAGCAAATTTCTGTAGATGTATGATGCTTTCTGACTGGTTGCATCACTGCCCGCTGACAGCACAGGATCGAAAGAGTCTGCCGAGGGTAGGGTAGCCATCTCCATCACAGGCACGAGCTTCCACCATCGAGAGATTTTCAAAAGGCAATATCTATCATTCAGGACCCTCTTCTCATGACTACCAGGAGGGAAGAGGTACAGGAGGCTGACAACCCACCCCGTGCACCAGATTTCTCAGCAGTCCATCAACCCAAGAGCAATACCTCATATTCCACTGTACTGCTGCCTCAACGAGCAAACATTGATAATGGACCCGATTTTGATTCTAACAGCAGAGTAGAAATTGTCATTGAGCCTGGTCGTAGTCCCGTCAGGCATCATTTTAGTAAGGTATTTTAATAAGGTATAAACCAGTAAGTGGGACCAGGTCCCACAGGGCCTGTGAACTGCAGAGGCCCATTAAATAGCCTTGGGCTGACCCCTCCTTTATTTTACATTATTATACCTTCCGCCTGCTGGAAGTGGCGGGGTGAGAAGAGAATATCTGGGGTGGGTGGGGTCTTTAGTTATGTTGTTTGTTTTACCAAGGCAGTAAGAAGTAAAGACAGAATCCACGTAGGGAGGACACTCTCCACAATATGCTGTACCGTGTCCACACTCTTTGTAGTTTTTTTTGCGGTCATGTTCATTGCCAAGAAGCTGAAGCTCTGGATCACAGCACCATTGACAGAGGCAGGAGTGTGTGCACTGAACCCCTTCGTCAAGTCAATGACCAGCTCTTGTTTTGTTGACGTTTCTGTTGTCACGTTGTTATGAGTCTCTCTGTCTCCTTCCAGTATTCCAAATCACTGTTACTTGAGACTCAGTTCACAACTCAACTAATAAAGGAGACAATGGACATTCCACGCAATCTGTCACTCATCATTTGCCATTCCATCTGATAAGGTACTGATCTATCCCAGTGCTCTGCTTCCTAATATTCTCCACTGCCTTGTTGTGCAGCCTGTCCTCATGGTAGGACAGGTGAAGGAAGAGGCTCTGTCTGGAGGAGGGACAGCCACTGTGAGGGTCACAGCACCAGCCCCAAGGGGAGTCACGGAGATTGTGGAAATCTCAGGAGACCAGAGCTACCTGTGGAGTGTGGGCATGCAGCTGGCCATCTAATCCGGACACGAATTCCCAGACCTGACACTCTCCCAGACCAATTACACACTCCCAGATCAGAGACTCTCATAGACCAGACACATTCTCTTAGGCTACGTCCACACTAGACCGGATAATTTTGAAAACACCGGTTTCAAGTAAAAATAACAGGCGTCCAGACCAGGCATTTTTCAAAATACCTCCGTCCACATTGGAATGGATATTTGGGCGAATCTCCTCCTACTGGGCATGCGCAGGACACACAGAAAACAAGCGAAGAGGAAATGGTGTACTTGGTGTGCGTTTGTTCAGTTACAGACTAGAAAAACTTAAAAGGAAATTGCCAAACGAAAGACTTGGTGCGCGTTTGTCCAGAAGCATTTCCTATAGCCATAGTCTCTTCACCGATGAAAGGGACAACAGCTACAACTAAATGCAATAAGGCTTGTTACTGGGCAAAAGTGAAATTTGCTGTTACCTCATTTGTTTGCCTTTACTTTTGCCATGTCTTTGTGTATTATTTTGCTGTATTTAACATGTGCAATAAAACGAGTTACTGGGCAAAAGCGACAATTGCACCTATTGAACATTTGCACAAGCAATACATTAATAACATTACACGAGCGTGGCGGTGGACGAACCCAAGTGCAGAACATGGGCATGGGGGCAGAGTCAGGAGGCATTATCGCCATAGCGAGCATGGAATCGGTTTCCAGGAGAGTCTTTACCCGAAGTTTTGGGTTTGGAGAGAATCCAGGAGCGATGCTAGACTTAGAACTAACAGCCCTAAGAACCATGAAACAAGGTTACTCACACCAGAGTCGACCAACGAACTGGCAGCTCCTTATTGTGATCACAGGGTCTTTATCCTGCATTTTCTGATGGAAAGCAGGTGTGTGTAGTTAGTGGAACCGGAGAATGATTGGAAATTAAACGAGGGGATTGAAGCCCAATTCCTGAGGTAAATAGTAAGGTGGGGGATTGCCAGAAGGGACTATGACAAATACAGCGCCTTGTTAAATGTATAAAACATGTCTGCAGTGTTATCTTGTAGTTCCATACAATGTTACATTAGGCTGTTACACATCTATTGCCAGAGAAGTACTTGCATAAATAGGTAAACCACCTTCATACAAGCAAGGACAGAAAACAGGACCAAGTGAGTATACTTATTTATTCAGTAAGCTATGGGTCAAAGTATTTGGTGAGTACATTTCTAACTCTTCTGGCTTCAGTCTCGTTGCTGTCTGTTCTGAAATTGTTAGGTTGTGTGGGGGGGGTTGCACACACAAAGAAAGCAATGAAATGCGGCGCTGCTGCCATCTGTTCCGACACGTCATGACAGCGTTTTTAAAAATACCTGTTTACCCCGTCCACACTGCTCTGCACAATCAGTGTTTTCAAATTTGCACACTCTGCAGGGCATTTTAGAAAATCTCCATTTTCGGGGGAGAAAATTGCCGTTTCGGTGTGGCCGTAAGCGTCAGTTACAGATTTATCCGGTCTAGTGTGGACATAGCCTTAGACCAGATGCACATTCCCAAACATCAGACACGTTCCCAAACTGGACACACACTCCCAGCCCAAATACCCACCCCTGGACCAAACACTCTCTGTCTTGGGGAAATCACTTATTTCTTTTTATTTTTATTTAGAGATACAGTGCGGAACATTTATTTGATTGTAACATTTGTATTATGGTAATCGTGTTCTCTGGAGTGACCTAGTTAAAAAAAAAAAATCATCAATTGCCCTTAAAATGTACAACTAAAGATTAAATAATTTCTTGTATTTACAGCCCAGTAGCTGTTCACCAGCACTGGTCCCCCTGTCCCCACTTGCCCGGTCTGGTCCTCAGACACACAGCAGTTTGCAGTAACTTGACCCCTCTGATGGGGACAGAGGTGAAAGGGCTGGCGTAAGGACTGTTCTCTGAGAGAAACACAGCAGGCTCTAGAGGTCTGCGTCCAGAACAGTTCTGCAGGGACAGGGGTGGAGCCGCTATTGGAGATATTCCAAGTCTCCATGTTCCTATGGCACTTCCTCTCTCACATCAGATACCTGGGTGCCCATCCATCAGACTCCTGGGTGCCCATCCATCAGATACCTGGGGTGCCCATCCATCAGATACCTGGGTGCCCATCCATCAGCCACCTGAGGTGCCCATCCATCAGATACCTGGGGTGCCCATCCATCAGCCACCTGAGGTGCCCATCCATCAGACACCTGAGGTGCCCATCCATCAGACACCTGAGGTGCCCATCCATCAGATACCTGAGGTGCCCATCCATCAGATACCTGAGGTGCCCATCCACCCAGATACCTGAGGTGCCCATCCATCAGATACCTGAGGTGCCCATCCAACAGCCACCTATAGCTGGTCATTCAGACATGAGGGGCTCCAGAGTGTGTGGGGCAGAGCCTGGCCCAGAGAAATCAGGACCAGAACTGGTCTGGGCCATGGCTCAGGATTCAGGAACACCATGTCCTGAGTTGTTTGGTGTGTCCATAGGGGCCCAGACTGTCCTGGCTGGGAGAATCAGCCACCCTGGTCTTGGGCAGGGAGACAGCGGAAGAGAGGGGTCAAGCCAGTCTAAACCCGACCTTGGTTATGTTAGATGCAGCAGGCGGGGTGGGGGCTGCTATTCCGTGTGCCGTCTGGGGTGGGGGGGCTCCCACTGACTCACCTGCTTGCCTGGTTGGTGGTCGACTGGGTGCTGGGCAGGGGGATCTGGGTCAATCAGGTCACTCACCGGGGGCCCCACCGGCACTGGCAGCTCACACATCCTCTTCACCAACAGGAGTAGGGGAACAGCGGGTAGGGGCTCCACTCCACCACACCAGCCCCGGCTGGGTAGGGGGCCACCCCATGACTGCTTACATCGGCACTAAGGTGTGAAGGGTGTGCGGCAGGGGTGAACTCACTGAACTGCTGCCTGGGGATGTTCCAAGAACTGGGACTGCCTCCGGGGTGGCTGTGAATGCAGCCCACGGTCCCCACCTTGGGTGCGCTGTTCACCGTCATGTTGAAGACCCCCGCAAGGTCCTGGCTTAGCCGGCAAGTGGGCAGTGAGCTGCCGGGAGCCTCCACTGCTGCTGCTGTTTTGGGGTCCAGGCTGGGTCCACGGGCGGACGTCCCCAGGAGGGGCCGAGGCTCGGAGACAGGCCGCCCTCTGTACTCTGTCCCCGACGTGGACCACGGGTCGTTGCTGTGGAGTGAAAGGAGGCGGGTGGCATCAGTCCGGAGCATTCAGGAACCCCACACACTGGCGGAGGAGACTGTCCCCACATCGCCAGAGCCCTCATTTACGGAGCAGCTCTCCCCCGAGACACAAGAGGATCTGCAGATGCTGGAGGAACTCAGCAGGTCAGGCAGCATCTATGGAGGTGAATAGACAGTCGATGTTTCGGGCTGACCTGCTGAGTTCCTCCAGAAGGTTGAGTGTGATAGACCCCCCTCCCCCCCACTGTCTCGGTGCAGACCCCAGGGCAAATCTGGGTGCAGGGGTTCCCAACCTTTTTTATGCCATGGGCCAATGCCAAGTCGTCTGTGAACCCCAGGTTGGGAACCCTGTCCAGATGGGAAGTAAATGCCCCCAGATCTCAAATCCCCAAATAAATCCACTTAGTGAGTTAACTTTTAATGTTTAGTCTCTGTCAAAATGCTGGAAATGGTGGAATTCATTGCCATAGACAGTCATGGAGGCTGTCATTGGGTATATTTAAAGTGGGGGTTGATAGGTGTCTGTTTAATAAGGGTGTTAAGAGTTATGGGGAGAAGGTAGGAGAACGGGATTGGGAGGGATAATAAATTAGTCATGATGGAATGGCGGAGTAAACTTGATGAACCAAATGGCCTAATTCTGCTTCTATGTCTTATGGTCTTATGCAAGATCCCATACAATGAGTTGTTATGGCATGTTGGCCTTCATTTGTCAGTGGATGGAGCTCAGGAGCCGTGAGGTAATGTTGCAGCTCTATTAAACCTGGTGAGACAACACTTGGAATATTGTCTTCATTTCTGGTTGCCTCATTACTGACAGGCACATGGGTGACTGGAAGAGGCGGGGAAGGGCTGTATTGATCTTAAAGTGGGTTAAAAGGTTGGCACATCGTGAGCTGAAGGGCCTGTACTGTGCAGTAACTTTCCTGTCTTTACACAGTACTGTTGCCACAAAACAACTAATTTCATATTATCTAAATCAGCAATTATAATTCTCATTCTGATGCTGAAAGACTGGGTTCAGGGACATCAGACACCCAACACCCTACCCCTGGGTGCCAGTCAGAGTGGGTTAGGCACATCAGACGCCCAACATCCTACCCCTGGGTGCCGGTGAGAGTGGGTTCAGGGACATCAGACACCCAACACCCTACCCCTGGGTGCCAGTCAGAGAGGGTTCAGGGACATCAAACACCCAACATCCTACCCCTGGATGCCAGTCAGAGAGGGTTTGGCACATCAGACACCCAACATCCTACCCTTGGATGCCAGTCAGAGAGGGTTTGGCACATCAGACACCCAACAACCTACCCCTGGGTGCCAGACAGAGGGAGGTGTCTGTTAAACTGTTCCCAGGACTCCTGGAATGATAATGCCCATGGTGTCTAGGAATTGGCCCTGCCTCCTCCCACTCCATAGACATCGGCCAGTATTCCAGTGGTGTGTCATGAGCTGTCCAGAGGATTTCCTCAGTGGTTAATCCATCACCTGGGCCTCCTGAAAGCTGCTGGTAGGAACTCACTGAGTGGGACTGAGACCAGTGAGGCATCCTGTGGGATGGTAGACAGTCCCTGCTGGTGCTCTGTGGCTGGGATCATGTTCATGTACAGTCAGCACTTGGGACAGGAGCTCAGGCAGCTTGATGCAGCAGCTGGGCAGATCACTAACATGGCCTCGATGATTACTTCAGCTATCCACTAAGTAAGAGTTAAGAGTGCAGACAATGTTATGACAATTGTCATTTAGTTTACCCATGCTGGTAAATATTGGACACCTCAACACCAGGTGTTTGTGGAAATGTGGGGGTTCTCTGTCCAGACACCAGACAAGGATTAATTCCTTTATCCGGAGGGTTCCAAGTCAGATGCTGTGGAAGCAGTCAATGGTCATCTTTAAAGTGGATGTTGATAGGTTCTTCATTAGTCAGTCAGAGGTTAACATAGAACGAAGGTCATTACAGCCCAATACAGGCCCTTCAGCCACAACGCTGTGCCATCCTTCTAACCTCTCACCCTTCCCACCCAAATAGCCCTCCATTTCTCAATTAATCGTGGGACATGACATATTAAATGCCCCTAATGTATCTGCCTCTACCACCACAGCTGGAAGGGTGTTCCACATGCCCTCTTACCACTAACATTGCCCCCTCCAATACTTTCCATCAATCAGCTTAAAATTGTGACCTTTCATATTAACCACCTCTGCCCTGGGAAAGAGTCTCTGGTTGTCCACCCTATCTAGGCCTGTTATGCCTCTATCAAGTCACCTCTCATCCTCCTTTGCTTCAGGAGAAAAAGCCTCAGCTCACTCAACCTTTCCTCATAAGACACATTCGTCCTCTGGTCCAGGCAGCATCCTGGTAAGTGGCCTGCTCACTCTCTCTAAAGCTTCCACATCCTTCCGATAATGAGGTGACCCGAACCGAACACAGTACCCCAAGTGTGGCTTAACCAGGGGTTTATAGGAGAAGGCAGGGGAATGGGGTTGGGAGGAATATATCAAATGGCAGGGCCTGCTTGATGGGCCAAATGGCCATCTGGTTTCCTGGTTCCCACTGCCACGAGCCTTGGAGAAGACTAGGGACTAACTGCTGTCCTTACCTGTAGAGGAGAAAGGGGACTGTGGTTGTGGGCTGTGGCTGCCCTGCTCCACTGATCCCATCTTCCCTGGGATGGAGAATGTTGGTGGTCACTGAGCATTCCGGCTTTTCGCCTTCCCGCTGGAAGTACCATCGACCAGCGTGCTCCGAGAGGGTGGGGCTCTCCTTTGGTCCACACGTTCCAACCTTGTTCATCTCCTGGAAGGACTCAGCAGCATCTAGATGAGGTGTGTATTGGGACATCGAACATTGGGTCAGATGAGAAGGAACACAGAGGGATGGTGATCCCATGGGGCTGTGACTTTGCAGGGCACCATTTAACCACCACAGTTGGGCAGATTCCCTTACACACCCAACCCAACTCCACCCCCCAGCTCTGACCCACCTGTTTCTGACAGTATAAACTAGGCTCGGGGAGTTTAGGGGAGAGGGGTGATATGGAACGATCGATATCTGGGCGTGGGGGGGGGTATGAAGAACCCTGGGACCCCAGAGCTGGTAGGCTACATTGATTCCAGGCAAACCCCTCCCATGGCTGGGCAATGCACTCCCACCCACTCAGCTGACACTACCACATCACAGGTGGGTAGAACACACCCTCTGCACTGGACCTCAACCCCAGCTACCCTCCAGAATTACCCTTCCTAGTACTACCCCTCCTGGAATTACCTCTCCCATCATTACCCCTCTGGTATTGCTTCTCCCGAAATTACCCCTCCCACTGTTACACTCTGGTATCACCCCCCACTTCTATCTGTTTCCTCTATGGCCTCTCCCTGAAAGACCCTTCCCATCTAATATTTCCCCTTCCCTTCATTTGAGTTTCTCTGCTCTCCTCTCGGCCCATTTTCCTGCTGACCCCAGTGTTTTATCCTTCCTTATGCCAGCCCCCTCGTGTTACCACCCCTCAATCCACTCTCAACAGTTTACCCATTCTAATGTTGTTCTTTCCTCACTATCACTGCCTGAATCTGCAGAACAGTCCCACATAAACTCTCCTCGTATCATTCCCTTCCCAATATCAGCCCCGTATCACTCTAAAACCATTCAGTCCAATGAGCTGGCTCTCAGAACCTCCCCGTCTATTGTCATCCCCACCAGCTCCTCACCCGTCACCCACACACCCAGCAGCTGCTCACCTGTCACCCGTCACCCACCAGCTCCTCCCGTCACCCACACACCCACCAGCTCCTCACCCATCACCCACACACCCACCAGCTCCTCACCCGTCACCCACACACCCAGCAGCTGCTCACCTGTCACCCGTCACCCACCAGCTCCTCCCGTCACCTGTCACCCACCAGCTCCTCACCCGTCACCCACACACCCAGCAGCTGCTCACCTGTCACCCATCACCCACCAGCTCCTCGCCCGTCACCCACACACCCACCAGCTCCTCACCCATCACCCACACACTCACCAGCTCCTCATCCGTCACCCACACACCCAGCAGCTGCTCACCTGCCACCCACACACTCACCAGCTCCTCACCTGTCACCCACCAGCTCCTCACCCGTCACCCACACACCCACACACCCACTAGCTCCTCGCCCGTCACCCACCAGCTCCTCACCCGTCACCCACACACCCAGCAGCTGCTCACCCATCACCCACACACCCACCAGCTCCTCACCCGTCACCCACACATTCAGCAGCTCCTCACCCGTCACCCACACACCCAGCAGCTGCTCACCTGTCACCCACACACCCACCAGCTCCTCACCTGTCACCCATCACCCACCAGCTCCTCACCCGTCACCCACACACCCACTAGCTCCTCACCCGTCACCCACCAGCTCCTCACCCGTCACCCACACACCCACTAGCTCCTCGCCCGTCACCCACCAGCTCCTCACTCGTCACCCACCAGCTCCTCGCCCGTCACCCACACACCCACCAGCTCCTCACCTGTCACCCACACACCCACCAGCTCCTCACCTGTCACCCATCACCCACCAGCTCCTCACCCGTCACCCACACACCCACTAGCTCCTCGCCCGTCACCCAACAGCTCCTCACCCGTCACCCACCAGCTCCTCGCCCGTCACCCACACACCCACCAGCTCCTCACCCGTCACCCACCAGCTCCTCGCCCGTCACCCACACACCCACCAGCTCCTCACCCGTCACCCACACACCCACCAGCTCCTCACCTGTCACCCACACATTCAGCAGCTCCTCACCCGTCACCCATCACCCACCAGCTCCTCGCCCGTCACCCACCAGCTCCTCGCCCGTCACCCACCAGCTCCTCGCCAGTCACCCACACACTGGGGATAATCTAGGGTGATAAGCCACCAACCTGCATGTCGTTGAGATGTTGGAGAAAACTGGGGCTTACAGGGAAACTTACATGGACACATGGAGATTGCACAAACATGGCACCAGAGGTTGGGACTGAACATCTGTCATCAATTCTCCTTCTCTGTGTGCCTGACTCTCCCTGTATCAGGCTCCCCACGCTCCCCTGTGACCCCACACACATCTCACCAGTGCTGCCCTGCTCGAGCTCTCCCAGCCCGGGGTCTGGGCTGCCCGCCTCTGTCCTCGTCCGCTTGCTGCTGGAGCTCTGGCTGGACTGGCTCCTGGCTGCACGCTGCCTGTGAAGGGAGTAGATCTGGTGAGTCATGGGACTTGCCCAATGACGTCTCCTACCCACCCGCCCTTCCCTTGGAGACCATTTGGTCCATTGAATCTATACTGAGTCTCAGAGCAATCCCATCAGTCCACTTTTTCTTCCACTCCACACCAAATTACAGCTGCCTATTGACCACCAATCTTCCCCCAAGGAAACCGAGGTGGTCACAGACTCCATACAGACAGCACAGCACCTGAGGTCAGGTTTGATCTCTGGTCTCTGGAGCCAAAATGTCTCCTGCATTTCAGAGGTCAAAGTGCAAAGCACATTGCGTGCATGAAGCAGCACACAGAACACATGGGGCCCACTCCTTATGTAACATGCAGAGTAAAAGGTCAGAATTTACCTCTTATTGTTAAATCCAGCCTCTCTGAATCCTTTGGCAAACGGATTGTGGTCAATCTTCAGTTTGGTAATCTGGAACGAGAGGCACTTTATCAGTGTCCGTCCCAGATCACAGCACCCGGCCTCTTCTCCTCAATTCACCAGGGAAGCCAATCAGTCCATCGAGTCTATACTGGTTTCTCAGTGCAATCTCATCAGTCCTGTCCTTCTACTTCCCTCCAATCAGTTTTCTCTCTCGCATTCCCTCAGATTCTACCCACACAATAGGAGCAAATTACATTCGGCAATTAAACCACAGGTCTTTGGGATGTAGGAGGAAACCAGGGCCAGCAGGGGAAGCACGTACGGTCGCAGGAGAACGCATGAACTGCATGTACAGAGCTCGGATGCTGAGGTGTTGTGAGGAAGCAGCTCTTCACCCAGACAGTCCCAGTGCAGTTAGAGAATCACCCAATCATAGACCAGTACCACACAGGAGCTGCTAGTGCAGGCCACCTAATCTGTGCTGAACCATTATTCTGCCTAGTCCCGTTGACCTGTACCTCAAACATAGCCCACCCATCTCTGTGCTGAGGCAAAATTTTCTCATTTTGAAATCAAACCCATGTCCCCCACACTCACCACTCTCTGAGTGAAGAAGTTCCCTCTCAGGTTCCCCTTAAATATTTCACCTTTCACCCTTAACTTATGACCTCCTGTTCTCAGACATTCCACCTCTCCCGGAAGTTCTGGGAGTCTCCCGCATTTGAATAGTGGCTCCCTGATGCCCACAAATTATATACAATATCACTGAAATCAATTTTTTTGAGAGCGAGCGAGAGAAAGCAAGAGAGAGCGCGAGAGAGACCATGAGAGAGAGCCTGTGTGCGTGAGAAAGAGCAAGAGCAAGCGAGAGAGTGAGAGAGAGCGCGAGAGCAAGCGAGGGAAAGCAAGCGAGAGAGGGCGCGAGAGCGAGAGAAAGCAAGCGAGCGAGAGCACGCAAGCGAGAGCGCTTGACAGCGCGCGAGCGACCATGAGCGAGAGAGAGAGAGCGCACGCCATGGCAGAGTGTTCCAAAAAAATATAAAACTTACGTCACCCCAGACTACCCTAAAGTGAACCCCTGTCTAATAGGGGTCAAAATAATGACAGTGTTGCTCGCTGCGTTGTTTGCAACAGTGACTTTTCTATTGCCCGTGGTGGGTTAAGACTGTAAAAGACATGTTGAGGTGAGTTTAACAGGTGTCATTCGGTCATTAACATAGCTAACGTTATTTAAACTAGCTGGCTAGCTGCTAAGGAGCTACTCTATTGCAGACATCCCACCTCTCCCAGAAGTCTCCCGCAAATTAATGGTGCTACCTCCCTGAAATGAGTTTTGCAGGGTGGGATGTCTGTGTTCTGCTCAGAATCAGGTTTAATATCACTGGCATATGTTGTGAAATTTGTCATTTTGCAGCAACATTGCAATACATAATAATAAAAACTATAAATTACTATTTATTGAACCAACGTAACTACCTCAGTATTTTCCCCTCTGTTTTTGCACTACTTGTTTTTTATTTATACTACTTATTGTACTACTGAGGTAGTGTACATAGCTTCATTGTCCATGAGAAATCTGATGGCAGAGAGGAAGAAGCTGTTCCTGAAGTGTTGATTGTCTTCAGGCTCCGGGACCTCCTCCTTGAAAACAGCAAGGAGAAGAGGGCATGTCCTGGGTGATGGGGGTCCTTAATTAAGGATGCTACCTTTTTGAGTCATTTCATTTTGAAGGTGTCCTAGATGCTGGGGAGGCTCGTGCTTATGAGGGAGCTAGCTTTCTACAGCTTTATCCGATCCCGTGCGGTGGCCCGGCCCTCCATACCAGACAGTGATGCAACCAGTTAGAATCCTCTCCATGGGACATATGTAGAAATTTGCTTTTGTCTTGTGTCTTGTGTCTTGTGGCTTGTGTCTTTGGTGACATACTAATTCTCCCCAAACTCCTAATGATATATAGCCAGTGTCATGCCTTCTTTGCAACTGCATCAATATGTTGCGTCCAGGATCGATCCTCAGAGATGTTGACAGCTAGGAACTTGAAACTGTCACCCTTTCCACTGCTGACCCTCAACAGGATTGGCGTGTGTTCCCTCAACTTCACCCAGCCTCAGTGGAAAAAGCCTGCTTGTGTTTACCCTATCTATACCCCTCATAATTTTGTATTCCTCTATCAAATGTCCCTTTATTCTCCTACGCTCCATAGAATGAAGACCTAATCTATTCAACCTTCCCTGTAGCTCAGCTTCTCGTCTCCCAGCAACATCGTTATAAATTTGCACTGTGCTCTTTCAAAAAAGCACAATAGTGCCTCCTCCCACCTCCAATGATTGGACAAGTTTGGCATGGGCCCCCAAATCCTGAGAACTTTCTACAGGGGCACAATTGAGAGCATCCTGACTGGCTGCATCACCGCCTGGTATGGGAACTGTACTTCTCTCAATCGCAGGACTCTGCAGAGAGTGGTGCGGACAGCCCAGTGCATCTGTAAATGTGACCTTCCCACTATTCAAGACATTTACAAAGACAGGTGCGTAAAAAGGGTCCAAAGGATCATTGGGGACCCAAGTCACCCCAACCACAAACTGTTCCAGCTGCTACCATCCGGGAAACGGTACCGCAGCATAAAAGCCAGGACCAACAGGCTCCGGGACAGCTTCTTCCACCAGGCCATCAGACTGATTAATTCATGCCGACACAACTGTATTTCTATGTTATATTGACCATCCTGTTGTACGTAATATTTATTACAAAGTACTATAAATTGCACATTGCACATTTAGACGGAGACATAATGTAAAGATTTTTGCTCCTCATATATATGAACGATGTAAGTAATAAAGTCAATTCAATTCAATTTTGTTGATATCTTTCCTTTTGGTAGATGACCAAAACTGCACACATTAGTCCAAATTATGCCTCACCAATATCTTATACAGCTTCAATATAACATCCCAACTCCTGTACTCAGCACTGTGATTTATGCAGGCCAATGTGGCAACAGCTCTCTTTACAACACAATCTAGCTGCAGTAGGGAGTTCCAAACACCCTTGACAACTCTCTGCAACACAACATCCCTGACAGCCCTGACAGCTCTGTCCCCTCTGGCCTCAGCTGGAGTTGGACACCAGTCCTGATACACTCTGTCCGGTCTATCTCTGACTCTCGGACCACCCACTCAGTCAACAAGAGGCTACTTGACAGTTTTTGTGGGGTGAGGGCTTCACCTTCTCATTCTGGTATGCCGTCACTGCCATGAAGACAGTCTCCGGGAAGGTGAAGGTTTGGGAGATGCTCCATCGAACCCCGAAGGGATTCTCCTCCTGTACGATGTGGAAGCGGGGCTGGTAACGGTGCATAGAGTGCAACATAATCTGAAACACAGCACAAACACAGTCAGGGTCTGTGTATAGAGTGCAGCATAATGTGAAACACAGCACAAACATGGCCATGGTCCAGCCGGGCGGTTGGAACAGACATCAGACCACTGGGATCACACAGAGAAATCAGTCCTTGTCCCAGGGAGGGAGTGAGGGAGACTGGGAATCAGGGAGGGAGTGAGGAGACTGGGAATCAGAGGGAGCGAGAGCTGAGAATTATTGGGTGAGATATAGAGAGAGACTGAAAATCAGAAGGAGAGAGAGAGTCTGGGAAAGGGGGAGAGAGGGAATCAGAGGGAGGGAGAGAGAGTGAGAATCAGAGGGAGGGAGAGAGACTGGGAATCAGAGGGAGAGAGAGACTAGGAATAAGAAGGAAGGAGAGAGAGAGAGACTGGGAATCAGAGGGAGAGAGAAAGTCTGGGAATCAGAGAGAGAGGGAGAGAGTGTGGGAGTCAGAGGGACAGAGTGGGATTGGGAATCAAATCGAGAGAGAGAGTCTGGGAATCAGATCAGAGAGAGAGCATGACTAGGAATTAGAGGGAGGGAGAGAGGGAGACTGGGAATCAGAGGGAGCGAGATGCTAGGAATTATTGGCAGGGTGATAGAGAGAGACTGCAAATCAGAAGGAGAGAGTCTGGGAATCAGAGGGAGGGAGAGAGAAGGAATCAGAGATGCGAGAGTGAGAGAGTGGTTGGGAATCAGGGAGAATCTGGGAATGAGAGGGAGTGAGAGAAAGATGCATTGGGAATTAGAGGGAGAAAGACTGGGAATCAGATGGAGGGAGGGAGAAAGAGTGGGAATCAGAGGGATAGAAGAAGATAGTGGAATCCGAGGGAAGGAGAGAGAGAGAGAGAGGGAGAGAGGGAGAGAGAGACACTGGGAATCAGAGATTGAGAGAGCTGTTGGGAATCAGGTACACAGAGAGAGAGATTGGGAATCAGAGGGAGAAAGGGAGACCGACCGGGAATAAGAGGGAGAGAGAGAGAGAGAGAAAGACTGGGATTCAGAGATGGAGAGAGGAGTTGGGAATCAGAGGGAGAGTGAGAGGGTCGGTGAATCAGAGAGGGAGATAGGGGCTGGGAATTGGAAAGGGAGGGGTTGGGAATCAGAGGGAGAGAGAGAGAGGCTGGGGGCCAGAGGCAGCAGAGACAAGGGACTGGGAGCAATCAGCTCTTGCTTCAGGAGAGATGTACTGGGTTACTGGAGTGGTCTAATTTCAGGACTGTAATTATTCTGGAGGGAGGGACTGTGCTTTGGATCCTGGTGGCTCAAGGCAGGAGTGGGACAATGAGCAACATATCCCAAGTCCAACTGCATCTTGCACATGCCTGCTCCGTGCTTTGGGAATGCTGGAATACTGGGAGAAGTATTGGAACGCAGACAGAACCACATACGTGTCCAGACTGATCGAGCGTGTTGTTAGTGAGCTTCAGCTTGCGGAAGTGAACGGGCTGCTTCATCCAGTGGCTACCCAGGGCCGGAGAATCGGGGTGGATGTAGGTGACGCAGGGTGGCTGTGGTTCTGACTTGCCGGCCACACCCCACTGATCCTTGTACCACTGTGCAAGGAGGAGAGAGAGAGAGGAAAGTATTGGTACTGGAATTGGTTTATTATTGTCACCTCTGCAGAGATACAGTGAAAAGCTTGTCTTGCATACTGTTCATGCAGATCCGATCACTACACAGTGCTTTGAGGTAGCACAAGGTAAAATAATAATAATCTATAACAATAACTAGGGGATCAGCTATACTGGGTTGGGTATAATGTAATGAACCTGAGACGATTAGGGAGCTCAAGGTAAAAGAACCCTTTGGAACCAGTGATCACAATATGCTTGAGTTCAACTTGAAATTTGATCTGGAGAAAGTAAATTCTGACGTAGCAGTATTTCAGTGGAATAAGGGAGTAAGAAGGAGAAGATGGCGGCAAGGCGGCAGCGCGCGCGGCCACTTCGCTGGTGATGTCTGTTATCTGTCAAGTAGGGGACAGTGTACAATTCTGATTTGATGGAGATGAACGTGAGAGTACAGAGGAACATCTGGAAAACTTCTGAAATGCCCTGTTCGCTGCCGCTGCTACTGTGTGGTAACTGGAATCTCTGGAGCAGAAGGCCCCAAAATCCTCGGCTTTGCGTGTTTCAGCGGCCGGGGAGAGGTCGAAGGCGCTCGGCAGAGGATGGCGCTCGGGAGGTTGTATCGGAGAGGCTGATCGGAAGCTCGGAGTTTTCGGACGGATGGACTCAGTGTCGGCTGTGGTCGGCTGCTTCCAAGGCATCGGCAAGTTGACGGTGCCTGGAGGTTTATGGCAGGGAGTTTCTCCCTTTTGCCGCCTGCTATCGGGGACTTGGGAGTCGACCGACTCGGGGACTTTTGAGACTTTATTTACCGTGCCCATGGTTTGTTCTTCATCAAATTATGGTATTGCTTTGCACTGCTGTAACTATATGTTATAATTATGTGGTTCTGTCAGTGTTAGTCTTTGGTTTGTCCTGTTTTCTATGATATCACTCCAGAGAAACATTGTATCATTTCTTAATGCATGTATGCATTTCTAAATGACAATAAAGGAGGACTGAGTGTCCTCATAATCTAATCTAAAATTTCAGTGGTATGAGAGAGGAGTAAACTGGAAGGAGCTGCTGGCAGGGATGTCAGCAGAGCAGCGATGGTGTGCGTTTCTGGGAAAAATGAGGAAGGTGCAGGGCATATGTATTCTTAAACTGAAGACATACTCAAATGGTATAATAGTACAACCAGGGCTGACAAGGGAAGTCAAAGCTATTGTAAAAGCAAAAGAAAGGGCATACAACAAAGCAAAAATTATTGAGAAGATGGAGGATTGAAAAGTTTTTAAAAACCTACAGAGAGCAACTAAAAAAATCATTAGCAGGGAATAGATGAAATATGAAAACAAGCTAGCAAATAATATCAAAGTGGATATAAAGTTTTTCAAGTATGTTAAAAATAAAAGAGAAATGAGAGTGGATATAGAACTGCTAGAAAATGAGGCAGGAGAAATAATAACAGGGGACAAGGAGATGACCGATGAACTAAATTAGTATTTTGCGTCAGTCTTCACTGTGGATGACACTAGCAGTGTGCCTGATGTTGTAGTGTGTGAAGGAAGAGAAGTGGGTGCAGTTACTGTTACAAGAGAGAAGGTGCTCAAAAAGCTGAAAGACCTAAAGGTACATAAGTCACCTGGACCAGATGAACTGCACCCTAGGGTTCTGTAAGATTCTGTTAGAAATTGTGGTGACATTAGAAATGATCTTTCAAAAATCATTGGACTCTGTCATGGTGCCAGAGGACCGGAAATTTGCAAATGTTACTCCACTCTTTAAGAAAGGAGGGAGGTAGCAGAAAGGAAATTTATAGACCA
Organism: Mobula birostris; assembly: GCF_030028105.1. Lineage (NCBI taxonomy): Eukaryota > Metazoa > Chordata > Chondrichthyes > Myliobatiformes > Myliobatidae > Mobula > Mobula birostris. The sequence continues at coordinate 60,014,576 of NC_092394.1, forward strand.
GTTAGCCTGACCTCAGTGGTTAAGAAGATGTCAGAGTAGAGTCAATTGTTAAGGATGAGGTGATGGAGTACTTGGTGACATAGGACAAGATAGTACAAAGTCAGCATGGTTTCCTTCAGGGAAAATCCTGCCTGACGAACCTGTTGGAATCCTTTGAGGAGATTACATGCAGGATAGACAAAGGGAATGCAGTGGATGTTGTACATTTGGATCTTTCAGGAGGCCCTTGACAAGGTGCCAAACATGAGGCTGCTTACCAAGTTAAGAGCCCATGATATTACAGGAAAGTCACTAACATGGTTAGAGCATTGGCTGATTGGTAGGAGGCAATGAGTGGGAATAAAAGGATCCTTTTCTGGTTGGCTGCCTGTGACTAGTGGTGTTCCACAGGGGTTGGTGTGGGAACCACTTCTTTTTATGCTGTATATAAATGATTTAGATAATGGAATAGGTGGCTTTGTTGCCAAGTTTGCAGATGATACGAAGATTGGTGGAGGGGTAGGTAGTGTTGAGGAAACGGGTAGGATGCAAAAGGACTTAGACAGATTAGGAGAGTGGGTAAGAAAGTGGCAAATGAAATACAATGTTGGAAAATGGAAAATGCATGGTCATGCACATTGGTAGTAGAAATAAATGTGCAGACTATTTTCTAAACAGGGAGAAAATCCAAAAATCTGAGATGCAAGGTGACTTGGGAGTCCTTGTGCAGAACACCCTGAATGTTAACTTGCAGTTTGAGTCAGTGGTGAGGAAGGGAACTGCCATGTTAGCATCAATTTCAGGAGGTCTAGAATACAAGAGCAAGGATGTGATGCTGAGGCTTTATAAGACACTGGGGAGGCCTCACCTTGAGTATTGTGAACAGTTTTGGGCCCCTCATCTTAGAAGAGATGTGCTGGCATTGGAGAGGGTCCAGAGGAGGTTCACAAGGATGATTTCAGGAATGAAAGGGTTATCATATGAGGAACATTTGATGTCCTGGGTCTGTACTCACCGGAATTCAGAAGGATGAGGGTGGATCTGATTGAAACCTTTCAAATGTTGAAAGACCTAGACAGAGTAGATGTGGAAAGGATCGTTCCCATGGTGGGAGAGTCTAGGACAAGAGGGCATAGCCTCAGGATAGAGGGGCGCCCTTTCAAAACAGAGGTGCAGAGACAAGCTCTCCTCTACAATCACTCTGAGCACCGGTGCCCCACAAGGCTGTGTACTCAGCCCCCTGCTGTACTCACTGTACACCCATGATTGTGTAGCCAAGTTTCCATCAAACTCAATGTATAAGTTTGTTGATGACACAACAATTGTAGGCCGTATCTCGGGTAATGATGAGTTTGAGTACAGAGAGAAAATTAAGAACCTGGTGGCATGGTGCGAAGACAATAACCTATCCCTCAACTTCAGCAAGACGAAGGAATTGGTTGTTGGCTTCAGAAGGGGTAGCGGACTGCACGACCCAATTTACATCGATGGTGCGCAAGTGGAACAGGTCAAAAGCTTTAAGTTCCTCGGGGTCAATATCACAAATGACCTGACTTGGACCAACCAAGCAGAGTTCAATGCCAAGAAGGCCCACCAGCACATTTAATTCCTGAGAAAACTAAAGAAATTTGGCCTGTCCCCTAAAACCCTCACTAATTTTTATAGATGCACCGTAGAAAGCATTCTTCTAGGGTGCATCACAACCTAGTATGGAAGCTGTCCTGTCCAAGACCGAAAGAAGCTGCAGAAGATCATGAACACGGCGCAGCACATCACACAAACCAATCTTCCATCCATGGACTCACTTTACACTGCACACTGTCGGAGCAGTGCGGCCAGGATAATCAAGGACACGACCCACTCAGCCAACACACTTTTCCTCCCTCTTCCCTCTGGGAGAAGGCTCAGGAGCTTGAAGACTCGTACGGCCAGATTTGGGAACAGGTTCTTTCCAACTGTGATAAGACTGCTGAATGGATCCTGACCTGGATCTGGGCCGTACCCTCCAAATATCCGGACCTGCCTCTCGGTTTTTTTGCACTACTTTACTTCCCATTTTTCTATTTTCTATTTATGATTTATAATTTAAATTTTTAATATTTACTAATTTTAACTATTTTTAATATCCTTAATATTTAATACTTGTAATCCAGGGAGTGTGAAGCGCAGAACCAAATATCGCTGTGATGATTGTACGTTCTAGTACCAATTGTTTGGCAACAATAAAGTACAAAAGTATAAGGTATTTCTTTAGACAAAGGGTGGGCCAGATGGCCTAATTATGCTGCTATGTCTTATGGTCTTACAGAGAAGGCGCTGTGCAGGAGCAAGGCCCTAATGAGATACATTATGAGGTCAGGAGTCCATCATCTCGTATAAGAGGTCCATTCAAAAGGTGTCCCTTGGCCCAACATAGGCTCTCGCCTGCCCCAGGTACACTGCCCTGTTACCTGGAAATCCCGCTGGGCTCAGGAGAAGAGGTCTCTGGGAGCATCGGAGCACTTCACCAAAGGCAAACCACTATCCCTCCCACTGCCCGCCGATGAGGTTGTGGGGAATAGGCAAGGGAAAGCAGGGCACCCTGGATCCTGGAGTTACACAGGAACTCAGGAGGGTTGGGCAGCATCCTTTTTGGGAAATGGACAGTTGACGCTGTATGGTGAAACCTGCCATTCGGATTGGCGGCTCCCATCCACTCACCTTGTAGCGCATACCGTCAGCAGGCACGAGGTCCACCATGATCATGTATCTGGAGAAGGGCAGCAGGCCTGACACACTGATCTTGCACTGAGGGAACATTCTCCTGAGGGAAGACACCGCCAAACTCATCAGACACTTCACAGCCCAACACATCTGCCTCCCCTGCAACCTCTTCACTCAGTGTTCCCTGTCTTAGCCAAGCAGCCAGTGCTGCTGTCTGCTGGCGATGTGTGTGAGGAGTTTCAGTGGTGACTGTGGCCCTGCATTGTGATCAGCCCTGGTGGGCAGATCACGGTCTTACAGCCACTGCTGGCCCCTGAGAGCGACTGACCGTTGTGGGGGATCAGGGCCCAGTACCCATGGCCTTTGCTCCATCAGGCAACAGGTGCAGGGGATAGGAGGTCCTATGCTCCATGTCTGCCCTGGGAGGGTAGCAGCTCACCTTGGACACCCATGGGACATGGGCCACACATCTCCATGAGAGAGAATCCATGTCACCTCCCCCAAAACCTCATTGACTGCCTCCCTCGCCGCCCACTCTACTGGTAATCTGGCAATCACCCACCACTCCTCTGGGCTCTCCTACCTCCTCCCTTTCCCTGGTCCTGCCCAGCCCCTCCCTCTCCCCACGCACCACCCCAGCAAGACCACGGTTGCCAAGGAAACTTGCCTGCCCGCTTTGGTGATGATCATCTCAGTGCCGATCTGGTGAAACTTCTGCCACAGCACCTGGTCCTCCAGGGTCACCCGGACGCCGTTCCAGGACTCGGCCTGCGTGCCCAACCCCCTGGGGTCCTGATGTGCCTTGGACACTGATGAAAGAAATGGGGGAGGACTCAGTGACTGGAAACGGCCAGAAGTCCAGCCTGAGGCTTGGGCCTTGAGCCAACCATGGCGCCTCATGACTAGGCCCTGCCCTCAACGGGGGGCGGGGGGGGCGGTCTCGGGCAAGAATGAGGGGCAGAGTTCCTCAGTGCTAGACATGGTAAAATCCCAACAATAAGTGTGGTGTGGGAAGGGGAGGGGGATGGCAGGAAAGCAATAATGGCTGGAGTTTCTGGGAGTAATTCAGAAGGAACTGGATTGGTTCATCCCAAAGCAGAGGAAGTATTCTAAAACGAGGATGAGGCAACTGTGGCTGTCAAGGGAAGCCAAAGCAAATTACAATATTACAAAAGTTAGTGGAAAGTTAGAGGATTGGGAAACTTAAATATCACTCCACTCTTTAAGTGAGGGAGGGAAAATAAAATAAATTACAGGCCAGTTAGCTTGACTTCAGAGATTGACAAGATATTACACTCCATGATTAAGGATGAAGTTTTGGGGTACTTGAAAACTCATGAAGAATAGGCTGACGATGGCATGGTTTCCTTAAAGGTAAATCCTTTCTGTCAAATCTGTTGGAATTCTTTGAGGAATGAATAGACAGGACAGACAAAGGAGAGTTAGTGGATGTTGTTGATTTGGATTTTTAGAAGGTTCTACACATGAGGCTGCTAAAGAAGATAAAAGCCAGGGTATTACAGATGGATAGAAGACTGGCTGACTGGTAGAAGGCAGACAGTGGGAATAAAGGGAACCTTTTCTGGTTTGCTGCTGGTGACTGTTGGTGTTCTTCAGGGGTCAGTGTTAAACAGTTTGTTAATGAGCTTGATAATGAAATTGATGGTTTTGATGGAGCAATTTTCAGACAATACAAAAATAGGTGGAGGGGCAGGTATTGCTGAGGAAGCATAGAGCCTGCAGAAGGATTGGGAGAATTGGCAAAGATATGGCAGATGGAATACAGTGTATGGTCATGCACTTTGTTAGAAGGGATAAAGGAGAGAACTATTGGTTTCCTAAAGATTAACTTGCAAGTTCAGTCAGTGTTAACATTCATTTTGAGAGAACTAGATTATAAAAGAAAGGATGGAATGCTGAGTCAGACTGCATTTGGAGTATTGTGAGCACTATTGGGCCTCATATGTAAGGAAAGGTGTACTTTGGAGAGGTCCAGAGCAGCTTTAATACAATGATCCTGACAACGGAAGGTCCATATGAGGAGCATTTGATGTCTCTAGGCCAGTACTTGCTGAAATTTAGAAGAATGGGGGTGGGGGAGAGGTTCTCATTGAACATTGAAAGTACCAGATGAGAGGCCTATCCTCCCCTCAAAACTAATCAATATGCTTTGTCTTTGGCCTTTGGGTTTTCTTTAGCGCTGGAAATGGTTACATCCCGCCACACGGGACAGAAGCAAGGTCACATTGTGCATTCCACGGACCAGCAAATTCCGGCCGGCTTAATGAACAGAACAGCAGACACCCCTGCTGAAATCCAGAGGAAAACACACAGAGGATGCAGAGGGGGATCAAAAAGCTGAGGAAAGAGGACCGGGTCCAAACAACAGAGACTTCTGGAGAAGAGGAGTTCAGTGGGTAATACCGTTCGGGCTGACTGGAAGTGCACTGAGAGCGGTAAGCGTAAAGGAGTGGGGTGCTTACTGATCTGGCTAACAACGGATGGTGCAATCCGGGGTATATTATGATCGAGGAATGTGTTTGCAGACTGGATATTGAACTTTTTACTGTTGGACTTCGGCCACATTCCACCGTGATACAACACTTGGCGGCACAGGAGGTCGTTCCTGCCTGTGGCCGTCGACGTGCAGCTCCTCCCGTGGAGGGTCAGACACCCTGAGCCGATTGACTGGTCCTGGACTTATTTTCCATCTGGCATAGTTTTGCATTTTGTTGTTTGATTGTTTGTGGTTTTTGTATTGCTATATTTATGCTCTATTCTTGGTTGGTGCGGCTGTAACGAAACCCAGTTTCCCTCGGGATTAATAAAGTTATCTATCTATCTATCTATCTCAATACCTCCTTGTGCAATTGGATCCTCATTTCATTTGCAGGCTCCAGTCAGTCTGAATCGGCAGTAACATCTCCACAATCTCCATCGGCACAGGTGTACCACAAGGCTGTGTGCTTAGCTCCCTGCTCTACTTGCTTTATACTTATGACTGTGTGGCTAAGCACAGCTCCAATGCTATATTCAAGTTTGCTGACAACACCTCTGTAGTGGACCAAGTCAAAGTTAGTGACAAATCAGCATTTAGGAGGGAGATTGAAAATCTGGCTGAGTGGTGCCATAACAAGAAGACCAAGGAGCTGATTGTTGACTTCAGGAGGAGGAAACCAGTGGTCCATGAGCCAGTTGTCATTGGGGGATCAGAGGTGGAGAGAGCCAGAAACTTCAAGCTCCTCAGTGTTATAATTTCAGCGGGCCTTCCTGGGCCCAGCACACAGATGGAATTAGGAGGAAAACCCAGCAGTGCCTCAGCTTCCTTAGGAGTTTGTGAAGATTCAGCATGACACCTTAAACCTCAACAAACTTTTATAGATGAGCGGTGGAGACTATATTGACCGGCTACATCACAGCTTGATATGGGAACACCTTTGAATGGCCCAGTCCATCACGGGTACTGTTACAGGAGAACAGCATCCATCATCAGGGATCTCCATTACCCAGGTCATGCTCTCTTCTTGCTGTTGCTATTATGAAGAAGGTATAGGAGCCTCAGGACTCACATGATGTTCAGGAACATGATGAGGTCCATGAACCAGTCCTCATCGGGGACTGCTATTACCCCTCAACCATCAGGCTCTTGAACGAAAGGGGATAGATAACTTGACCCAACCTGCACAGGTTGACTCTGTGGTTAAGAAGGCATACGGTACATTGACCTTCATCAACTGTGGGATTGAGTTTAAGAGCCGAGAGGTTAATGTTGCAGCTGTATAGGACCCTGGCCAGACCCCGTGTGGAGTACTGTGCTCAATTCTGGTTACCTCGCTACAGGAAGGATGTGGAAGCTGTAGAAAGGGTGCAAGGAAGATTTACAAGGATGTTGCCTGGATTGGGGAGCATGTCTTATGAGAATAGGTTGAGTGAACTTGGCCTTTTCTCCTTGGAGCGACAGAGGATGAGAGGTGACCTGATAGAGGTGTATAAGATGATGAGAGGCATTGATCATGTGGATAGTCAGAGGCTTTTTCCCAGGGTTGAAATGGCTAACATGAGGGACACAGTTTTAAGGTGCTTGGAAGTAGGTACAGAGGAGATGTCAGGGGTAAGTTTTTAACGCAGAGAGTGGTGAGTGGGTGGAATGGGCTGCCAGCAACGGTGGTGGAGGCGGATATGATAGGTTCTTTTAAGAGGCTCCTGGATAGGCGGTACATGAAGCTTAGAAAATTAGAGGGCTATGTGTAACCCTAGGTAATTTCTAAAATAAGTATATGTTCGGCACAGCATCGTGGGCTGAAGGGCCTGTATTGTGCTGTAGGTTTTCTATGTTTCTATCATTGAACTGATCCCTCAATCTATGGACTCAATTTCAAGGAATCCTCATCTCATACGATATAGGATCAGAATTAGGCCATTTGCTCCGTCGAGCCTGCTCCACTATGGCGATCCAGTTTTCCTCTCAACCCCAATCTCCTGCTTTCTCTCCAAATCCCTTTATGCCCTGAACAATCAAGAATCTTTCAACCTCTGCCTTAAATATACATAAATACTTTACCTCTTCAGCTGTCTGTGGCTAAGAATTCTACAGATTTACCACTCTCTGGCTAAAGAAATTCTTTCTCATCTTCATTCCAAAAGGACAGCCCTCTATTTTAAGGCTGTCCTTTGGTCTTAGACTCTCCCATCATAGGAAACATCCTCTCCACATCCACTCAATCAAGGCCTTTCACCATTCCATAGGTTTCAATCAGGCCACCCTTCATTGAATTCCAGTGAATACAGGGCCCAGAGCCATCAAGCACTTCAATTTCTCTTCAATATGACAAGCCATTCAATCCCCAAATCATTTTTGTGAACCTCCTTTGAACCCTCTCTAGTTTCAGCACATCCTTTTTAAGATAAGGGGCCTAAAACTGCTCACAATACTCCAAGTGAAGCCTCACCAGTGCTTTATAAAGTTTCAACATTACATCCTTGCTTTTATATTCTGGTCCTCTTGAAATGAATGTTAACATCACATTTGCCTTCCTCACCACAGACTCAATTTGCAAATTAACCTTTAGGGTATCCTGCATGAAGATCCCAAATCCCTTTGCACCTCAGCTTTTTGTATTTTCTCTCCATTTAGAAAATAGTCAAACCTTTCATTTCTTCTATCAAAGTGCATGACCGTACACTGCCTAACACTACGTTCCACCTGCCGTTTCTTTGCCCATGTGTCTAAGTCCTTCTGTAGCCTCTCTACTTCCTCAAAACTACCTGCCCTCCACCTATCTTCATATTGTCTGCAAACTTTGCAACAAAGCCATCAATTCCATCATCCAAATCATTGACATATAATATAAAAAGAACCAGACCCAACACAGACTCCTGTCAATATCTCATGGTCAAGATGCTTATTTTTTTCTCAGCTCAAGGTTGTAAACCCTGAGATACAGGCTGGGCATAGCCAAGCACACTCATTCCTCGATTGCTCGGAACTTTCAGACCATTCTAGTGATGTTTAGTGTTGTGGCTTTCTGAAGATTTACGTATATATTATTGTGTAGGCCTAATTGTTTAATGCTATTGTGTAGTCCCCTTGGGATGATACTCGTTGTGGATATTACTCTCGGGACAATAAATGCCTTGTTCATGTTTCATAGCCTTTGAATTTCCTCTTTTAATTCAGCATATTTCTGGTGTTTTTCACTGATTGATTTCTGTAAGTTGTGTGTATTTGGAATGGCTATATCTATGAAACAAATTGTTCTTGATTGTTTATCCTGTCATATCATAAACACAGGTATTATGGATTGTTCTCTTTGTATTTGCACAGAATGTTGTCTTTTACACTTTGGATGCCCAGCCTGTTGATGAGGTCTTTCATTAATTCTATTATGGTTGTTGGATTTATTGAGTATGCCTGCAAGAAAATGAATCTCAGGGTAGTATATGGTGAAATTTATGTACTTTGATATAAATTTACTCTGAAGTAGATGTGGGGAGGATGTTTCCTATAGTGGGAGAATCTAAGACTACGGGGTGCAGCCTCAGAATTGAAGGATTCCCCCTTTAGAACAGAGATGAAGAGAAATTTCTTTAACCAGAGGGTGGTGAATCGCCACAGATGGTTGTGAAGTCCAAATCTTTGGGTATATTTAGGGCAGAGCTTGATAAGTTCTTGAGTAGTAAAGGTGTCAAAGATTATGGAAAAAGGCAGGAGATGGGTTTGAGAGGATTAATAACTTAAGCCCATGCTATTACAGGATGCATGGATAGAAGATCGGCTGAGAGAGGAGGCAAAGAGTGGGGATAAATGGGGCCTTTTCTGGTTAGTTGAGATGACTAGTGGTGATCCACAGGGGCTGGTGTGGGACCGCTTCTTTTCACATTATATGTCAATGATTTGGATGATGGTATTGTGGCCGAGTTTGTGGATAATACAAAGATAGGTAGAAGGGCAGGTAGTGTTGAGGCTTAGATTAGGAGAATGGGCAAAGAAGCGGCAGATGGAATACAGTGTCAGGAAGTGTATGGTCATGCACTTGGTAGAAGAAATAAAGACGTAGATTATTTTCTAAACAGGGAGAAAATTCAGAATTTAGAGGTGCAAAGGGACTTGGGAGTCCTTGTGCAGGATTCCCTAAAGGTTAATTTGCAAGTTGAGTCAGTGGTGGGGAAGGCAAATGCAATGTTAGCATTCGTTTCAAGAGGACTAGAATATAAAAGCAAGGATATAATGATTAGCCTTTACTAAGCATTGTTCAGACTGTACTTGGAATATTGCGAGCAGTTATGTAAGAAAGGATGTGCTGGCATTGGAGAGAGTCGAGAAGAGGCTCATGAGAATGATTCCAGGAATGAAAGAGTTAATGTATGAGAAATGCTTCATGGATCTGGGCCTGTGTCCGCTGGAGTTTAGAAGGATGATTGGTGTTCTCGTTGAAACCAACTGAATACGGAAAGGTCTAGAGTGGAGATGGAGGGGATGTTTTCTTTCGATGGCGATTCTAGGACCAGAGGGCACAGCCTCAGAGTAGATGGATGTCTCTTTACAACCGAGATGAGAAGGAATTTCTTTAGCCAAAGGGTGGTGAATCTGTGGAATTTATTGCGACAGACAGTTGTGGAGGCCAAGTCATTGGGTATATTTAAAGCCAAGGTGTCCAAGGTTACAGGGAGAAAGGAGAATGAGGTTGAGAGGAATAATAAATCAGCCATGATGGAATGGCGGAGCCAAATGGCCTAATTCAGCTCCTATTTCTGGGCCAGCCCAGCCCAGCACTAGCCTACGGCACCAGCCTGGGTGCCTGCATTGGGCCAGTCAGCACTCCAGCCGAGGCAACTGCTCAGAGCTGGTCCATTGAGCTAACATCAGCAGCCTCTGCAGATGAAACGAGCTTGGCATCTGCTTCTCCCCGCAAAACAGGCTGGAGCAATGAGAATCCAATCCCCATAGGGCTAACTAACACTGTTTCTTTAAGAAACTAGACATCTTCAACTCGTATTAATTTGGCATAAATAGGCTGAGGTGGAACACAACTTTCTTAGGAGCAAGCTGCCTCCCTGCCAGTAGCAGACTATTCTGCAGATTGGGGCTGTGTTGGAGAGCTCTCTAATTCACCCGTGGAGAAGTGACAACTACGCAAAGTGGGGTTACTGGTTTTGTTCTGGAATTATCAGAATGTCTTATGTTTCCAAAATTCAGGAAAACCTGCTGAACTGATGCAGTGTTTCAGGTTATGAGAGGGACAAGACAAGGGTGGATCTGTCAGAGAGATATAAGAGACAGAAAGACACAATCCATCACTGCAGATTTTTACACCTTCAGACACTCTCCTATAAGTACACAACAATAGCAGCAGCATCTTGTGTTTATACAGCACCTCAAACGTGGAGACCGTCTCCAGACGCTGCTTTCACAGAGCATCTACAAAGTCTGACACTGAACCACAGGGAGAGATCACAATAAGTGACTAAAAACTCTTATTGGGAGAGGGTTCAAAGGAGCTCTTCCTTGAAGGAGAGAGGGGAGAGGACTTGGGAGAGAATTCTAGAGTTCAGGAATTTACCTGCTGAAACCAATGGGGAGAGGGACGTTGAGGGTCAGGTTTAGCAGTCCAGGTATCTCAGAGGTTACAGGGCTGTGAGATGTAATGTGAATTTATCACTTAATAAAAGGCAAGAATGTTTTCACACTAACAACAGGAATTCTGCAGATGCTGGAAATTCAAGCAACACACATAAAAGTTGCTGGTGAACGCAGCAGGCCAGGCAGCATCTCTAGGAAGAGGTGCAGTCAACGTTTCAGGCCGAGACCCTTCATCAGGACTAACTGAAGGAAGAGTGAGTAAGGGATTTCACACTATGTTTTCACACTAGTGTGAACAGGCAAACCTGGTGGCTGCGAGCCAGGCTGGAGAAGAATGATCCCACTTTTCCCAAACAATCGAGGGAGAGTATGTCATTTTCATCGAGTGCAGCCTTGGAAAACTGCAGGAGGTGTCAATACCCACATCAGAAACTCCTGTGCTGAATGGTGTGACCATTTGGCCCATTGTGGACACCCACACCCATCCCATTGCTTTTAAATTCCTTCTGCAAGTTTATACTGAGCCACCCTGCCCAATCACACCTTGTTCTGCACCACACAGCTTTTTCATGAACAATGATGAACTGGTTAGTCACCTTCATTCTCTCCCTTTACAATGTCCCATTCACCTGATCGGAAAAGAGCCCATCCCCACCCTCCCCCAGCCCAGCTTCATCCATACAGGGAATTACCCCAGTGAATCCCTCTGCCTGATCGACACCCTTCCTACAGAGTAAGCCAGTGCCACTGACTCTGTCTATAAAGCCAAGCATTGGCGTTCAGTCTCCTTTGAGGCATTGCCTTTCAAGGACAGCTTTAAGAGGCAGTTCCTCAAAATGTTGACCTCCATCATTAAGGACCCTCACCACCTAGGATATGCCCTCTCCTCATTACTACCAGAGAGGGTGAAGACACACACTCAATGGCTTAAAAACAGCTTCTTGCCCTCTGCATCAGATTGCTGAACAGACAATGAACCCATGAAGACTACCTGACTATTTTTGCTCTCCTTATTTATTTATTCGCTGTAATTTACACAGTATATTTCCTGTCTTGTACTGTACAGCCGCCACAAACCAGCACATTTCGTAACGTATGTCAGTGGTAATAAATCTGGTTCTTCAACGTCCTCAACCTCTCAGACACTCCTGGCTTCTTTGGTTTAGAATGTCTTGCCACCAATCCATCACACTTCATTAAGTCCCAGCCACATCCCTTCCACTTCCCTCCTTCCCTCCCCAACTCTGAGCTAAGTACACACTGGGATCCCATCAGCGGGAAAGGGTATGGACTGCACGGACACAGTTCGGGTATTGTGACAGAGAGACAGGTGCAGGAATAGAGACGAGCAAAACTCCTTACAACACAACAGAAGTTATACACTGACAGTGTGAACTTACCCTGTGATACCTGCTCCATCCTCTCCGAGCTAAACCTCCCAGCTAAACAGAGCAGCTTGTATTAGCGAGGGAAGAGCTGTGTGCCTTCAGTCCAGGGAGCGTGTCCCACAGGAGTGAGGTGCTAATGCTGTGTCAGAGAGAGGGGAGGGACGAGGCAGCTGCCGTCATTTATTGACGATATCCTGGGGAAAAGCAAGCTCCAGGAGCTCTGTCCCAAGGTGTCTGTGATTCCCTTTGAAGTCAGACTGCCTCCTCAGACAATGGAAGGGCACATCCTCTAAGGAGCTGGGGGGATATCAAAGGGAATTACCATGACCAAGACAGGCTCTACAGGAAGTGGGAACGCACCAGTGAGGGAGACCTTCAGCCTGATGTATATTGGAAGAAATGAGTGCAGGTTCTGCAGTGGCCAGGGCACAAATGAGCCCCGAACTCACCTGTGCAGGTCTGGAGGAGTGTGTCTACCCTACAGCACTCACAGGCCCCTCTGGCGAGGACACAGGTCAACAGCTTGCTACTGAGTACTACCCAGAAAGCTTCTGCTCAGGCTGCTTCAGCAACAGTCCCACTCAACAGCAGTGGAGGCTGAAACCCCACATAGTCCTTAACAATAAAGGCAGACATTCGAAGGCCTCATGTCAACCCAGTTTCTCAAACTGGATCTTGTACCCGGCTCCCTCACCCTGAGTCCTGTACCCGGCTCCCTCACCCTGAGTCCTGTACCCAGCACCCTCACCCTGAGTCCTGTACCCGGCTCCCTCACCCTGAGTCCAGTACCCGGCTCCCTCAGTCTGGGTCCTGTGTCCGGGTCTCTCAGTCCGGGTCCTGTACCCGGCTCCCTCAGTCCGGGTCCTGTACCCGGCTCCCTCACCCTGGGCCCTGTACCCGGCTCCCTCACCCTGAGTCCTGTACCCGACTCCCTCATCCTGAGTCCTGTACCTGGCTCCCTCACCCTGAGTCCTGTATCCGGGACTCTCAGTCTCGGCCCTGTACCTGGCTCCCTCAGTCTGGGTCCTGTATCCGGGTCTCTCATCCTGAGTCCTGTACCCGGCTCCCTCACCCTGAGTCCTGTATCCGGGACTCTCAGTCTCGGCCCTGTACCTGGCTCCCTCAGTCTGGGTCCTGTATCCGGGTCTCTCATCCTGAGTCCTGTACCCGGCTCCCTCACCCTGAGTCCTGTACCTAGCTCCCTCACCCTGAGTCCTGTTCCCGGCTCCCTCCTCCTGAGTCCTGTTCCCGGCTCCCTCCTCCTGAGTCCTGTACCCGGCTCCCTCACCCTAAGTCCTGTACCCGGCTCCCTCACCATGAGTCCTGTATCCGGGTCTCTCAGTCTGGGTCCTGTACCCGGCTCCCTCACCCTGAGTCCTGTACCCAGCTCCCTCAGTCTGGGTCCTGTACCCGGCTCCCTCATCCTGAGTCCTGTACCCGGCTCCCTCACCCTGGGTCCTGTACCCAGCTCCCTCACCCTGAGTCCTGCACCCGGCTCCCTCACCCTGAGTCCTGTATCCGGGTCTCTCAGTCTGGGCCCTGTACCCGGCTCCCTCAATCTGGGTCCTGTACCCGGCTCCCTCACCCTGAGTCCTGTACCCGGCTCCCTCATCCTGAGTCCTGTACCCAGCTCCCTCATCCTGAGTCCTGTATCCGGGTCTCTCAGTCTGGGTCCTGTATCCGGCTCCCTCATCCTGAGTCCTGTACCCGGCTCCCTCAGTCTGGGCCCTGTACCCGGCTCCCTCAGTCTGGGCCCTGTACCCGGCTCCCTCACCCTGAGTCCTGTACCCGGCTCCCTCAGTCTGGGACCTGTACCCAGCTCCCCCACCCTGAGTCCTGTACTCGGCTCCCTCACCCTGAGTCCTGTACTCGGCTCCCTCAGTCTGGGCCCTGTACCCGGCTCCCTCAGTCTGGGCCCTGTACCCAGCTCCCTCACCCTGAGTCCTGTACCCGGCTCCCTCACCCTGGGCCCTGTACCCGGCTCCCTCACCCTGAGTCCTGTACCCGGCTCCCTCAGTCTGGGCCCTGTACCCAGCTTCCTCACCCTGAGTCCTGTACCCGGCTCCCTCATCCTGAGTCCTGTACCCAGCTCCCTCATCCTGAGTCCTGTATCCGGGTCTCTCAGTCTGGGTCCTGTATCCGGCTCCCTCATCCTGAGTCCTGTACCCGGCTCCCTCAGTCTGGGCCCTGTACCCGGCTCCCTCAGTCTGGGCCCTGTACCCGGCTCCCTCACCCTGAGTCCTGTACCCGGCTCCCTCAGTCTGGGACCTGTACCCAGCTCCCCCACCCTGAGTCCTGTACTCGGCTCCCTCACCCTGAGTCCTGTACTCGGCTCCCTCAGTCTGGGCCCTGTACCCGGCTCCCTCAGTCTGGGCCCTGTACCCAGCTCCCTCACCCTGAGTCCTGTACCCGGCTCCCTCACCCTGGGCCCTGTACCCGGCTCCCTCACCCTGAGTCCTGT